>NC_138232.1:9802642-10232642 GCF_964197995.2 Scardinius erythrophthalmus
GAATATTTACACGATGCTTCTGATCATATTTCTTCTTCGCAGCTGTTTCATTTTTGCTGACAGGACGGACAGACAAATTGCAGCGAGAGACACAGTTTTAACCCTGTGTCACAACACATCACTAACGCTCTGTCAGTTGTCTGTTCTATCTCACAATAAAGCGTCATGGTAGAACTGACTGCAGAGCCAGATAATTCATTCTGAATGATTTTGTTTTCTGAACGAGAGCCTTATTTGACATGACAAGCCAAATCAACCCATTTCCCATCCAAGACTTGTGTCATTTCATGTAATTGTGGTGCAAACTAATCTAATACTATAGTACAATGAGTGGTGTAACAAGTAGTATATATATTAACAACAATATATAGTACATTTTATTGTCATTATAATATAGAATTTACTATCCTACACAGCAGATATCCCTTTCTTTCGAGGATACTCAGAAGGACTGAAATATGTAGAATATGACTAGAAGTGATCCTGCTTTGATTGCCATACCCCTTTTCACAGCATGACTTGAAATGTACCTCCTGTTGTGCAACAACATTCATGTATTAACATGATAAACTCCCTGGGTAGGAATCCCTTCAATCCTGATTTTACTTCACAGCCTCAACATTTACCTGTTGTGGAATATTGCAAAATCCAGGATCTCCAAATATCACAAGGTGATTTTAGCTTTCATTTCAACAAATAAATGTTAGCTTACCTATATTGTTTCTGCCCTTTATGAATTTACACCAGAGATGATAACTCAGTCTTGTCATTTTTTTGTGTGTGTGGAATAAAATAGTGAAAAGCATTTTCTCCACTTCACTCTGACTTGTTCCCTCTATTAATATGTTTAGGCCCAATGGTTTTCTGGTAATTATGGTCTGGATGAAACAAGTTGATGAAATATGATGTGGTGACAGCAGAAAATTTACTATGTGGAAAAAGGTTGAGATGTTCCCTGTGGATGTTGCATGCTGAGAAGAATTCATTTGCATTTATTCAAAATAGCTTGGTCAGTTAATTAGTCAGCCAGCTCCCAGTAGAGTAAGGGTTTCTAAATTGTCTTGATTTCAGCCAGGAGACCGAGACGTCTCTTTAACATACAAGAGTATGAGTGGTGTCCCACAATGCCTTTGAGAACTTGCCCAATACACATTCAAGCAAATAGGCACATTTTAATATGCAGACCCTTTTTACATTTACAGGAAGAATTTTGTTAAGTCTTTGGATTTTTTTTTTTTTTTTTGGATCAGTTTGGACTAATTTATGCAAAAATCAATTTAAATGTATTATTACATACATTCTTCAATATGTAATACTTTTCTTCACACATATTTCTTGTGAGTGCATATTAAATATATAGTCAGTATGATACATAACCTGATGTTATTGTGTGCCATTAAAAGTAAAGTCAGATTTGTGCATTTTATTTTTTAGTTGCTATTATTCACCACTGATAAAAAAGAGGATCTAAGCATACGGCACTACAACTCAGAATAGGTATTTTGGTCTTTTTGGATAGAGAACAGAAACAGAGATGTTGTTCATACTGTTAATTTATTCATAAGGCATCTGTAACATTTCCATTTCATGTTCTTATTCAATTGTGCTAACAATGAAAGATGCAGTGAACTGAGTTGTCCTTATTTCACATAGTTTCTTTATTTCAGCAAACAATACCATTTCAGCATAAGCCTGTCATCACAGTTTCATCAATGAGATGCTGTATGCTTGAAGTGAATTTTGTGAAAAACAATAATCAGAAATAAGTTAGCTTTGGAGGAACAATATCATTCTTTAGAGTTATGATTTTGGTACATAAATTTCAAGTTAGTATCAAGAGCAAGATTTGAGGAGTTCAGCAAATTTAGATGGACAAGTTGTTATTATTCAAATATTTTTATTGGGTTTTCAATTGTAAACACTTATAAACAATTAACAAGTCCCCATACAGTAACCCCAACATACACAATAGTAAATGACAATAACCAAAATAAAATAGTAATAAAAAAAATAAAAATAAATAAATAAATAAATAAAATAAAATAAAAACTGACACGTTACAGAGTTACAGAGCCTGTGAATCAATTATGTCCCAGTGTTTCCCGCAGGAAATTGTAAGTTAAAATAATCCAGAAATGGCTGCCAGACCGTATAAAATCTCTGGGTTGAACCCCTGATCGTGTGTTTCAACTTCTCAAGTTTCAGGTGTGCCATTACATCCTCAACCCAGCGCCTGTGTGTGGGAGGCATATCTGACTTCCAATTGCGCAAAATAAGACGTCTGGCCAATAGAGATGAAAACGCAATGGCGTCTGATTGTGCACCAGATATCGCCATCCCAGCAGGGGTCACACCAAATATTGCGATTTCAGGAGCAGGGCTTATCTCTGTGTCACAAATGTAAGAAAAAGTGTCAAAAATTAAAGACCAAAACTGTATCAACTTTGGGCAAGCCCAGAACATATGACAGAGGGTAGCCGGAGCCTGACGGCATCGGGAGCAAATCGGGTCAACATCTGGATATATCCTGGCAAGCTTACTCCTAGATAGATGAAGCCTGTGGAGCACCTTAAACTGCAGCAAACCATGTCTAATACAGATCGAAGTTGAATGTATTCTTTTAATTGCGCTTTGCCAGGAAACGTCCGACAGTCCAAATCCTAGTTCCCCCTCCCATCCTGTCCTAATATGACTAAGTGACGGCGAGGCGATCATCTGAATATCCTCGTATAATCTACTCACTCCTCCTCTTTGATTTAGATCCCCCTCCAACCACTCCTCTATCCAATTATTTGACGAGAGTAGCGGAAAGGAAGGGAAATGTTTCCGAACAAAGACACGCACCTGCTGATACCTGAAATAATGCGAACTGGGGATATTATACTCATTTACCAGCTGCTCAAATGACATGAACACACCATCCTTAAAAAGATCTTTCACCCGTTTCAGACCATTCCTGAACCATGACTTAAATGCTGTATCCATGAGTGAGGGTGGAAAGAGTGCGTTGGCCGAGATTGGGAGAGAGGACATAGCCTGTCTATGTTTGAAGTGGGTCCTGAATTGGGCCCATATTCTGAGTGAGCCGCTCACAATAAGGTTATTTGTAAGGCGCTGCTTGCTGAGTGGCAATGGCGCACATACTAAAGAAGGTAAGGACACCGGATGAGCGGAATGTTGCTCCATTTCAACCCACACAGGCCCACCCCCCTCGTAAGACGCAGAAACCCAGTATATTAGTTTAAAAATATTAGCTGCCCAGTAATATTGTAAAAAATTTGGTAGTGCTAAGCCTCCCGCCTCTTTCCGTTTCTCCAGATGTGACCTTCTTATTCGTGGGATGGTCTTGTTCCAGATAAAGGTAGATATAGATTTATCTAGCTCTTTGAAAAAAGACTTTGGGATAAAAACAGGTATTGTATGAAACAAAAATAAGAACCTGGGCATAATTATCATCTTGACAGAATTAGCCCTGCCGGCAAGTGATATAGGCAGCGCTGACCAACGGGAAAGGTCCTGTTTGGCCCTTTCCAGGGCTGGTTTAAAGTTATGCTTAAATAAATCCCTGTATTTGCTGGTTACTGAAACGCCAAGATAAGTAAAAGTGTCGCGGGTTTCTTTTAGTTGATATGCCTCAAATGACATCTGCCGAGCCTGGTCGTTAATAGGGAAGAGCAAACTCTTAGTAAGGTTGATTTTGTAGCCTGAAATTTGGACAAGTTGTTATTGAAAGCTAAACTGAAATCATATAGTTCAGTGTTTCTGTTTCCCAACATTTTTTTTCAATAGATGCTGTTCTTTTGAACTTTCTATTTATCAAATAATATATCACAGTTTTTGTTAAAATTTTAAGCAGCACAATTGTTTTAAACATTGATAAGAAATGTTTCTTGAGCACCAAGTTAGCATATTATCATTATCATGTTCATTATTATGTGACTCTGAAGACTGGAGTAATGGCTGCTGAAAGTACAGCTTTGCCATCACATGAATTAATTACTTATGAATTATTTAAAAATATATTAAAATATAAAACTGTATAATTGTAGTAATATTTCAGTGTTACTGTAAATTCAAATAAATGCAGCCATTTTGAGCAAAAGAGACCTTTCAGAAAAAAAAAAAAACATTTTAAATGGTAGTGCAGCCTAAGTCTAATAAAATTAGTTTCTTCTAACTCATAGTACTGCATATCTTTTAGAGCTGTCATAAATATTGTTAAAATGTTTTTTATTAGAATTAACATTTAAACTAAAGTAATTGATAATGTGGGTGAAAGCAGATTCACAAAATGTATTCTCAAAGTAAAAAAGAATGTTATTTTATATTAACTGATTAAGTTTGATTAGCTGAGACATTTGATGAGATAAAAATAGGCAAGAACACTGTTTTTTTGTGGAGATGTGTGAGGGAGATGAGAAAAGATCACTGTTGCATATATGTCTGGAGTCTTAATGGATATTTGCTGTAACGTCATTCACACAAATGGACAACTTTAACATAATATCTTTTTTCCTTTACTTGACAAGTTCATTAAAAAAAATTTAATCATTGTAATATTTTGATAGCCCTAATATTTATTTATTTTTAAAGTTGTTTTAGATAAAGCAAAATCCAAATTCTCCTTTTATTGGTTTATTTAGTTCATTCCTCTGTGGGGAAAGTACAGAAACTTTTTTGGCTTCTGTTTAAGCTCTGATTTCTCCACTTAACATGCCAGTTTTCAAGGTTATATCCTCTGCGCCATCCAGGCAGGTTCATCCACTTCATTTTATGATGCATGTAACAATGACACTGTGCTCCCCGTGCCCTACGAGCACCCACAGGCGAGCACTCTGTGGTGCAAAAAACGGTGAAAGACATATTTATGGCACGAGAGGGAGAGACATCCTTTCACATGGCAGTTCATTAAGATGACGCCTCCCACTAGGGGACCTCATAGTCACTGTGACTAATGTGTTTCCTGTAGCACGCATAGGAAATACAAACCTGGGGTTCATACTGCAGCATAGCCTGAAACCTCCTAGTTTACTAATAAATGCTTTAGCCCTCTCCCTTGACACTACATAGTGTGTTATCTCCAGGGTTTAGTCCTGGACTTAACTAGGCAGGTCTGGCCTGGTTAGAAGCAACTGGACGGGACATTATAAGAGGAAACAGTTATTTCCAGTGCCTTTGAATAATTTTGGCTCACGCAACCTTCCTCACCGGTGTCATCTCAGTTCTTGTGGGTGTGTTTTATGTGCTCAGTGATTTATGGCTTTCATTATGTACACTTGATGCAAATTAGCATGGACTTGTCTTAGTTTATAGCTTTGCATTCATTCATTTTGGCAGGAACATCATGGGTCACTGTCCTCCACTTCTGTAATCGAAGAGGTTAATTGTCTCATTGTAAAGGATATTTTACTGCAGATTCTGGAGATGTCATCGTTACAAAACCCTAGAGTGCAAGACAAAGGGGTTTATTTGAATTTAACTCTGGTAATTCAGTGCAACCGAAGCATTTTTTCTCCATCAAACTCCAGTATTCATCTGCATAGGGTCTGTTGCTCTCTGGCTTTTGGTGCATGTTTTGGCATAGCTTTGGTGAGGGCCAGATAAATAAATGTTCCTTAGTCCAAATCGCAAGCTGTGGGACCGCTTTTGCCTCACTGCTCTCACAAACCCTTCTTCCCAGGTCTTCCAATTGATTATGCTGACCAAGACCTTGAGATGAACCATCAAGCTCTCCATTGAGCTCTTCCCTGTGTCACACTATTGTCTGCTTTTGCCTTCCTTCATCCATCAACTTAGGAAACCCCCATTACTGGGCAGATGTTCCATTCTCAACGGCGTTCCTTGAGAGCATGAGTTTCGGAATGCAGATTTGAGGCGTGGGGGTGGCAAGTAGAGGCTTCTTCTCCATCTTTCCCAGCCTCTTCTATAATGGGCCTACTCTGGGGTTGTGCAGCAGCCGTGAGTGTCTCTATTGAACCCTCACAGAGCGCAGGGCAAGAGCCTGGCGTCAGGGTCAAGGTGACAGCGCTTGGGTCGATGAATATGGATGGCGTTGCTCCATCTGCTCTCGCTGCAGTGTGTAAACAAACACAAGCGTGTGAATAAGAGGCGGGTGACGCGCTCCCACAAAATGATTCTTGTGCGGTAAGTAATAGCAAAGAGACAACTTTCCCAGGCTTTACTGGGTAAGTGTATGTTTGTGCATTGAAACATCCATGAAAGAAAGCAGAGTCTGCTTTGTTTCAGAGGTGTTGTGAAATGGTATTACATATTGCTATCATGTGGCTCTTTGTAAAGCTCAATGTAACAGGGCTCCAGACTAAAATTACAAAATTTTGACCAAAAAAAAAATAATTTGTGACAATTTAAAATCTAGTTAGGGATTGCTTTGTGCACATCCATATGTTTTGTCAGATATTTTCTGTGGTTTTAGATTAATTCCATTTTTAGGTCTTTAGTATAGTGCATGCAACAGCAAATACAGTGCAAGCTGTGATGTCCGATTTACAAATAAATGACTCTTTTGAACCAGGGGCCAAAAGAATAAGGGGGCTTTCACACCTGGCACGTTTGCTGCGGTCTGAGTCCGAGCGCGACTGTTCACATTGCCAACAATCACTACTTTACTCCCTGAACAAGTGCGCACCCGAGTCCGAGTGGGTTTCACATTCACTTACATTTACATTTATTCATTTAGCTGACGCTTTTATCCAAAGCGACTTACAATTGCTATATATGTCAGAGGTCGCACGCCTCTGGAGCAACTAGGGGTTAAGTGTCTTGCTCAGGGACACATTGGTGTCTCACAGTGGATTCGAACCCGGGTCTCTCACACCAAAGGCATGCGTCTTATCCATTGCGCCACACCACCCCTGAATCGCAGTTCACCCACCTGAATCGCAGTAAATCACCCACTTAAATCGCAGTTCCAGTGCAACCGAACTCAGAGCACCTGCCACAGGTAGCCTGGGGTTTGTTACCCCGGTGCGCTCCCGGTCCCGGTTTGTCCCGGTCCCGGTTTGTTACCCCGGTGCGCTCCCGGCCCCGCATGACAGCTTTCACATTACCAAATTTTCATGCGAACCGTGCCCTGTTTTGAACTAAACTGCCAGTGTAAAAGCACCCTAAAATTCTTTTTTCTTTTTCTTTTCTGACTTTTATTTTGTATTATCAAAAACATTTCTGACGAATATTCTAACCTTTTTTCTTAAAGGGGTCATATAATGTCATTTTTGTACAAGCTAATATGATTCTTTAGGGTCTAAATTAAAAGTTTGCAATATACTTTAATTAAAAATTCTCATTAGTATTGTAAGAAAACACTAATTTTACCTGGTCAAAAACAGCTCTGTTTTCAGCACGCCGTTTGAGTGCATGTGTCTTTAAATGATAATGAGCTTTGCTCACCCCGCCCCTCTGTTCTGTGCGGACACCGTTTGTAACACAATTTAACACAATAACCATAACGCGTTGTTTATTATAAACATGGGATTATGAATTATATTGAGAACGTCATAGAAAACATGCCGTAATGTACCCTGAGTGTAAAAATAGCCGCATTCATCATGAAGCGTGCAGCAAGCGATTTGCAAAGATTAATATAAAGATATAAAGGTTAATAAAACGTTACACTCACTCACTTCTTCTGGAGGTTCAGCAGGAACACGAATAGTTGGTACCGATCCTTTTTTCAGGAGCAGCTTCTTAGCAAAACCAGCTTTATACTGATCCTCGTTTGTAAAGCAGTCTGGTGAAATGATTCGCGCAAACATGAAAGCAATGACGTTAATCGCGGGAATTCCCTTCGAAAACAAACTCAGCCACTGCGTCTTCGGCTGTACGGATTTAGGAACATCAAAATGACTGCTGTGTTCCTTATTACACCCAAGAACACCACAATCGCTTAGACGCCATTCTACTCGATGCTCCAGATATCAACAATGAACGCGCCGATTGGCGCGTGCTATGATTGACAGCTCGCTCACGAGGGCGCGAGGGCGGGTCTGTGTTGAAACGCTGCTGTCAATCAACCATTGTGGGAGGGGCATCGATTTTGTGACGTCACAAAATCGAACAGCTTGATTCAGGAGAGGGGGAAACATATAAGAAGATTTAAAAAAAAAACACTGGATGGATTTTTATCATTTTATGATGGTTGTGTACAGGCACTGCCAACACACATTTCAGTACAATCAACTTGTAAAAGTGCATGTACCATTATATGACCCCTTTAAGATTTGATTTCATGTAAGAATTTTCTTAAAAATATCCTCTTAAAGGATAACCTCCAACTTGTCTTAAATCCCCAAAGGTATTTTTACAAACATGTTTTTATTATTATTTATGATTTGAAATGAACCAGGAAACCAGTACTGTGATGTACAAGTTTGTGTAGAAATAAACAGTTATACAGAGTTACAGCTTCAAATTAGAGTCTGTTATCTACCCACAAATAAACCTGAAAAGTGCCTGAGATTTATGCTTGTACTGTTTTACAGCTCTCAGGGGGAGCTTGCGCCTGTCTGCAGATTTTATTTTCTCATCTGATATGTCTACGACTTTGTCCTCTTTCATGTGTTACACTGATAAGAATCCCAGAGGACTCTCACAGCGGACAGCTAATGTCATATTTGTATAAGGCCGGGTCATAATGGCCCTGCATGAAGATTGTGCTTGCATGATATTTCAAAAACCACAATGAAAGTGTGTTTGATAATCATGTAATATATAAATCAGTCAAGATTCATTGAATGTCTAAGAGCCAAACATGAAGCATTTGAGTCATATTAAGATGGAGATTGCAGATGGCACTTAATCAAGATTTCACAGGAGGCAAAATGGATTATAAACTTAAAAGTTGAGAAGAAGCCAATCACAGCACTGTTGTACAAGCGACCATTATAAGTATCTTAAGCTCTTTGCGGTGGGGGTTTTTAACATTGGCTGGTAGTTTGGTCTAGTGTTTGTAAGCCCCATGTGGTCCAACTTTAAGCCCCTTCTGTCTGAA
This sequence comes from Scardinius erythrophthalmus, assembly GCF_964197995.2. NCBI lineage: Eukaryota > Metazoa > Chordata > Actinopteri > Cypriniformes > Leuciscidae > Scardinius > Scardinius erythrophthalmus. Next base: position 9,811,650 of record NC_138232.1, read on the forward strand.
ATGCCAATCAGCTGTGCAAAGTGAATGCATGCAGAATTCACGCATACTGAATGGCAGTCTAGAGAGTTTAAAGAGGACTATTGTTCCCTGATTCTTTCTGCCTCAAACTAGCAGGTGTAATCCACAGTATGCATGTAGTTTAGTTAGAATCATCTTAAACTAGGGAGCGTGTGCAAACAATAGCATAGTGATGTCCATATGTCTGTTTTTAGAAGCAAGACATCTTGATGGGATTTAAAATGGCGGAGGGGCTGAATTTACTACATAACTGTGTATGTTTGTCATGATTACTGCCACAAGTGTTGTTGTGTACCTTGTTTATATCATGTATTAAAATCTGATTTTTTTTTTTTGCTTTAAAAGATATCAGACATTTTATGTTTAGATGCAAATGATAGCAAAATGTTCAAATACATGTTAAATACATTTTGTTAACCATATCTGTAAAGCAACCAGAGACTAAAGACTACCATCTGTTACATGGCGTGGTAATTCCTAAAATCCTTATTCGATCTTATGGTTAGCTGCTTTGCCTATTTTGAGAGGAGTGACTACTCTTTGTGAATTTCCTGAAATTTTGAGTAATAATTTAACATAGTTTTCCAGCCATTCACTCTTCTTAGGTGGCCTAGTTAACACCGCTCTGCTTGAGAAAATAAATAAATAATGGGAATCTCCAAACTGCAATAGCTTTGCAACGAGACGTCCCATATCTGCTGAAAGACATTGTGTACCCAATTTTAGCCTTATATTGTATTAACAAACACTAGGCACAGTGAGAGGAAGCAGTAATGTGAGGGATTCAAGATAAAGGATTGTCTGGATCTCAATCTGTGATAATTTAATTCTACATAGTGTGCATGAGGAAAAAGTCAATATTGAGCCTTTAACGCTTCCTCATTCACGCAAATGACTGAGCTGCTTTCACATGGGGTGTTTGAAACATGACCCAAAATATGAAAGCATGCAGCACGGAAATGGCAGTTAATTTCCATATGCCATGGTCCTTTGTTTGTTTAATATATATATTATAAATGACGAAACAAAATGTTGAATTGCTCTGAAAGGTAATGGTTACTGGCTATACAAGGGGAGAAAGTAAATCAATAAATAAGTTTCAGTTTTACTATTTTTGTAGCAGATTTACTTTTTTGTCCTTGTGGCCTTAAGCGAGCCACAAATATGCAGTCAACATTTCTGAGTGCCTTAATGTGTACTGTAAAATATTTATCCCGAATGATCTGTAGTGTAATTTTAGGATAGGGAATAGTACATACTTTATAAATTGGCAGCTGACTCTCTTCTGCCATGTGAAAGGCAATAAAAAGATTCTGATCTTTTCCAGGAGACCTGATCCTGATCCATTTCTTAATCCATGAACAGATTGTTTATTTAATTAAAGAAAAAGAAAAAAAAGGAAAAGAAAAAAAAATGCATTTTGTACAGATGTCCTAATAATTCTAATTGTCCTTATACCATGTTTACTGTATTTGTGCATTAATTGAATTTTATTCAATGGTTTCAGTGCTTATTACCTTTCTCCTTTTCTTTCATATATATTCTTTATTATATTATTTAGTGTGTGTATATGTACAATGTATATATAATTTTTTTCCAGTGAATTATCCATCACAACACTGGCCAGACGCATACAGTAACTCATTTAAGGATTGTGTTGAAAACTTATTTTTGATGCTGAGAAGAACAAAGGTCCTAGTTAAAAGACGAAATGTAAAATATAATCCAAATATAATCTCTCAGTGCATTGGATTATACAGTTAACTCATGTTTACATCAGTTCTGTGTTTTGCCGGGTGGTGGGGTCAATGGTTGAAAGTGGCACACAATCTGATTTGAAACCTATGATAAAAAGTTTGTTGGAATGGTTGACTACTTCTTTTTTGACTCTTTTTTTTTCTTGCTCTCTTTCTGACTCACAGTGGTTTAGAGCTCTTCGAAAAATGATTTTATTACCACTATCCGTGGTGCTGAAATTCGGAGGGATAAACTGCCTCCGATTTAGAGCAAAAAAAGGACAGTTAACGAATGCAAATACTGCAGATATACTCATCTGGTTAGGTTTCTATATATATTCGGCTTACATGCTCATCTGCATTGCTTATCAGATACAGTAGCTTTCATTTCTTGTTTGATAAATGATTAAAATTAAATTTGATCTATATTTATAAGATGTTTATTTGAATCAAAAATAGAGAAAATATTGACATTTTCAGAGGAGAAAAAAGGGGATTTTAAATCTCACTAAAAGATGACCTATAGTTCATTGAACATTCTATGAAATATTCACTTTAACCTGTGAGGACTCTTTTTTCCCAGCATATTCAGAGACAGCAGTTTCTTAACATTGAATAAACAACTTGCAAAATATTTTCTATATAAAATAGCTAGAATAAAATATACTGTAAAAAAGTATGTACTGTAGATCTATATTAAATGGATGCATTCAAATTTTAATATCAAAATTTCTATATTTATATGAAATGACTCATTAAGTTGTTACATTTATATTTATATGCATATATTTGGTTACCAGGCAGAGCTGGTTAATATTTAAACTACATGTGGGCCAAAGTGAATCACGGCGAAGACACTGCCTCCGCTTAGAAAGGAGAAGATTTCAGGAGATGCTCTTGAACAATTAAATATTGCATAGTTCAGCTTTAAATTTTAAATAGGTGAGTATATGGGAGTGTCTTTCCAATATTTAAGCTTTTTGCATCCATTAAAGCACATTTAAATGAAATCTGATTGCCACAAATCGCTTTTTTGGTCCTGATTAAAAGTACATTCAATATATTAAACAATTTGTTTTTGAAAAACCGTAAGACCATTAACTCTGTTCTTGGTCAATTCACCAAATTCCTTTTTTTTTATTCCACTCGATCTACAAATGCAAAACATTTCTGCTTCTGTTAATCAGGCTTCAAGTGTTTTGTTATTGCATTTTCCTGAGTGGAGGAACAATGTCTGTAAGTGTGTGGATGTGATTTGTAGCTCTGCATTGCACTAATTCATTTTGTACATTCATGATTATTGACCTCCATTTTGAAGAAAGTAAGAAGTATAATTCTGTTTGTAATGGGGAAAATTGCAGTCTGACTGTGCATTTTATATAAAGGAGAGAGAGCAGGAGGGAATTGACATGTGAACATGTTTTGCTATAGCGGATTAGATTCCCCCATCAGGAGAAGAACTCACATGTTAGCCAGTATCAAGGCATCCAATCTGCCTGGCAACCGTTGCCGTGCAAGCATGAGCTCTCTCTGCTGCATGTGAGAGAATTCCTTGCTCTGAAAGGATCGCTCCTATATCTCCCCCACCCTTTCTCCTCTTCTTATCCATTCTCTGTGCAAGGGGTCATAACCCTGACCCTAAACAAGGTCACCATTGTGACCCCAAGACAAGAGATTTTGCCCTCAAGTCTCTCTCTTTGTTTTGAAGGAGGAGGGGCACCTCTGAAGGCACTGTCATCCATCTCTAAGAGTTTCGTGAGACACAGTACCATGGTTTTAATGATTAATACTGTATATTCTTTAAAACTGTGGCATTTTTCTTAGTTAACGTTAAAATAATGCGACATTTGAGTTTTTAACTACTACAAATGTTTGTCATATTTCTTAATGTAATTTAGTCTTTGAGATCAATTTAATTGTTATTACTATAGAGTCAAAAGAAACCACTATAATCAATCACCATATGTAGAGGAGAGACCACAGCGATTTTGTCACCTCCCACCCATGAGAAATAGCAATACAGCTGGTGCTCTCATGCTTTGGATTTAATCTGCTCCTTCACTGGTTCTTGAGCCAACATATCATTCCCCATGACCATTAATCCCCTGGTTAAAGTCACTGATAGAATTAAATTTAAATGAATGAGGGCGTTATTCTTTCTCTTCACTCAACCTACGCCTTTTTCAAATTAGACTTAATTTACTGCTCTCTAATGTGAGATTTTTCTGCCCATATTCACCTGAAAGTGTCGTACAGGAGCTCTTAATTCAGGCTAGAATGGTAGGCATGGAGACTAGGTTTGGAGCAATGATGATTCTCTCCATGTAGACTCTGAGAGGTTTGGTGAGGAAATGCAATGCATTATGGAAGAGTGGGCTGGAGAGATGAGAATGCCATAGAGAAAAAAAAATGTTCTTGTCTATGAAAAAGTGCATATGTATTGAGCTATTTAAATTGCTTGTGTGTATGTTTTTGTGTTATTACATTAAGTCTATGATGTTGATTCTGTAAAATAGTGAACCACAGAAAACCGGGGGCCTGTCTGCTTTGGATTATGGATTTCTGTGTTTATGTGTGTGTGGTTGTGTAGCTTTATGTTTAGGTGAGTGTGTGAGATTTTGAAAGCAGGGATGCACTAAATGAGCTCACATATTTACACAGATTCACACTGAACATATTATTTCCTTTACTCACTGCTGACTGGAGGTTAACCCTTCAGCAGAGAGCTTTAAAATAAACCTGCACTGCAGCAGCTTCTCAGTTGTGACAATGTTCTCTGGGGAAGAACATACATTATACAAACTCAATCTGCAAAGGCAGTCACAGAGGATTATATGTAGTGTCTGTTTGAATATGGGGGCTTCTGGTCCTGGTCTTAATTTTTCTATAATTATATCCAATTGTGATTTTTTTTTATTTATTTTTTTATGCACATTCTGAACCAATTTTTTGGAATAAAATGGCTTGCTCTTATGTTCTCATTTCATCTTAACAACCAACTTTATGGGAGGGAAAAATGACGTCACAACTGAAAGGCAATCTTAATTTGTGAAAAACTGTATTTTTTTAAACACATAATTTTTATACAATTAAAATTGAAATAGATTATTTTACTCTTTATTAGATTATTGTTGTTGTTGTAAAAAATATATGTAATGTAATAAAAACATTTATGGTGGATTTTCATATTTTAGTATTATTTAGTATATTAAAAGTCTGGGTTTGTGACAAGGGTAAAACAAAAGAAAAACGCTGATTCTCTTGTAAAGGTTTCACCCATTTCACAAGCACTGAATGCATGTACCAGCATCAGCAATTTGCTGAACAGGGCCATGTACAACTTGTCTCTCTTCTACAGAACACCAAGGCTTTAATGTGGCCTTATTGACTGACTGACCTCTGCCAGCACCCCATAGCCACAGGTCCCATCTGACTCAGTGCTACTGTGAACCCTCTCACAACAAATTCATGATTTTAAAAGTCATTGTGGCAGATTAGATTTACCCCAGGCTCCGGTTTAACTTCTCTTAACCTCTGTGTCAGTCTGAAGGAGATGGTGGCCGTTCTAAAGCCAGCAGGACTGGTTCAGAGATTCAAGAACTTGATTTTATCCAAAGAGTAGGAAACTATTTCTCAAATAATTGATAGCTTCAATATTGCATTATAATAATGCGTTTGCATATTAAAATGGTAATGAAAATCATTTAGCAAATGGAAAAATCAACTAATTCAAAAGATCGCTCTCATTTTTTGAATATTGTGTTGTGTTCTGCTGAGTCGTATTTGACATTACTTTATAAAATTGTAAACTGCTTTTAAGGGGTAGATATTTGTGTGTTGGCTGACTGAACCTGCCTGTGTTAGGCATGGGTAAGCATGCTGAGGGAATCCTCTGAAGCAGACATATCTTAGTCTGTTTGCTGTCTACCTTAATGGAATAAATCGATATCTTCAATCAATGAGTGTGACCTGAATATTCTTGCAACTGAAGCAAGACTGTAAAATGTCAATTTGGTCCAGTGCGCAGCGGTTTCTACCTACTTCTTGTGTTTGTGGTGTAACCTTATGTATAGTCACATTCATTCAGTCATATGAGATAATATCTTTGACTTGCATGCTACCATATAAAGCAGGGGCATCCAGTCCTGAACCTGCAAAGTTTAGCTCCAACCCCAATTAAACACCCGAACCAGCTAATCAAGGTCTTACTAGGCATACTTTAAACTTCCAGGCAGGTGTGTTGAGGCAAGTTGGAGCTAAACTCTGCAGGACACTGGCCCTCCAGGACCGAGTTTGGACACCTCTGATATAAAGGCTTATACCAGTCAAAACAGTGTTGTTATTCTCTGATTTATCGTGGCATGGCTTTTTTTTTCTAAAATACTCTAAGATAAAGGTTTAGTTATGTGGGTGCATATGTTTGATCCTCACCATCATATCACAATTCAAATCTAGACAATGCACCTACAGCATTTCTATTTACCTGCCAGCTAAGGCCTTTAGGGTAACAGTGACCTCAAAAAGTTTCCCTGTTATCTGCACCCACACACACAGCACTCCATCTGTCTGTATCTTTCAGTGGGGATAAAGCCTACCATGGGGGAGGCAATGCAAGAGCTGTATTCTCCGCTTGCCTCCAGTTCTCTACTTATATGTCTGAAGGTGACTCAGAAAGAGCGCCCACACATTTATCCAGTGGTTTAAACTCATTGACTCTCTAGGTAATTGTGGTATCTCAATTCAGTGGAGATCAGATTATGTTCAGTTATGCATGCTTTTGAATTCGTTTTTTTTTTTTTTTTTTTTTTGCATGTGTTAAGGCCTGTTCACAACAAGGATGATACAGATAACTGAAGTTTTAATAATCGTTCTAATTATATGAGAATAGGGAAGTCACATCAAATACATGACACAATGGAATGACATCTTTGAAATTACTTTCAGAACGATTTTGTTTTCCAGCTGATGATCGATAAAAAAAATCTGAATCCACCCGACTTTAGAGAGCTCGAACATTTAACTCGTTCCCCGCCACCGATGGAAATTTCCGTCATTTGTAAGACAACATTTCCGGAAATTTCTGGCTTTCATTTTATACAGCGCTATTAAGCATCTTCTGAAAGATTACTAAATCTCCTGATCAAAACACAGGCGAAGAAGCAGAAACAAGCGATATCATACAGTAAGCATATGCATCTAGACCTATGTAAAATAACGCGATCATCACCATTAAACAGCATATAAATCAAAACTGCCTAATGTTACTGGATGAAATGCCGACCCAGGACGAGCTATAGGCCTGTGAAGCAGGGGTGTTGATGGACTCACTTGATCTACTCCATCCATGTTTTGATCATCGTTCTGAATCCCACAAAAACACAATTTTCTCAGCTTTGTGCTGAAAATGTTGCTTATTTATGAAACGTAGTGTTGATACAAAAAAATTAAATAATTCATGACGCTTGAATAAAACAGTTTTTTTTTTTTTTTTAAGCAGAGTGTCTGTTCTTTCTTTTGATAGGCTATAGTGCATATTCAGATATTAATACAACAAAACTATTCTGGGGGCCATGAAACTTTTGTGCAAATTATCAAAAATGCTGGCAGTGGCTAGCAACTTTTTAATGCTAATATAGTTATTGTTATAGTTATTGTTTTTGGTGTTAACCTAGTCCTGAGTTCGCTGATCGCTCCAAAACAATGTATTAACAAAAAATATATAAAAATTCAAACATTCACGCTTACTGCATGATGATTTTTTTTCTCGTTAAGTGTGCTTATTGTGAGCAGACTAATTAACAGGCGAATAAATTAGATCAGAAATGTTTTCATCCACCGCGTCTCATGAGATTTATTTATATACTTATTAATATTATTTTGCATGTTAGAGCATGAAGTTATATAACCCCCTATTCTCTTTTTCCATCATAACCACACACACACAGAATTAATTTGTTTTTATTTTAAGCTGTTAACAAATGTAAGCCTTGTTTTAAAACAGGAAATTTTGTCTGAAAATGTCATCTAGCCTAAACAATGCACAAAGATAGATGGATTAGGAAGAAAAAAACTTTCCTCAAAGTGAGGCACCGAACAAAGGGACATTGTCTCATTGTAAATCTTTGGTGAGTGGGACACCATGCAGAGTCCTCATCACTACGTCAAAGAGGAGGAGGGAGTCAGTGGAAGACGTTCTCATAAGAGAATATCACCTCCTTAGCATTTCAGCTTCCACACCCCGCGTTATCCCCACCGCGCTCCCCCATGCCCGCCTTTGTTCGCATCACAACAATCCCTGAACAGATGGTGCTCTGCTTGGGAATCGAGTGACAGCCACCGGCTAGCAACCAATCGCCTGCTCGGGAATCAGCTGACTCGCCTGGACAGCGCCAGGTGCTGTCATCATATTTTCCTTGGCGACGAAGCCCGGGTTCCACAGTAACAAGGAGACGCGGCGGATGGGAGTCAGTCAGCGGATTTCTGTTGCAAGGATCCATGCAAAACCTGACCATGCGCTTGGCGAAGGTTGCACATGCATATTTACGGAGTGGATGTAACGAAATGATGCTGCTGTAATCGTTAAGCAGTTCATCATACAGAACTTATGAGCGACGTGATGGTGTTTATTATCTATGGATTTTCTTTAAGTGCTCATTCTTCTGTTCACAAGGACATAGATACTGTATCTATACTGTAAGTGCATGAACCAGTCAGAGCGGAGGGAGGACTTCAATGCCATTCGGAACGTGTACCAAGCCAAAGAGGTATGTTCAGATATATTTTGAAGCATTCAAATAGCTATTCCCTTTGCATGTTAAACCTTAACCATGTGCAACTACATAGGTTCCATCCTGCACGGTGCAATAAAAAACAAAACAATAGCCACTTCCACTTATTCTGTAATAATGAGCTGTGCAACTCAGCCCAAAATGTGTTACCTTGGTTAGATGAAAATAGATGGTATCTGTGTTGCTTTGCTTTTGAGGCTTCTTTTATGGATTGGATGTATGGCAAGCCAGTTTAGCATTGATTCATTTAACTACTGTCTCTTTTCATATTAGCACTTACTTATGAATAATACTTATTTATAGAATTATAATAAATAGTACTTCGTTTTTTTTTATTATTAGTAAGCAATCCAAGTCAGTTTCACTTGTAACTATTAGATATAGGCTATTAGTACTTAATCATTAGATACTAGGAACTTTCCCAATATTTAAATGTTTAACAGAATTCAAAATTTTGCGAATTTTTACCAGCAATAGAATAGTTATGTGATACTAGGATAGCTGACTAGTAGCCTAATAAATGCTAGTTTGTAGGGGATTAAATGTGCATTGAGTGGATAGTCAATATTGGATAACTTACTGGTAATTACAATATAACTATAACTACTAATAATATAAAAATAAGTACCAGTAAGATCAAAATTGATAAGTTAGTTTTAAGAAATAACTGTTCAAATGGCTTGCCATGCGGCGTGATTTACTGCATTTAATAGCAAGGACGCATTGGCTGTTGCTTGAGATGTTCAAGGGCAAAACGTGTGGGATTTTTCATAATTTATGGTTTGTTTATGAGTTCACACAATCCATGCAGGGTTTGTCAGAACGATAGTGTGGTGAAAGATAATGCCACAACGATAATGCTATGGAGTAAGCAGAACGTGAAGGGAATGGGATACGGTCGACTTTTTAAAAGCATTGTGTAAAACATGAATGCAAAACTGCATTAACTGAACGGATGAAGCATTTGGTTGCGTACCACAGTTTTAGGCTACTTCTAATTCTTCATAATTATCCCGTTTGTATAGTTTAAATTCTTCGCAGTGACTCGTTTGTTCTATTTAGTCTCCTGAGTGTGATATTGTGGCGGACATCGATCGCAAACTTTGATCTGATCACGTTATTGCTGGCTTACCGCAGGCGCATGGGGTCTTGTTGGCGATGCAGAAATGTGATTTGCATCTCAATGTCCAGGCACTCTAGCAGATGTTTCGTTGCTTACTCATTCGAAATAAGACGCCACAACTTCCATAGGAAAGACAATAAACACGGGAAGACGTCTTTTAGTCAGGGAAGGATGTATAATGAGGTTTGAGGAGGGGGTTGTATTGTCCCTGGGGACGCCACCCCTTGTTGCAGCTGTTGCGTCTGTTGCAGAAGTTGTTTTCTGACATTTGAAGAGAAGCGTCCTCATAAGCAACAACAACGCAAGGGAAAATGTCGGGCATATTATGAGATGAGGACAATAGCGTAGGCTGCAGGTGGTTACATCTTTGAAAGGTATGTGGAAAAATTGAATATGTTTTTAATTTGTGGAATTAAACATTTTTTTTTTTAGGATTTTATGCCTCATATACTTTTTTAACCGAAATATCAATTCATATTATATAACGAACATTTTATAATGTAAATAAAAATAAAATAGGAAAAAAATATAATGTGAATACAATAGGTGACAGTCTACTGTTCTATCAATATTATTTTTCGAAATGATATAGCTCTTGTAGTCATGTTTACCTGTTATATTTATAGAAAACACTACTGTATTGTTTGAAGATGTGTGTAGAAAGCCCTTTTATATATAAATATATAAGAGGTTTTTTTCTTTGTCGTTCAAATAGTCATTGAAATATTATTATGTCACTTCCATTACCTTGTACTGTAGACTGTGGTTTATCATGACATAAGATATTATAGACAGATGTAAGGCGGTCTGGAGCTGTAAAAGGCCTGTTATTGTTTTTTTCCCATAAATGTGCATGTGAATGTATCAGTCTGTTGATTAGAAGCAACAGTGGTCAGTTGCATGTGAAAAGAACAAGTCTGGCTCTTGTGTTGGTCACAGAGATAAAGAGTGGAATAGACCAAGCAGCTGTTTGACTAATTCTGTGACCATAATCTGGTTCAGAAATCACTTTGCAAAGGATCTGTTTGGACAGCAGGTGAAGGAGGAAAATACATTCTGCTCTTATAAATAAGACAGGACTGTATGAATTGTAATTATTCTGTTTTGTAAAATCATGCATTATGAATGTAATGCATTTTTAAATAAAATAGAATTTCAATAAAATAATTCTTTGAAATCAATTTAAAATAGTTATGTATTTAGATATTTATTTTAAACAGCATTAGTAATGTACACATATAAATTTTAAATTTATAAACTAGAAGAAACTAAATTAAAATTGTTTGTTCACATGCCATTATTCTAGGCTATTTGAGGTTTTGAGTTTTAGATATTCCAAATTCTGGGATTCACTTAGCAACATTTATGTGCTAATAGTTGGAAACTGAAATGGGACCTTTGGGGACTCCTGTGCATTTACTCCTCAGCACTTATCCTTGTGTAGTGACACAGAGACTCAATTTGATCGGCAATCAATGTTTTTATGCCATTCACAGTAGTCCCCATCTCTACAGCACAGTACCGCCCATGCCATTACCCCACAGTTCAACCCTGGGTAAAGCTATGATTCACCATGCAATTAATAATACCCCTCAGATTAAGAGTTGGCAAGCGTAAAGGGTCTTGGATGTTGGATGTGAAAAGATCTGCTCTCTTGGCCATTTGCAAACCCTTTTTGATCCAAGAATAAAATTAATTACCATTAATTTCTCACTCACTTTCTGTTAAGGTTTAAGGGAGATTATCAGAGAAGGGCTGTGGAGTTAGAGACAATATTTTTTTGTGTGTTTTGTTTTTTTGTGTGTGGTGGTGGTGATGATGTCAAAAGCCATTTTAGCAGGCCTTTTGAGTTTCTCCACTTGTTTATTTGGACTTTCGTATTGTATGCTGGGAATGTATTTCCAGTGTTTCCTCTGCCGCAAACCGTGTGCATATAGAGAGTTAGAAAAGCAAATAAAGTTTATTTTAAGTCATGTGGGCTGTGAGAAACATCAACACAATCAGCCCTGTTTATATCTGTAGCAACAAGAGAATGATTCTGTTGCTATTCAGTAAGTGGCTTGATGAATCACTGAATCAAATCATGAACAACAAATGATGTGTTCTAATGTTTGTGCAGATCCTGGCCATTAGTAGCTTAGGCTTGTGTACCAATCCAAATACCCATATTTTTATACAAGCATGAACCCATTAGTGTTGTTTGTAGTTAGAATATTGATTTTCTGCTGAGATTTAAAACCTGCACTTTACCATGCTCAAGTTGAGATTTTGAAAGCATAGTGAGGTTGCTTTAGTTAGAAGATAGGAGAATGTGTCTTCATTATCTTTAGGGTTTGTTTTTACAGCCATTTTGTAAGTTTCATTGACAGACTTGTATGGTTGTAATCATCTGAGCTATGGATTTCACTCAAATCTCAGTTTAGCTACAGTTCAAATAAAACTGCTAGCTTAAAGTATACATTTTCTTCAAACTTGAAAAAATAACCTGTCAGACACTAGCAGTACTGTGACCCATAGATCAGACGTGCCTTCAAAACAGAAGTCTGCAGAGAACAGATCTGCATCTGTCGGTGATCTGAAATGGCAGGTGTTTCAAATAGGCTCCCATTGAATTTCACAGATGTCATTTGTCATCTAAAACTAGGGGAAGTTCTGGATGACAGGCTGGACAACAGGAAGCAAGCTGGCTGCAGAAGTTCACATAATGAGGTTGGAATGGCGTAAATAGCCATTAATTTGCCTGCAGATTTGGACTCAGATCCTGTTTACCTATAAAGAGTACATATTTATGAAGATCATCAGGATGTTGTATTTGTGGTCCTTAGGCAAATGGTGCTTTGAGAAACATTTTGTTACTTCACGTTTCTTCGATTCATAATTGCAGCTTGTACACACTTTACCCCAAATACCTCTACTTGTTTGTATTAACTTCCTTATGAGGTTTTCATTTTTAACCATCATATTATAATATCTAATGTCCTAATTTATAAGGCCATACTTTAAACATTTAAAGCCTCTGGGTAATTTTAAAACACTATGCATCAACATTAGTTTTACTTTGATAACAAGTTTGGCTGCCAAAAGATCAATTGAAGGTTCACAGAAGACTTAATGAAACTGAAGTGATGTCTCTGAACTACAGACAGACAGCTAGGCCTTAATCTAAAAAACACAGAGCTGACATTGTGGCTTAATTTTAAGCCCCAGCATTCTGTCTTAAATGAAATTGTGATCGCTGGATTACTTTATCCTACTTAATGAAAAGGTTTTGGCCTCCACTTTGGTAAATACTGCTATTAAGAGCTGAATCTGAGATTGACCTCAATATTAGTAAAAATGAAACGTAATTCATGTGAAAATGGCAAAATATAAGGGCACATATGACCCATTGTTTACTGATTTTAAGCAATGGAAAATACTAGAACAGTAAACAGACTGAAAATTTCCATCATTTACTCACCCTCATGTCGTTCCAAACCTGTAGGACTTTCTTTCTTCTGTGAGAAGATAGATACTCTAAAAAACTCAGTTGATTTATTTCTTCCATACAATGAAAGTCAGTGGGATCCATTGTTGTTTTGGACCCCATTGACTGTCAGTGTTTGGACAAAAATATTATTCAAAAGATATTCTTTTGAATTAACGAAAAAATCATATAGGTTGGATAGGTTACAATGATGAAAGAATTTTAATATTTGGGTGAACTATCCCTTTAAGAGACTGCTTAGACATCTTGGAAATTGAGTGTCATTAAAAGCATGGATCATATAAAAAATTGGTAGTTGCTATTCCTGGAAAATGATGGAACACTTTAGTCCTTCTATTTTTCTTTCCTTTCATTTTTCTGCCCCTCTTTAAATTTTACAGAAAAGTTTTATCTTCCATCTTAATTACCTTATTAAGATATTTCACATGTCATTGTGTGATATATTGTATTACAAGCTAGATAATTACTGTAGATAATGTATATTTTGATTGTATGATTTTTCTTGTCCAAACCCATGCGTTCAACTGAATGAAGTTCTCCCTCTGATTGACCTTTGCAGTGTTAAAATAGTGAATTGCCCTTAAATTATTGCTGGTTTCGCTCCCGTCATTACTAGTTTAGTTCCGCTTTCAGTGTGAGGTGTTATTTTGTATTGCATTACGAAACACTTTAAGGACGGTGCTGATATCTCAGATAACACAGGCCGGGTCCATCTGTGTACTACACTCTTTTATGAGAATTGCTGATACTGGCAGTTACAGTCAGCTTTCATTCTAAATTGCCCTGATGTTCTTTTGGCCACAGGGGGGAGATCAGGCCTCTTATTGATTTCCAATCTCACATTAAAGGACTCATTTACACCAGCTGTACCATGTTTCCTCCATTCATTGTCATGGGGAGTATGAGACTTACAATTGTTCAACCTGTCCAAGCTTGTATTTGTTGGTGGATTCAACTTCATGAGAGACTCCAATAGCTCTGAAGTGAAGTTGGCATGTTGTTGCCTCTTGTACTACATATGAATCTTAGGTCTTTAAATCGTATGCTTTCAGTTCAACTGTTTTGATAATTGCAGTTAAAACATGAACAATGCTGAGCATTTGTGGAGGAGTATATGTTCTTAATGAAGGTGGTATTTGGCAGGGACCCTCTGGCTTGCGGTTTGTGTGATTGAATCAGCATTATCACCATATGGGATAACAGATGCCCCGTTCACTGCTCTGTCAAAGGCACAATAACATGCCACCTTTTTGTGCCTATTGCTTGCGATGGATGCTTAATATGCTTGGTTATTTCATTCCAAACTTCAACAAAACTCCTTCTAGTAGTCTTCTGTAATCTAGGACAAAACATTTCCTGCAGAATACCTGATTTGATAATGTTGATTTGATATGGTGGTTGAGGAGATTCCCCCTTCCAAGTAAAGCGCTTTGAGTACCCGGAAAAGCGCTATATAAATGTAACAAATTATTATTATTACTATGTATTATATGGTTCACATTTGCATAATATCTGTTTTTTTTGTTTTTTTTTACATGAATGCTGCAAAGGTAGTTATTTAACGTAGACGGAAAACCATTTTGAATCAGTATTATGGTAACATCTTGACAGGAAAGACTGGATAAATGTATGTAATTATTTCTACACCTCACTAATGTTTGGTCTTTGTGTACAATAGCAATTGTTTGATCACCTGAGAAATAATATTTCCTTCCTTTTCGGTCACCCTTTCTTTCCTCTTTGATTCACCCCTTCAAGCATATCAGAAACAAAAGCCCCTCTCTCTGGTCTTCACATATTACTTTTCTACTCATATAATGATTTATCGTAAATGTTGTATTTAGAAGAAAAGATATCTAGCAATTATTGTAAAAATTAAAACAGGTATTTGTAACTGTATTCTGTCACAAAGTTCGGCAAATCTCTTTCCAATTTACTTGCTTCTGAGAAGTTTTATTTTCATTATTCATAATGCTTAGTTTATTTAGCTATTTTTGTGTAATCTACATACTGTAAATCTGTTCTAACACTGTTTTATAGTTGAAAATGTATTAACTAAAAAGCTTAGATATATTCATATTATTTATATATAATTTCTGTTTCAAATTATGTTATTTGCAAAATGTCTGTCATTTATTTACTTGTTTAAAATATCTTTAAAAAATCTTTAAAACAAGATTAGTTTACTTGAGAAAAAGTGCAAAAGTGTATTTTTGTCTTGCCTGTTTTTTTTTTAAAGTGTCTTGAAAATAAGATGTTTTTCCTTGTTTATTCTTTAAACAAGTGTTGTTTCAAGAATATATATTTTACCTAGAAAATTAGACAAAAATTGTGCAATGTGTGCTTCAGTCATGTGCATTTGTGCTTTAGTCATGTGAATTTAACATTTTTTCCATTGTTTGAATCCATACTTTCTGCTTTCATCTCATATACTTTACGTTTATTTGAATATGCTTATATAAGCTTATATAACATAACTTTTCATGTCATGGAATTGTTCCATTGATTGTTGTAACACAAATCTTTTCTGTTTGTTATTTTTCCTATAGGCCAACTCTCCAGTCACACTGTGAGGAAGTTTCAAACCTATATGAGCCCACAGGAACTACACCCTTTTAAATCGTTCGGAAGCTCTTTGACTTCGCTGTTCAAGCTTGCAGAGGGATAAAAGGACTGTTTTGCAACACTTCTATTGAATGAGAATCTCACCTCACCATCTCTTTGGTGCTATAGGAATTCCAGCTCAGATCTGAAAGGGATAAACACGTACAGTCAGAATGGCAAGAGGGACCTTCTTTTTTGTTGTGCAGGGCCAGATTTGTTTCTTCCTGTTTTTGGCTTTACTTGGCCTCTCTTCAGTTCAGAGTACAGAATGTCCGCAGCTTTGTGTGTGTGAGATCCGGCCTTGGTTCACACCCCAGTCCACCTACAGAGAAGCAACTACCGTTGATTGCAATGACCTTCACCTTACACGCATCCCTGGGAACCTTTCCGCTGACACACAGGTGTTGCTTCTGCAAAGTAACTACATTGCCAGAACTAGCGAGGAACTGGAGCAGTTACTGAATCTCACAGAACTCGACCTGTCCCAGAACAACTTCAGCAACATCCGTGATATTGGCCTGACCAACATGTCACAACTCACGACGCTTCACCTGGAGGAAAACCAAATAGTCGAGATGCCTGACTTCAGTTTGCAAGACCTCACCAATCTACAGGAGCTGTACATTAATCACAATCAGATCAGCTCCATTGCACCCAATGCCTTTGCCGGATTGCGTAACCTTCTGAGACTCCATCTGAACTCCAACAGACTCAAGGCCATTGACAGTCGTTGGTTTGAATCAACCCCCAACCTGGAGATCCTGATGATTGGGGAAAATCCTGTGGTCGGCATCCTGAATTTGAACTTCAGACCCCTTACCAACTTGAGAAGCCTGGTCCTGGCAGGAATGGAGCTCACTGATATCCCAGGCAATGCGTTTGTTGGACTAGACAACCTGGAGAGCCTCTCCTTCTATGACAATAAACTAGTTCGGGTGCCACAGACTGCTCTGCAGAAGCTTCCAAACCTGAAGTTCCTGGATTTGAACAAGAACCCAATACATAAAATTCAAGAGGGGGACTTTAAAAACATGCTAAGGCTGAAAGAACTTGGCATTAACAACATGGGAGAACTTGTGTCTATTGATCGCTTTGCCCTGGATAACCTCCCAGAGTTGACCAAACTCGAAGCCACCAACAACCCCAAGTTTTCCTATGTGAGCCGTTTAGCGTTCCGTGACTTGCCGTCACTAGAGAGTCTAATGCTCAATAACAATGCTCTAAACTCCCTCTACCAGGCTACGGCAGAGTCCCTGCCCAACCTGAGGGAGATCAGTATCCACAGCAACCCGCTACGCTGCGACTGTGTAATTCAGTGGATGAGCTCAAACAAGACAACCATTCGATTTATGGAGCCTCTTTCCATGTTTTGCACAATGCCACTTGAGGTTAGAGGTCAGCGTGTGAGAGACATACTTTCTCTTGAAACTTCAGGCCAATGTCTGCCCATGATTTCTCACGACACATTCCCCAATCACCTCAACCTAGACATCGGGATGACGGTAGACCTTGACTGTCGTGCTATGGCTGAACCTGAACCGGAAATATACTGGGTGACCCCGTCTGGTAACAAAGTCATGATAGATACAGTGTCCAATAAATACCAACTCAGCAGCACAGGAACTCTGCGCATATCACATATTCAGGTGGACGACTCTGGCCACTACACCTGTGTGGCCCAAAATACAGAAGGAGCGGACACTCGGGTGACTGCCATTCGAGTCAATGGAACTCTCCTGGATAGCACCCAGCTTATGAAGATCTACGTGAAACAAACCGAGTCCCACTCAATTTTAGTGTCCTGGAAAGTGAACTCCAATGTCATGACGTCCAATCTAAAGTGGTCGTCTGCCACCATGAAAATCGACAACCCTCACATCACCTACACAGCTAAAGTTCCTGTAGATGTTCATGAGTACAACCTCACACACCTTCAGCCTGCTACTGAGTATGAGGTCTGTCTCTCGGTCTCCAATATCCACCAGCAGACCCAAAAGTCATGCGTCAACGTCACAACCAAGCACGCCACATTTGCTGTGGAAATCTCAGAGCAAGGCACCAATACGGCTCTGGCAGGTGTCATGGGCACAATACTGGCCATCATCAGCCTAGGCTCCATCACGGTGTACATTGCAAAGAGATGGAAGAGGAAGAACTACCATCACTCCTTAAAGAAGTACATGCAGAAAACCTCCTCCATCCCCCTAAACGAACTGTATCCTCCCCTCATTAACTTATGGGAGGCAGACAGTGAAAAGGACAAGGACGGTTCTTCAGACACTAAGCCGACACAGGTGGACACAACAAGAAGTTATTACATGTGGTGAAGCTTACCAGACTTTTGTTCATCTTTATAGCACAAAGACACATCTTTACTTATTTGTGCAAAAAAAAAAAAAAATACACGGATTTCGTTTTTCTGCTTTGCCTACTTGCAAGCAACTATTCAGACTGATATCTCTGACTTTTTAGTAGGGTGTATTGCCTTTTCATCTTCTTTGACTTTCAATATGGCAGCTTTGTTTAGCTTCCGAGACATGTTAGTAGCTGTGCTTTTTCTTTTTGTTCATTATATTTTCATAGCACAGCATAGATAATGTCAAGGATTGACTTTGGGTCGATTGATGCTGTAGTACTGTATCTGATCCAATATTGATATGTCTTTGGCAGTATTCATAGAGAATGCATTGTTTCTTTCTCTCTTGCGTAAGACAGTTTAACTGTTGTGCACTGAAATATATTAACAAATTTGTCTTTGACTCCAGTTTAAGCTGACAAGGTGAGTTTAGACTTGATACACTGTCTATTGAAAAATGTTAGCAATTGTTCTGTAATGTTGTATCAACTATAATTTGAACATTTTGGATTTTCTCAAAAGCAATTTTTGATTTAGAACTTAACTTTGCAGATTTAAGAATTGTAAACCAGCAATAGAAATGTGAATGTTAAATAATTAGGTAGTAGAAAAATGCTTTTTTTTATTACTCAGATTCTTCTTTTTTTAATTGGCTAGAATCTGTTAATCAGTTAATTCTGTTGTAATTTACACATGCAAAATATGTTGCATATTACAGCGCAAACAAAAATAAAATACAGTTTTGTTCTGATATTTTTTATACAATGATTTTCAAGTGTCATTATTATAATTTTCTGTTCTATCTTTTGTAATTATTATTTCAGACATCTTATTTTCTTATTTCAGCTTGGTTTTAATCAGCCAAATGCTACGTCTCTTGCTAATATCAAACATTCACAGGCTTCAGTAT
This sequence comes from Scardinius erythrophthalmus, assembly GCF_964197995.2. Classification (NCBI taxonomy): domain Eukaryota; kingdom Metazoa; phylum Chordata; class Actinopteri; order Cypriniformes; family Leuciscidae; genus Scardinius; species Scardinius erythrophthalmus. The sequence continues at coordinate 9,830,672 of NC_138232.1, forward strand.
GTGAATTACCTAAGGACATTCATAAATTCAAAGAATTCCCCAAAACTACATTAAAGGGGTATATTGGGCCTTTGAAACATTGCTCATGCCTGCAGTTTGATTGCCTCTTTGCAATTCAATAGCTCTCCAATGGGAAATTATGACCCATTCACAAATCTGGCCTAGAGACTACTAATGCAATCAGTTTTTACTTATCAATATAATTATTGGAGTGGGAAATCCCTCAGTATTCTCTGATGAAAGGAGAAGACAATTTCTGGAAATATCTTTAATCAATGAAATAAGACTCCCACCTTTGGTGTCAAGGATCCATTTGGTTATGCAGTTCTCTATACGAAATATCTATTGTTTGATAGAATATTTGATCAAACTAATCTCTAGAATAGGCTACTTGATTCTGATTCTATTTTCTAATTATAAAATAATTTCAACTCATCGATATTAAATGTCCACATATTTTTGGTGAGTATGCAATAAACTAATGAGCTGGTCAGTATCCCAGATGACAATAATTAAGGAGAAACGTTCAATCAAATCAGTTAGATGAAGTTAAAGGTCCCATATTGTACACCTTTCTGGAGTTTTATTTTAGGTTTTGGTGTCCTTAAGAATATATATTTGTGGTATAAGTACCAAAAACCATCTCAATATATTTTTTACAGCTCCTTTCTCAGGAGCTCTGCCAAGAACCGGTTGATTTTGGCCTGTCTAATTAATATTCATGAGCCTCTCTTCTGATTGGCCGGTTGTTTTCTGAGTGACACACGGCCAGGCCAACCACAAGTGACTAGGGTCATGTATGCTGTAGCCTGCTGTGGCTTAGAGATGCTCACAAGTAAGGTAAATAAAACACCTGTAATGATGGTAATGATACAAATTATTTGTTATTAAAGCATAAACATTCACAAACAACTGTTAATTTAGCATAAAAGCAAGCATAGGCAACTGCGTGCATGGTTTGGCATGACAGAAATAGTGCAAAGTGCGCTCCCATAATAATTCCTAAAAAGCTGACATCTCAGTTCATCACAATCTCACAAAGCTCTGTTATTATCAGTGAAGCTGACTGCACAATAAATCTTTCATAATGTCAACACTTCGTTTGTTATAATCAGAGGAGTTTTTGCTCAGTGCTGAATTCTGAATGCTGGAGAATTCAGCACTGAGCAAAAACTCAGTTTTGAGCGGTGAGTGGATTCTATCTTAAATGCATCTCATTGGCCATTGCGTTCAAGAAATCAACGTATATGTCTGTGATTGGCTACATTGCTCAACGCTGCAAACATGTTATAGGCTAAATAGAAACTCGTTCTGTCCTGTAAATGTTTTTATTTCGTCTTTTGTGCAACATATGAATAACAATTTATTAGTTTTTAGATGTTTTATTTTTTAGATATTTTGTTTTCGCAGGAGTCCCGCGATTCCGCAAATCTTTTTATTCTCCCTGCAACCCGCACACACACGAGTATCTTACGCCCACACTCGGTCATCAATTCTAGTCCCGCGCCGCACTCTGTTGCGTTGGGTCCCGCGGGGGTGCAGGTCTCTACATCCATCGACTGAACGACATTTTCTCGACATGTTTCCGTGTTGTAGCTCGATCAGAAACGATGTTGTCTGGGGTTGGGCAAAAGGAGTGAGGGATGGTGGGCAGTGCTCGCCTGCTCGGGGTGGTGGTGACTGAAAAGTTCTGACATCACATTTTTACGGAAGTCACAACTACGTTATGCAGGCTGTGTGCATTTGTCTGTGGATTGACTGTTTTGAAACTTATATGGTAGTTACATAGCCCCTAGACCTCTGTTATAATGAAAAAAGCCAGGAAATTTCATTTTTGACAATATGGGACCTTTAAGGCTATACCTATCTTACAGTTTCTCATAATTTCTTCCTTACCAAAGAAACTTTTATCAGCAATTACCAACTCATTTCATCATAGAGAGAACATTACTTTCTAATGAAGCTCTTTTGCCTCTTCGGGGACATAACCTATACCTCTTTCGTGAGCCGAGACTGAAAGATTGCTAGACTCAATACGTTGAGCCAGGTGAAAAGGACTCTGAGGAATAATTAAGAATCACCCACACAGAGCTAAGGATTTGCCAAAGATTAAACTGGAGGAGGTTCCTCCTTGGGCTGCTCAGGTATTTAATTGCTTTCTGTCAGCTACCCTTGACTTCATGCCAAGTGTTCTCATACTGACAGGATGCAATAGTCTTGAAAAAAAAAGATGAATTGGTGAAATACCCAACAATATTAGCCAAAGTGTAATACAATAATCTAAAGTTGATATATGACTTTATATTTTATTGTTAATTTGTCTGTTTTTATACAAATAGAAATAAATACAATAAAATCTGCGCTACTTGGTTTGCAATAATGATAATAAAATGCCAGGTCATTTTCTTATAGGCTCGATTTTTAGGTATAAATTTTTGTGTCTTTTAGTACCAAAATCAGGAGTGTTGCAGCATGGGTCTTGAAGTAAGTGTGACAAACATGTGGACTATCATCAGGTCTGGACAGAAACGATTTAACAGGTCATCCAGGCTGTTGCTCCTCAGTGTTGACAAAAAGGGGAGATCTTTCTGATGCCGCGAGGCTGTGAAATCTCCCCAGGGAATCCCATATTGATCTGACACAACTGCATTGATTTTGTTTTAAAAAGACCAATTTGAGGAAAGTCATGTCAGTCTGTTAGTCTGTCAGTCAAGTCACCTTTATTTATATAGCCTAGTGCTTTATACAATACAGATGCATTATATGTTCAGTTGAAGTCAGTTCAAAGTTGATTTAGTTCTGTTGTAAAGATCATCCATTATTAAATTGGTTCATTTCATCTATAAAGCAGTTTAGCAAAAAATTATGTCATCGTCCAGCTCAGTTCTGTTCTTATACAACAGCGTCAGAGAGAACTGGAAACATTGGAAACATAAGTGGAGCATTATTTTACCTGAACCCAAAAAGACTGTAGCTGAATACATTTTTCTGATTTTCTGATTTTCTGAGCTTGAATTTTTCAATTGAATTTCAGTTTACTTATCTCTTCTATGATTGCACTCACAATAATATATACAATATATAATTATTATAGTGATGATATCACAAGCATGGCCTTATGGAATGGATGAGGTGTGCCGTTGAATCTGCACCAGCATCACGCTAATAGCTGTAGATATAGGTCATCACAGTCACAGCTGTTGGTTAAAGAGCATAAGAGATGGTTCACTGGAGCTGGAATAAATTAAATGACCTTTCATGCTCCTCCAACAAGATTTTTCCATTAGGACAGCTCCATTTCTTATGCCCAGCCAGCTCACTGGTGGGATCTCTTACGTAAATTGCCTCATATTGATGAAGATATCTATTTGCTTGAGGTGGAGCTACAAGCAAGTGTACTTGACCTGTTGACCGTAGATTGTAGCCACTGCTTTGAGATTCTAAACGACTAGAATAGGGCCGGTTATGAGCTGGAAGGATGTAATATTACTTTGTAAATATTAAATGAGTGTCCATCCTGCCATTGATGTTGTCGACTTTTGAAAGGGTAGGAAATATACTTTAAATGTCACTGAATGTCATGGCTTGTTCTAGCAGTGTTCAAGTCTTGATCTTGACTGCATACTGTTCTTGGTGTTTTGGTCTAGTTCAGGGGTGCCCAATCCTGCTCCTGCCGATCGACTGTCCTGCACAGTTCATCTCCAACCCTAATCAAACACACCTGCCTTTAATTTTCAAGTGATCCTGAAGACCTTAATTGGTTGCTTCAGGTGTGTTTGATTAGGGTTGGAGATGAACTGTGCAGTGCTGCGTTCCAGTCCAAAATTGTCATGCCCTTCACTTGCTAACTTCCCTCCGTCTCGTTCACTCGGATGTACGTCATTGCGAGTGCCCACTACTGAATTGGAATGTCCTTAGCCCTTGATTGCTTGGAATCAGCTATGTAGTTGATTTATTTTTTTTTACATTTGTTTTCCCTTTAAGAATTTGTTTAATGCAGCAGAATGGTGTTTGGGTTGTTTTCAATAAAAAAAAAGATATATATATATCATAGAGATGTTTGTTGTGGTGGTGATTAGACGAGATCTGTGGTGACGTCACAATCGTACTGCATTGTGGGACATATAGGTGCCTGAAGTGTACATATGAAGTAGACTCGCTCCCTCAGTCAAAATCGAGGGAATGAGGGTCTGTCCATCTAAACTTCCCTCGTCCACTTTACGAAGTGGAACGCACTTCAAAATGGCGGCGGGGATTCCCCCGAGGGGAAGTGCTTAGGGAAGTGTGCAAGTGCGTGTCTAAAAGTGGACTGGAACGCAGCACAGGACAGTCGATCGGCAGTAGCAGGATTGGGCACCCCTGGACTAGTTCTTTTAAAGTCAATATAAAAAATAAGTTGCAATAGTCTTCTCTTCCCTATTGAGACACATATCCGAAGCCGCTTTCACATAGAGATTCTGGAAAATACACTGATAACGTGATCCCAGGAATTTTACTAGGTCCCCACCCTGGGACGTGTTTGCGTTCAAATAGAAGGCACTCTAGCAATTCGATGGCAATTTTCTGGGATCAATGCGCTGTGTGAAAGTGGCTCGAGTGAAACGGCTTCTCGGACAAGAAAAAATTTAGGATCTCATGTGAGTGACAGGTTTCCCTGCCCTCTCACCAGTAAACACATCATCAGAAGGCAAGTGAAGGGGACATTATTTTGATTAAAGATTACGAGGTCACATGAATTCAAAAACAAAAAACAACAATGATGTGCACAGACAAATACGGTATAATAAATAGGCTACTGCAATATTCCATAAAAAAAATAAGAATGGTCAATTTGGATTTTCATACGTGACTTTAATACATAAATTCATTGTTTACTGCACGACTGCTTTTCATTGACTCTGTAAACATTTTTCATTGTTTATAATTTGTGGATTTTTTAGAAGATTTTTTAGTTTTTAAATAGTTAATAGTCATAATAAAATAATAAAGCGTATTAAATAGAAAATAATAAATGTAATTGCTGCTATCACAGGCATCTGCTCGTAACCTGAGGTACAGTATGAGGTATAATTGTATTTTTTACTTTTTCATCACATTTTAAATTCTGGTTATTAGCCTACTGAATAAATTTAATCGATATGTTTGAAGCATATTTTAATCAGATTATCAGATCAACATTAAAAGACCAATATCCTACAGTGATGGCTGCAGTTGCTCTTTACAGTCAATCTTTATTCTGCAGACGTGCTGAAATCCAGTCTGCAGGAATCTGCTGTATGTCCCCTCCCGGCGGTCCTGTTTCTGCGGCAACCCGCCATTTCTCTACCTGCCAAAACTGGCAGTGGCGTCTGTGAGATGCCTCTAGGCACTCAGACAGAAATATCACTGACAAGGTCAACTCCCTGCAGGGAAAGAACTGCAAAAAACACCTTGTAGCCTCTCAGAGGTGTAAAAAAAAAAAAAGACTTAAGTGTGAAGCGACTGAATATTGATGGCAAATTAACCATATAGCATCTGCCTAATCCTTTCTGCATGCATCCCGAAGAAGAATCTGACAGGTACTGTGATGTGTTTTATGTGTGAATATTGTCAGTCGCAGAAGCATCATACCTGTTCAAACAGGTTTTTGAGCCTTGTGGAATTTAAATGCAACTTCAAAAAAAATGCATCCTGTCATGTTTTTAGACTACATTAAAAATGCTGGACTTTCTGAAGGTGTTGCAGACAGTTCTCGTACCACCATATCCCAAAATGTCGATTTGTCATTTCTTTTATCCCCTAAAAGTTTCTAATCAACACCCAATTATCACCTGAGAATATAGAGATAAAAATAATAATAATATATATATATATATATATATAAAAAAACACATTTCTTAAGTAGGCTATACAGTTGAAATCACATTACGGTTTTCATCATGCACAACTTAAAGGGTTAGTTCACCCAAAAATGAAAATTCTGTCATTAATTACTCACCCTTGTGTCGTTCCACATCCGTAAGACCTTCGTTCATCTTCAAAACACACATGAAGATATTTTTAATGAAATCCGAGAAGTTTCTGTCCCTCCATAGAGATCCAACACAACTACCACTTTAAAGGTCCAGAATGGAAAGACATCGTTACAGTAATCCAGTGGTTTAAAGGAACACTCCACCGTTTTTTGAAATAGGGCTTATTCACCTTCTTTCCTACATTTAGATAGGTGGGCAAATGCATTTTTGTCTCAGTGCATGCATTGTTTTAGTTTGACAGGGTCGGCGCTAGCTTAGCTTAGCATAATGAATGGAATCCTTTGTTGCCAGCTAGCATGTCCTGAGTAAAAGTGATATATAAAAAAAAAAATAATAATTACTTCTTGTGGCTTGCGTATTCACAACAAGTACAAATAGCGATGCAGATTAACACTAGGCGATTTCCTATGCAGATATTGACTTGGGACTATATTGGGGGAAGCACAGGCGAAGCACTGCTACTTGGGCACAGAGATATCACGCCCAAGTAGCAGTGCTTCGCCTGTGCTTCCCCCTAATATAGTCCTTAACATTTCTGCCTAGGAAATCGCCTAGTGTTAATCTGTATCGCTATTTGTAATCATTGTGAATACGCAGGCCACAAGAAGTAACTTTTACATCACTTTTACTCAGGACATGCTAGCTGGCAACAAAGGATTCCATTCATTATGCTAAGCTAAGCTAGCGCCGACCCTGTCAAACTAAAACAATGCATGCACTGAGACAAAAATGCATTTGCCCACCTATCTAAATGTAGGAAAGACGGTGAATAAGCCCTATTTCAAAAAACGGTGGAGTGTTCCTTTAACCTGACGCGAGTGCTTTGTTTGCGCAAAAAAACCAACACAATTTACCACTTTATTTAAGATCTGCAACACGCTTTCATGAGAGCATCATGACACATGCGTGTTGTGTTCAGACTCGCGCATTAACACAACGCACATGCGCTGCAGGTGTTCACGTGAGAGCTGACATTGTTGCCTGCCGTGAACACGCTTTGGATAATATTATTTTGTACATAAAGTGGTAAATTATGTTGTTTTTTTTGCACAAAAGTACTCGCGTCACTTCATAAAAATTGAGGTTAAACCACTGGAGTCATGGATTACTTTAACAATGTCTTTCCTTTCTCGACACAAGGGACAGAGTTAATGGCAGAATTTCCATTTTTGGTTGAACTAACCATTTAAAGTCAGTAATTAATGGTACTGTTGAATAAAACAGAATCATGGGTTGACCCATCAGACTAGAGTGAATCTTTAGTGACCTCCCTTGTGCCATGGATCACCAACACTGCTCATCAAACTAGCCCATAGCCGCCACCGCTAGCTGTGAGAAATTAATCAAAATTTAATCTCCCCTCACAGTGTGTGGGAAGCCAAGCCTGAGCATCGCCTGACATCTTCAGTTTGGCTTACGGAAATAAAAATAAAATACTCTTGAAAGCAGCCCTGAATCCACTTAAGAGCTTTATGGAAACAGGTCATTTTGGTAAAAATGCTGTAGCATAATAAATGCAGATGGAACTCAATGATCTGTGGAATATACTTTGTTTTGTTCAGCTTATTTGTTTAAATTATCTCGAGCTATGTCCTCGGAATTTGGGAGAGATGTTTTAAATAGAATCTGTCTTTTTTCCAAATGATGAAACTGTCCTACTTTGAAAAAACATGTTTACCAAGCCAATCACCCACACGGTCACAGCAGCCATTTTTAGACCTCGATTAATCTTTTCTGTGGGCTTCTGAGGGTTGGGGAAAATAGTGCACTTTCAATTCCCTTTTAAGTTTACAGGTACAGCAGCTCCTGCATTGTAAACACTTTAAATTGGTTATTAGCGTTAAGTGCCATAAAGATAAACTGTTTAATTTTTTGTGGCCTATTAAACAGCTGTGAGCTATTGTGCATAATAAAGTACAGAATCTTTGTGCACTTGAAAGAAACGTTTGCATACAGTATAGTGAGAAGTCCTGCAAAATGAGAACCTATCTTTTATATATATATATATATATATATATATATTTTTTTTTTTTATTTTTTTTTATTTTTCTGAAGGATCATGTGAGACTGAAGACTGTGTATTCCTAAAAATTAACCTAATTTTAGGCAATGCCTAGTGTTGTTTCTTTTCTTAAATTGAATATTTTTTTCCAGCCAAGCAATCTTTGATTAAAATATATTTCACTTTTTATCTGAGAACTTCACTTTTTCATTTTTCAGGATCTTGACCTTTCTATTTTTCTTGTTTAATTCATCTTATTTGAAAGAGGGACTGAGAAGAGACAGATGGAGACAGTGACAGAGAGATGAAGCGAGGGAGTTCTCTGACCCATGTGTCAACATAACCTCTGCTACGATGAAAGGGTGAGGATGAAAGGGTGGGTTTGGTATTACTCAACAGCGGACACTGACTGAGAGAGTTTCATCTTTACAGAGTGATGTTTATTCTGTTGCAGTGGGACTTCACACTCATACTGTGGACCTCCATGACTTCCTGCAGAGAGTGCACCTGTCCCTCCCTCTCTGTCTTTCTGTCTTATGACAGTCCATCTGTGCTTTGTCCCTAACAACGCCCTTTAGCCGTGAACAGCACGTCATAGCTAAGTTATTTATACGTATAGGCCTAGGTATTTAATAATAATAAGCCAATGTTTATTTAAAAAAAAATGTAACTATATCTAAAAAGCTATATTTAATTATTATTATATATTATTTATTTAAATATATTTACACTACCGTTGCAAGAAATTAATAGCCTACTTCTATTCAGCAAGGATGCATTAATTGATCAAAGTGACAGAAAAGGCATTTATGTTACATACAAATATTTTTCAAATAGCCTAATGACTGCTAAAAATGATGCATTTTCCTGGTTAAATTGGCTTAACATTACGTTAGGCTATATCAAAAGAAAAAAAAAATAAAGAAAAGAGAAATAAATCAATGCAATTCTATTTTGTAATTTTACATTACCAATGTTATCAATGTTCTATTTATTAAAACGTTATAAATCTCATCAAGTTACTGTTTTAAGCATTTTTATACTCATTCCAAAATAATAACTAAAGGCAATAATCCTTTTACACAATCTATTTTATTTGTAAAACTTATGTTCAGCTGTTCTTGTAAATAGTCAACTTATTTTCGGATCATAAGTCATCAAGCTTAGTAGTAAACAGGACAAAAGAAAATTTAAGTAAAATGTTATAAGTAAGTAAAAATGTACAGATGTAATTTATTGATTACATTTACAAGTTATAACTTGCATTACAAAAATAAAAAAAGTGAAGAAATATTTTTTTGTTGTTTCATTTACAAACACAACTTTTAAAAGTTAGGGACCGTCTCTAAAGTTACATAAGACATTGGTACACACGTTTCTAACTTCAATAGCATTTGAAGATTGATTAGTGCTTTTTTGTTTCAAAAACATTTGTCATTATTTTACTTCCATACGGCATTTATCATTCCAATCATATCCAATCATAGCGAGGCGAACATTTTATTTGATATTTTATTTAAATGCTATGGGTTACAAATAAATAGGAGAAGCGAAGTTTCACAGATATTAAAAATATTCCTGCATTGTTAATTAACTGATAAATGTATGAATTGAGTGCTGTGATTTTCCACTGGAGGAGATTTCTCTTAGGACCTAATTAGTTTCAATTGGCTTGCAGAGTGTTTTTAGTTTCCCAGGCAGCCAGTTCTCTGAGATTAATCAGGCATTTGTCTGTATGTTACGTCAAGCCCATTTTTACATTTCGAATGAGAAAAAATAAGCATTTTAGATTTTTTTTTTAAACCATGTTTATTTGATGTATTTTTGTTGAATTTAATCATGTCACTAAAGCCATATTTAAAGGGAAAGTTTACCCAAAAATGAAAATTCTGGGTGAGTAAATAACAAAATTTTCATTGGGTGATCTACGCCTTTAAGCTAAATATTTCATTTTTACCTCCAGATCTGCACATAATGAGCATTAAGTGAGTTACTTAGCTTGAACAGATGCTTCATCACTTTGCTTCAGTGCTGACATTTTGAAGACAGCTCTGATGAATAGATGCAGCCTGTAAAAGCAGAGATGATTTGACCATGGCAGATTCTCACTTCCTGCTCATATGGGACAATGATGTGGTATCTGTGGTGGGACAGCTTGATTATGGGATGAGGGGAACCTCCGGCCCTTATCAGGTGTCCCTGCACAATAAAAGTGCCACGGTACAGAGAAAAGCCATCAATCCTTACCTCTTGCTTTCCAGTCGCCCCTCTCCACCATGAGTAGCTGTATCTGTTCCCACCCTCAATGCAGAATTTATGGGTTGAAGGACAGCATCAAAGGCAGCCCCACTCCATCATTTTTCTGTTGACCTAATTTCTGTGACGGTTTAAAGTTATCTATAATGTGATGGAGAAAGGGTTCTCTTAAGGGTTTGCTTCTTCTCTTTAAACATCTCTGGCTTCCTTTACCTTTTGTGTGCCTGAGTATGAAAACTGTTTGTGTTTTACAGACAGAGAGTGAATGCAGCTGTCCATACCTGTGTTGTAGTGCATGCTTCAGAGGAGGAAACATTTGCAGAATCAGCATTTCCTGGCATCACTGTAAGCATTAATGTGTGACCTTATGTTGACTTTGACTCTGGGCATGTCCCAAATGGCACCCTGAATACTCGCGGTCTTTTTCTGAGTGCGCATTTTCGTGACGTGACGCCGCTTTGACTGTCGGGAAGAAGTCTGCTGCGGAGATAGTGCGGATCGGCAAAAGTGCGAATCGAGGGCGCATATCGACCGCAAAGAATGGAATTAAAAAAAAAAAAATCGCGATTACAATTCACATTGTCCAAAATTATATGAAAATTAGAAATGTTGCCTTGAAAATTATGTAAAATAAGTGGCCTAGTATTAATTTTTGTCCAGTTTTACATGTTTAAATAGCATTTAACGCTATTAATGTAGCATCTACAGTATATTTTCTGCCATCCTTTGGATAGCGTTACATTATGATCACACTCTTATTCATGCAAATGGTTTTAAAGGGGTCATATAATTCCATTTTTGTACAAGCTAATATGATTCTTTAGGGTCTAAATTAAAAGTTTGTAATATACATTAATTAAAAATTCTCATTAGTATTGTAAGAAAACACTCATTTTACCTGGTCAAAAACAGCTCTGTTTTCAGCACGCCATTTAGGTGCATGTGTCTTTAAATGATAATGAGCTTTGCTCACCCCGCCCCTCTGTTCTGTGCATACAATGTTTGTAATAATAACACAATAACCATAACGTGTTGTTCATCATAAACGTGGGATTATGAATTATATTGAGAACGTCGTACATAGAAAACATGCCATAATTTACCCTGAGTGTAAACCTTAGCCGCATTCATCGTGAAGCGTGCTAGCGATTTGCAAAGATTAATATAAAGATTAATATAAAGGTTAATAAAACGTTACACTCACTTCTTCTTCTGGAGGTGCAGCAGGAACACGAATAGTTGGTACCGATCCTTTTTTCAGGAACGGCTTCTTAGCAAAACCAGCTTTATAACGTTACTGACCTCGTTTGTAAAGCAGTCTGGTGTGTGAAATGATTTGCGCAAACATGAAAGCATTGACGTTGATCGTGGGGAATATTCCCTTCGAAAACAAAACTCAGCCACTGCGTCTTCAGCGGTTCGGATTTAGGAATATCAGAATGACTGCTGTGTTCCTTATTACACCCAAGAACAGAACACCACAATCGCTTAGAAGCCATTCTGCTCCAGCGTATCAACAATGACGCGCGGACTATGATTGAGTCACGAGCGAGGGCGGGTCTGTGTTGAAACGCTGCTGTCAACCAACAATCGTGGGAGGGGGCGTCCGACCGTGTGACGTCACACGGTCAAACGGCTTGATTTGAGATGGGGGGAAACATATAAGAAGATTAAAAAAAAAAAACACTGGATGGATTTTTATCATTTTATGATGGTTGTGTACAGGCACTGCCAACACACATTTCAGTACAATCAACTTGTAAAAGTGCATGTACCATTATATGACATGTACCATTCAAGCGCGACAAAGAGAATGCGCTGTTGGGGGGGAAATAATATACTGTCTTTATGTTGTTTCTACATTAATTTGGAGATTAACTGTGAAATTATTATATTATAAAATATATTAAAAACTTATAAAATTGATTAATATAGTTATTTTTTTTAATCGAGTGACAGCACTAAAAATAAACTTACATTGAAGCAGATTACTAACTGGAAATAAATAAAAACTAAAACAAAATTATACAAATCACCCAAAATAGCAATATTTAAAAATGCAAAACGACAAAAGCACATGGCAAAATTAGTAAAAGCTAATTCAAAATATGAATACAAACTTATGATACTAGGCTATATAAATATTACTAAAATAACATTGATGAAAATCTATAATCTGATTATATTTACTGAATGTATTTAGTGAATATTCTTATGAAATAACTAAGTGTGATATAGGTAAATACTTAGGCAGATGATGTGTACGAGCAAATTAAGCATTTATTCATAGTTACATTGTGCTATTGTTATATTATACAAATATTGGTTTGCCAATTAGACAATTTGGTCGGAACAGGATGATAGATGATGAAATAAGGCAGGCATGGAATGCTTTGGAATTTTGCAGCTGTGTCCTGCTGTTCTCATTAATGGAGGAACCACAGCTGAGTAAATACACAACGGTGAGGGAAAAATAACTTTGCTGTCCTGTATTTTTACACTCATTTTGAAAAGACTGCTAGATAAAAAAATAATAATAATTAACTCCACGGGAAAAAATGCCTGCAAAGAAATCTGGAAACTGTTGCTCATATGGCAATCCATTCTGTTTTCCATAACCATTTTCTGTAATGTACCTCAGTGTAATGAAGTGGTCTGGTAAATAAGATCCAGAAAATATTCTAATGCACAAACACTAAAAAACACAAGGCTATTTTGGGCTCTGCTAAATGTGTTATGTTGACAGGGAAATCTTTAGGATTCACTCGCTTCCTTCAGTGGATTAAGCCATCAGTCTTGTGAAAGAAAAAGTTCTTTGTAGTTTTATCACGGTTAATCCTGCAGTGTTATTCAAAGATGGAGGGGGATAAAGCTGTGGAATCAGATGCACAGAATAAGGAACGAGATTTAGGAGGAACAGACAAGCAGTGAATGTTTTAACCAATGATTTGCTAAATAAGAGCAAAGAGCAAAGTAAGAGCACCCCTTAAGAGCAAAGTGTGAGTGTGTGTGCGCTACAGATTTAATCTTTGTTTTCTGGCTGATTGTGCACCCTTGGGTTTGTTTCGCACTCGACCCAGAGAGGGGTCCCTGATAACAGTAATTATGCTGCCACAGCACTGGACCCCTCTGGTGAAGATGATGTTGAATTATTACATGTGTCTGCAGGAAACATCCTTAAAAACCTCAACTGACCCATACAGTAGTTCATATTTCAGAGAAACATATTTTATACTTGCTTTGTTTTATGTCTTGTTGTCTCAAGAGATCAATGAAAACCATTTTATTTATTTGACCGAAACAGAAAACAAAGTTAATCGTTTGATATTGCGATTGTATGTTTTACAGTGTTAAGGTATAGCTAGATTTACATTCACTTGATTCTGCTGTCACAATATATTCACACTGACATAATTTACATTATTTGTAAATACAGATTGGCGCTCAGGGGATACTTCCAGAGTGAAGGGGATGCTAAACGTCATTATGGCCTGAGTTATTTCAGTTTCTGTTTGCCTAGACATGATTTAGATCCCATTTAATTTTTAAAAGATAGTAAAACTGTCAAAGAGGAGACAATCTCTGAAGACATGGGTGCATGTGATTGGTTTCAACCCATGGGGAGTGTATGTGGACTGATTTTCTATCTGCCTTGGTCAAAGGTCATAGGAGGCTCACGTTCATCTTCTCTTAGCTTAAAAAGGCTGGAATCACTGAAACAGATTCCTCACAATGAGATACTTTTATGCATTGTCAAGCATATTTTACAGGTCGAAGCACTGTCTCAGGAGTCATTCTGATAATAAATAGCATTTTAGCGTCCACTTTTTTTTGTTGTTTACCTTGAAACTGACTGACAGTTTTGTAGCAGCAAACCACCCTTGAACAAATTATGCATATAAATCAAATTTAATCATTCAACACTTGCTTCTTTCATCACTTTGCTTATGAAGGTCCATAAATGGGCAACACTCTTCCTGCACTGGCATCATAATCTCTACATATCTCTGTTTCTGTTACTCAGATGTGCAGAGTAATGGAATTGTCCATTCTTAGAAGATACCAAGGGTTCTGCTCGAGCAAACTAACTGAACAGGAAGCAGGATGTGGTTGATGCTCAGAGGAACTACGCTATCGTCATGACTGAAAGGTCACTTCTTTTCAAAATCATGCACGCTAAAACAACAGTTCCTACATTTACAGTAAAAAATAGTAAAAACCTTAATTGATTTGAAATGTCTACGCAGGTTTCCTAAACTTGCCCAACAAGTCACGAAAAGAACAAAGAGCTTATTCAGACAGCTTGAATTCAGTATATCTATATATATTAGTGTGCTATACTGTTCAAGATTTTAATAATACTTTTATTCAGCAAGGATACATTAAATTGATCAAAAGTGACAGTAAAAAAAGTACTCATCAATTAATTGTGAAATAATGTATCATGACTTCCACAAAAATATTAAGCAGCACAAATGTTTCCAACATTGATAATAATAAGAAATGTTTCTTGAACTCCAATTCAGCATATTAGAATGATTTCTGTAGGATCACGTGACACTGAAAACTGGAGTAATGATGCTGAAAATTCATCCATCACAGGATTATTCACATTACATAATATTGGTCTTTTTACTGTATTTTTGATCGAATAAATACAGCCTTGGTGAGCATAAGAACTTAAAAAAAAAAAAAAAAAAAATTCTAACAGATCCCATACTTTTGATTGGTAGTGTATTTTATTTATGCCTTAAAGGTCCCGTTCTTCGTGATCCCATGTTTCAAACTTAAGTTAGTGTGTAATGTTGCTGTTAGAGCATAAATAATATCTGTAAAATTATAAAGCTCAAAGTTCAATGCCAAGCAAGATATTTTATTTAACAGAAGTTGCCTACATCGAACGGCTCGTTTGGACTACATCCCTCTACTTCCTTCTTTAATGACGTCACTAGAACCGTTTTTTGACTAACCTCCGCCCACAGGAATGCTCCCTCAACTTCCCCAAAATTTGTGTATGTACTTGCGCACTTCTTATAACTTATTGTGTTTACTCAGCTCTTACGGTGATTTTCTGAAGTAAAACTGACGCTTCATCTTTTGTGTGATGTACAATAAACTTTATTAAACTCATCAGTATATGTTTGATCATCATTCAGACAGCAGACTTGAAGGCTATTAATAAATAATGGATACATACAAGCAGATGACAAATACGTTATAATAACCGTAATTAAACTACTAAAGTATACCTGTTTCATTTCTATACAGCACTCTGACTCTGTAGGCATTATTGTCCGACTCGAAATGAACACCGTTACTGAGAGTTTCTGATATTATCATCATTCCGATGAAATTGTCCTGACAGACTGAGCGCGAGCTCATGAAGCTCCGCCCCCTGGGTCGTCCAGCAGCAGCTCATTTGCATTTAAAGGGCACACACTAAAACAGCGCGTTTTTCTGAGCCCCAAAAAATGACAATTTAAACATGCTGTAAAAAATTATCTGTTGGGTATTTTGAGCTGAAACTTCACATACACACTCTGGGGACATCAGAGACTTATTTTACATCTTGTGAAAAGGGGCATAATATGGGACCTTTAATCATCATAAATATAATGATAATAATTTACAAAATGACATTCCAAAATGATTTTAAGCATTTCTGGCATGGCGCGATACAGACAACTGCACTTGTGCAGATGTGGTATTCAAACCAATTTTTCAAATTTTGTTCACTGCTATTAACTCAGATCATAACAGATCAGTGCCTGTAATTTTTAATAGGCTATCAATTTGGATGTATGGAATTGCAGAACCAAGGCCAGGCTGAAAGGAAATGAGCTCATTGGGATTCCTTTTGTCTGCATTAGCAGATTTAAAGGGGACCTATTATGGCCCTTTTCACAAGATGTAAAATAATTCTCTGATGTCCCCAGAGTGTGTATGTGAAGTTTTAGCTCAAAATACCCAACAGAATTTTATTTACAGCACGTTTTAGTGCTTCTCCTTTAATGCTAATGAGCTGCTGGTTCACGGCACAGGGGGCGGAGCCTAAGCAGCCGCGATCAGAGCCAGAACAGGGAAGATGATAATAATAAAACAGACAGTCACAGTAAGGGTGTTAATTTCGACCATAAAAATGCCTACAGAGTCAGAGAATATATGCTGTATGGAGTTGGAACAGGTATAGTTTAGTTTAATTACGATTATAACCTGTTTGGCATTGCATACACTATAAATGCAAGCCTGCTGTAGGACTCCGTCTGACGATCTGAATTGTCTGAATGATGACACAAAATATACTGATGAGTTTAATAAAGTTTACTGTATGTCACACAAAAGATGAAGCATCAGTTTTTCTTCAGAAAATCACTGTTAGAGCTGAGCAAACAGTATAAGAAGTGCATAAGTAACTTACATAAATTTCTGTAGAGTTGAGGGAGCATTTTCTTTGAAAACAAAATGAATCCACCTCGTCTTCAGTGGCTGGCAGATTTCAAGAGTAGAGAGAGCTATGTGAATGAATACATCCAGCTACAACACCTTCAACGCTTGGGAGATGCTTTGACGCTTCTCGTGAGTGCATTGCAGCAATGGCTGATGTGTACAACTCGCAGTGAACTCGATCAGGGTGGGTCTAGTCAGTCAACACTCGTGGGTGGGGCCTGT
The DNA here is from genome assembly GCF_964197995.2 of Scardinius erythrophthalmus. Lineage (NCBI taxonomy): Eukaryota > Metazoa > Chordata > Actinopteri > Cypriniformes > Leuciscidae > Scardinius > Scardinius erythrophthalmus. The sequence goes on from NC_138232.1 coordinate 9,847,613, forward strand.
GGCTTTAGTGATGTCACTAAAGCCACATTCTGAAAACAGGTCGTTTGGAGAGACTGCTTATGATTTATGGGGATAAAAAAAAAGGAGTGAGTGGATTTTTATCACAGTAGGGTGGTTGTGTACACACACTGCCAACACACATTTATGTCCAAATACCATACAAAAGTGAATTTTGCATAATAGGTCCTCTTAAGATTAAAAAAAATATAGATACTGGGCACTAAGGAAAAAAGCTGAACGTTCTGAATTTGTCCTAATTGCTTCAGAGGAAATGTAGTCATGTGAAGAGTCACATAGTGCCCAAGCAGTTGCCTAGCAGCAGAGCACTGGAAGCTGCCCCATGGAGATTTACCTGCATCCTGTTGCCCAATATATTCACTATATTTCCTTCATAAAGATTGTCCATTTAAAGATTATTTAACTAAAATTTCAATTAGATCACCATTGTGTTTGTTTTCATTCCTTCTTCCTTCAGCTTGTCCCGTTTCCAAATTTTCCACATATTTCTCTTTTGTCTCTGTCCATCTGTCTCTTTCATTACGTGACGCATGGATTCTCCTATTCAGTCTATTTATTGTAAAAACTCTAAGCTGTCAGAAGACCTGAGACCTTTTGAGGAACTTTAGGAGAGTCACTGTAGGTGGCCTTTCTGAGAATTGGCAAAGGCATAGTCACACTAATAATCAGCCTTTTAAGGTAATGAAGAGAGACAGGAAGTCTGTGAAATCTCTTTTGTTCTGTGAGGCCCTGCAAAAACAGCTAACTGACAGGGAACAGCATGACATGGTTTGTGTTTTATTTCTTTTATTATTCACGGGTTCATGTGTAATATGTTGACATATCCTCTCGTCCAGACACCCCAGCAATAAGTGAACCCTCAGACTTTTTGAGCCATGTGGATTTTGAAAGCAACTTATAATGAAAATACAATGAAAAAGTGTTTATTTATTTACAGTTTTAGTGGTAACACATTACAAGTAACGCAAGTTATGTAATCAGATTACATTTCAAGTAACTAGTAAAGTAACGCATTACTTTTACATTTAAAACAATATATCTGAGTTACCTTTATTTTTAAATAAAATGTTTTTCCATGTATTGACTGATGCCCTGATGTATGGAAGCTTGTTTCCGCCACAAAATAAAAAAAATAAAAGATAATTGCGACTTTTTATCTCACAATTGCGAGTTTACATCTCGCAATTCTGACTTTATTTCTCAGAATTGCGAGATATAAAGTCAGAATTGCGTGAAATAAAGTCAGAATTCTGAGATATAAAGTCAGAATTGCGTGATATAAAGTCAGAATTCTGAGATATAAAGTCAGAATTGCGAGATATAAAGTCGCAATTGCGTCTTATAAAGTCAGAATTCTGACTTTTTTTCTCGCAATTGCGACTTTATATCACGCAATTCTGACTTTATATCTCAGAATTCTGACTTTATATCACGCAATTCTGACTTTATAACACATAATTGCGAGTTTATATCTCGCAATTCTGACATCTTTTCTCAGAATTGTGAGATATAAAGTCCAATTCTAAGGGGGAAAAAAGACGGACTTTTTTTTTTTTTTACCTCAGAATAGTTTATATCTCACAATTCTGACTTTATAACACGCAATTGCGACTTTATATCATGCAATTCTGACTTTATATCTCCCAATTGCGTGATATAAAGTCAGAATTCTGAGATATAAAGTCAAAATTCTGAGATATAAAGTTAGAATTGCGTGATATAAAGTCGCAATTGCGAGAAAAAAATCAGAATTCTGACTTTATAACACGCAATTCTGACTTTATATCTCAGAATTCTGACTTTATAACACGCAATTGCGACTTTATATCATGCAATTCTGACTTTATATCTCCCAATTGCGTGATATAAAGTCAGAATTCTGAGATATAAAGTCAGAATTGCGTGATATAAAGTCGCAATTGCGAGGAGAAAAAAAGTCAGAATTCTGACTTTATAACACGCAATTCTGACTTTATATCTCAGAATTCTGACTTTATAACACGCAATTGCGACTTTAAAACACGCAATTCTGACTTTATATCTCGCAATTCTGAGAAATAAAGTCAGAATTGCGAGATGTAAACTCGCAATTGTGAGATAAAAAGTCGCAATTATCTTTTTTTTTTTTTTTTTTTGTGGCGGAAACAAGCTTCCATACTGATGCCCTTCGATGATCCAAATCAACTATATTAGCAAGCAAAAAAGACTTTAGATAAACATCACATTTGTCAATTTTTTTTGCTGAGTGTTGATCCAGAGATGGCCTTATTATTGGGAGATAACATAGACAGTAAAAGAAATGGACACAGCGACCCCATTGGAACTCAATTGAGACAAGTGAAGCCCGTTTTCAGCGATTTCTTAGCACTTCCTTTCCTGACGCGCAGACTCAAACCGAGCAAAGCGTTACACGGACCACGTGAGCAACCCGTCTGTCTTCTAGTAGCTGTGCCAAGAGAAATCTGAATCATTCCCTTCCGAATCTTGCAGAGACGGAGAGTGTGATTAGGAGCTGTCCATGAGCTTGGAGCAGGAGAAACTTTTGCTAAGTATTCTGATTAATTATATTGTCATTTTGCCTCCACGTCTCCCCGATTGCCCGCGAGCTTCTCCTCCCGTCCATACGGTAATCTCTCTAGTGTGCGACAGAGAGTCGCATGGTTATGACGCAATCGTTAGCCTACTTTTACAAAAACTGCTTCTACGGGGCCATAACATAAGCTACAAGGTAATGGAGCATTTTATACATTGTCGTGTTTCTTTAGAAATAAAAAATGGACAAATGGAGTCTTCAAACGCCTCAGATGTAAAGTTATTCGCTGTCAAAGTGACGCCAAAATGAATGGAAGTCAATGGGATTGCTAACGCAAGTGAAGTTCTGCTACAAGATGGCGGCACCCGGTCGACTTCAACTTCCGGTCGACTTCCTTCCCGCTTGGGAGATAAGAGTGTCCGTGATTCAAACACTGAAGAAAGCGTAACAGCCAACTTGGATCATGTGTGCCTTAATAACCAATCACATCGCAGCCTTGACATCATTGGATTTCGTTCAGAGTTGTGCGACAGTAAATCACAATTTGCGGATACCATAATGAGAGAGAAGTGCCGGCGTAAACGGAATGCGCTCTTGTAAAACAGCATTTTTTTTTCAGTGTAAACTTTAAAAATAGATCAATCCAAAACTAATGTTTAAGAGCAAGCATGTTGAAGATTAGCTGATAGGCAGTTAATTAAATGATAAGCTGTTTTTCCACAAAAGCATTTTTTTTTAGCGTAGTGAAGCCTCTCCTACATTGACAACCATTTAAAAATAAGACTTCTGGTCTCTTCCCCTTTTTACCGCAGCGTTATGGTATATATAAATATTTTTGCTAACCTTTCCTAACGGAGGCTTTGATTGACCTTTCTTCTCCTGCTTCCTATTCTTCCGCGATCCAGAATGGAAACAAAGCCGAAAGGTTTGTTTGCGCTGCGCCCTCTACAGGTGTGAATTTGCATTTCCTTTAGACTGAGGCTTATTCATTTCACTTCAGGTATAAAGGGGTCTTTACATTGGCCAAAAATATGACTTTTTTCAAATAAAACAAACAAACAAGCAAGCTCAGCCCAGGTAAGAAAAAGTAACGCAAATAACGTAACACATACTTTCCATGAAAAGTAACTAATGCAATTAGTTACATTTTTTAGGAAGTAGCACAATATTGTAACGCATTACTTTTTAGAAGTAACTTTCCCCAACACTGCTTATTTATTTATTTATTTCAGGGATGTCTAAATTTGGTAGGTATAATTGAGTTGCATTTTCTGCAGATCATTTGCTTTAAATCTGAAAATTCTGTCGTCATCATCAGCACTCTATAATGTTTAACCCTAACACAAAAATTAATTAAAGCTAATTTAAATACATATTAAAGCTATAATATTTTAGCTATAAAAGCAAAATTATTTAAACTCTTTTCCATACAACAACTGAAATGCATGATGATCTCTGTCTGTAAAGTTCAGTCACAATTTTGTTTGTTTAATTAAAATATTTATTAAAATGGGTGCATGGTGCCCCTGCTCTCACCCCAAGGTTTATTTATTTTATCTTTGTCATGGTGAAATCTCTACATAATCCTCAGTGCATGCATGATGATTGTGTTGAGCATATGACTTTATGGGCTGCTATTCAAATGAACATATTCCACATTCTGAACCCCAGATACAAAGCATCAAAGAACTTTGCTTCATGCATATTCTGCATAATATATGAATGTAGATCACAGCCAGAGACTGCATGATATTTAAAGCACAAAAGCAATAAGATGGCCACTCACAAGCCAAATACAGTTATAAGAAAGAGTGATTTCTCTTTGTTTTTGCTGTAATTGAATAACAAGAGCGATGGTGCAATCGGGGAAAAACCTTGGCGATGAATGTGCAATGGAATATGATAAAGTATTCGGGCCTGCTAATTCTGTTTCCATCTTCTCCATTTACCATTATTCCCTATATTGGCTTTAATGAAAAAGTGAGAAGATCTAATTGCACACAGTAAAGTGATTCATCTTAGTCACTTACTGGAAGTGAGAGTTCAGCCACCTCAGAGAGTTAAGCTTGTCCCCTGCACTGATGCCAGATACCCTGTGGTCATGCAAATTATGCTGCTTATTGCTGAGTATTCATAAATCGCAGCCTGTCTTAGTATCCGCTGAAAGTCACCTGCCAACTCTTTGCCATCTGTACAGTTGTCGTTCCATCATCCTCTCACACCAGGCCTCAGGTGAATAAGTGATCACTGATGGAAAACTTCCAATGGCTTGATACATTCTACCCAACACATTAGCCAAATTTGAGCCCTTTATAAAATAACGGAGCATATGATTGCCACAAGGACGGAAGAGACGAAGGGGATGCGAAGGGAGTGTACGCATAGAGGATGACAAAGGGTCACTGGTGCTGCAGAATGGAAATATCAGCCAGCACAGTGACCTCTTCCCATCTGCTATCTGCAGCCACCTGAGAATTACATAGCCTTCTACACATCAATTATCCATGACAACACAAAAAAGTGCTGCAATGGATAGTACAACAAACAAATATGACAGAACTGCAACGCAAACAAACAAGAACAGCCCTTTTAACTAGTGTCTGCAAGGCTTTAAATATGTCCATTAAATTTAGTTGCATATTTAAAAAACAAATAAAACATTATAAAATGACAGATTATGACGTGAAAAATATGGCAAATTAGCTTAAACAATTAAAACTTATATTATATTATACTTTACATACTTTTATATAAATTACTGAAATAATGACTGTTCATTTCTCTTAAAGTCTGCATGAAACGGAAGTTGAGATGTGTGAGTGAAATGGCTTCTCGATCACGAAAAAAAATTTATTTTGACCATTAGTAATTGATTGAATGGTTGTGGTTTGCTAACCTATCGCTGTGGACTCATGTGAGTGACAGGTTGAAAAAAAGAATTGTCCATTTTGATTTCATGTTGACTTTAAAGGAGCCGTATGTAAGATTGTGGCCAAAACTGGTACTGCAATCACTTTCAAATTACTGTAGAGCGGTGTATCCCCTCCCCCTCCCCCCTGACTCGAGGTTGCCAGATAGGCGAGATGGTCCTCACTGTGGAACATGAAATCCACGGGGAGGAGTCGGATCCAGATCCAACTCCTCCCACCTTACATATACCTAAACCTACCCATCTCCACCCCCTGATCCCTAAACCTACCCATCTCCACCCCTTAATCCCTAAACCCACCCCTAAACCTACCAATCTCCACCCCTTATATCTGGATCCAACTCCGCCCCCCGGATCTCGTGTACTGCATTGAGGTGCTACTGAGATAGGCTGCAGGATCCAGCAGGAACGTAGGCTGACACGTAGCTGTGATAACTAGAGCAGAGCTGGCAACCCGGATGCCAAAACACTACTGACTTCGTGATTGGTAGATCGGTGGAGGGTGGTGCATCAGGCCAAAACACAACATGACAACATCAACATCAGTTGAGGGCTGCAACTTCACTTTTTAAATGACAATATCCTGGCCGTACTACTGTTGTCAGTGATATAGCCTAAGTATTTGAAATGAACATGATTTCTTAATGTGTAGTGACATATCAGGGCCATTTTATGATTAATTGAAATACATTTCTTACATACAGCTCATTTAAGGCTATCATTTCTGGCCCATGGAGAACATATTTTCCCCTGGCTTCCCGTGAAAATTAGAGGGACAATGAACAAGAATAGGTTTATAAAAATAGGCCCTGAGTCCTGCACAGTGAAAATGCTCATGAAGTTGTTTGGTAAGGTAAATGAGGGCTTGTTTGTACTCTTCTCCCCATGGGTGTGAGTAACAGATGGAGCTGGGAGACTCTGATAACAGGAAGGATGATGTCATACACAGTATGACGCGCTCACCTCTGCTTGTTTGGTGACATAAAATAGGCTAACTGCTAAACTGCAGGCTTTGTGAAGTATTACTATGTTTGTGCACACTTTGGTGTTAAATTGAACGTGTTATATGTTCCAAGTGTTTGTTGTCATGGTTTTAGCTTACTTGTTGAATACTGCCACCTTCTGAAGAAAAAATGTCATTGCTTCTTCAAAACAGATCACGACATTAAGTGCTGAAGTAGCATAATGTGTTTCATGATTCAACTTGAATTTCCAACTTTATAAGTGTGTAATAGAAGGTCAGTTGACCTCCGCTGTGTGACGCAATGTTTATGTTATCGTGTTTGTTAGTAAACGAATCATTCTCTGCTGACTCGTTTTCCTGCCTAGACTGCCTTAAGATCCAGCCAATGGCATTCCTGCGTGGGATGTGAAGGAGCATTTGGTTCTGTTTTACATTTGGAAAGAGAGACCCACCGAACGAACTCTCCCCCTTCACAGAACGAGTCGGCGTTTTAAACGATTTGCTCACAAAAGATTCGTTCAAAACACCGATTTGGAGCGGCACTGAACAAGACATTTCCGTTCGTGAACGAGGGTCTGTTGGCCGACCGATGGAGAGGGTATTTTATTTCGGTAACTCGTTCGTCATGTGAGTCAATCTTGTACACCAACAAGGAGAGAAAAGGGGCGGAGGAATTATGAATGTGTAAACATATCTGACTAATACGGAAATTAAAATGACGTCAAGACGTAGGTTATTTACTCCTGTTGTATTTTTTATTTTATGTTGTTTTCTATAGCTGAAGTGATCAGAAGGTGGAGTATGGAAAAATAATTGAGGTAAAAATGATCCTTTGTTGTTATTTGTGGGGAAATGCGTATGTTTTCAATGCCTGTAAGGGTGGTGCATCCACACTGACCCCTGCACTTTAACTGGACTTAGCCTAAAACTGAAGTCAACAAGTGTCAAAGGCTATTGTCGTACCTCCCCCTCTACTGTTTTTGGATTGACCCTTGATTAATCCATAAACCTCTTGTTACTGACTAGCTCTGAAACTACTCTCTGCCCTATGGTCAACTAGTCAATCATTACTCGTTTAGTACACAGGCTCGTCAGTGTAATGCAGTTCTCAAAAGTTTTGTCAGTTCATAAAAAAGCTTCAGAGCTTCAGAATTCCCAGGAACAGTGTGCAGGTACGTTTTCCTAAAATCACAATCTGTCACTGTGATAGAATGGTGTTTGAAAAGGGACAGAAAATGTAGCCTATATTATGAATTCACAGTTTCTAGTTGACTACAATTGGTAGTTTAGAGATTTTTGTTATTGAGATAATTATCTGCATTAGTTGATAACTGTTCCTGCTTGGTAAAATTTTGTAAATGAGTATGCTTAAGTATTGGGGGGGGGGGGGGGGTATGTATAGCCTACTGAAAATATTACATATTTTAGGCGGGTTTCCAAATCTGACAAGGCACAATTAGAGGTTTCCAAAATCTGTTACCCCTCTATTATTTCAAACACAATGGCTTTAATGTTATGCAAATTTGCTTTGGTGCTGTTTAAATTATTTCTTTTTCTTAGAAAGCATGTTGCTCTGCTGTGAACAGCTGCAGACAGCAGGGCCACCAAATCTGACAAGGTAGCATTAGATTTAGTGGCCCTACTATATACTGTATAATTGCAGCTATTCACATCAGAGCATATGCTTTCTAATATTATTTGAATGCATGTTTTAAATAGAGGGGGATAGATTTCAGTAACCTCTAATGCCTGATTGGTGACCTGTCTGTTCACATAGGATACACTTTTTAGGATCTGATATAAGTTTAATGCTAAATGCTAACCTCTAATGCTACCTTGTCAGTTTTGGTAACCAAAGTGGTTCACATCCAACTAAAATGGTTTTTGGGTTATGAAACAGGAGATTCGACATCACCAGAGTGAATTTGGGTAACATTAAAGACATTGTGTGTGAAATAAAAGACATTGTGTGTGAAATAAAAGAGGGTAACAGATTTCGGTAACCTCTAATGCTACCTTTAGACATCAACAAAGTGAATTTCGATAACAATAAAGTAATTGTGAGTGAAATAGAGGGGGTAATAAATAAGATATAAATCAGTGCTAATTAAAATCTGTGTAATTGGTTATTAATAATCAGCCTGGTTTTAATCTCTTTCTCTCCTCAGGTGTTAAGTGGCTCTCTTTATCTGATGTGGATAGTTTGAGTGGTACATGGCTCAGATTCTTGCTCTCTCACGTTCTCTTCACCTGCAGCATCCACTGCGGGTGGGCTTAGCATCGTTGTACTCTCGCAGTATGTCGTCATTAGACACGCGAGCCCGGGCTGTGTTTTCTGCTGCGGTTGAAGCTGTGCAGCCAGACACAGTGGTTCGCAGGAGTCTGGAGCGACATGGAGACAAACTACTTGTGGGTGGACAGAGTTTCACGCTTACCAATAACCTTTATTTGGTGGGGTTTGGTAAGGCGGTGCTGGGCATGGCAGCAGAAGCAGAGAGGATTGTAGGGGACCATCTAATTAAAGGGGTGGTCAGTGTGCCTCATGGTATCCAGAATACACTGCGAAATCATGGGAAAGCGTAAGTATTTTAGTGTTTAAAAAAATACATATTTTAATGTGCCTGTTAAATGAGCTTTATAAGTAGTTTATATAGCAATAAACTGGGATTTTTTAACTTACCGTAAACAATGCTTAGTGGTTAGCCAGAAATGCCCAGGTATTATATTTACTTTTAAAACTGAAGGATAAATTTAATAAAAGTAGACTGTTTGTGAAAAAGGAATGAAATATGATGTGGACACTTCATGAGATTTACCCATATAGCCTTGACATCAAACTGGCTTCCAGGTTTCAGCTAACTTAGGTCTTTCACTGAGAAACTCTTGTTTGTATGTCTGCTCAGGAAGATGATGCTTGAAAGTCACAGCAGAATTACAGTGATGGAAGGAGCAAAGCACAATTTACCAGATAGAGATGCCCTGAAGTCAGCAGAGTGTATACGAGAACTGGCTAGCGGTCTGACTGAGAAAGATGTGCTGCTTGTGCTCATCTCTGGTACGGTGACTTATTTTCTTCCTGTATAATCAGTTTTCATTTACAACATGCACTACCGTTCAAAAGTTTGGGGTCAGTATAATTTTATTTAATATTTATTTTATTTTATTTTTTATTTTTTTTAAAGCAGTCTCACCAAGGCTGCATTTATTTGATCCAATATACAGTACAAACAGTAATGTTGTGAAATTATTACTCCAGGCATCAGTGTCACATGATCATTCTAATAAGTCAGTTTGATGCTCAAGAGACATTTTTTATTATTATCAAAGTTGAAAACAGTTGTGCTGCTTAATATTTTTTTCTTCAGAATTCTTTGACAAATGGAAAGGTCAAAAGATCAGCCTTTATTTGAAATATAAATATTGTGTAACATTAAAAATGTCTTTACTGTCAGTTTTGATCAATTTAATGCATCCTTGCTCAAAAAAAGTATTAATTTCTTTCAATAATCTTGCTCACCCCAAGCTTTTATAAAGTTGTATTTGTTGAAATGTTCATGTTTTTACACGTATTTATGCACAGGTGGTGGTTCTGCTCTTTTACCTGCTCCAGCTCCACCCATGTCCTTGCAGGAGAAACAGGATGTGACACGAAAACTCGCTGCAGCTGGTGCAACAATTCAGGAGTTAAATACAGTGAGACGAGCCCTGTCATTGTTAAAGGGTGGAGGCCTTGCCCAATGTGCCAACCCAGCCAAGGTAGCACAATTACATAATCAAAAAATAGGTGTACACTCCCAAATCCCAGAATTGGGCTTATGTGAGGACAAAAGAAGAAAAAAACTTAAGATGTCCTTAAGATGTAAAACTGAAGAAGAAAAAAGATAGATGTCCACACACTGAACTTCAGCTCCAGAAAATGTATTAGTAAAACAGCACCAGAGCTATAGAGAGAAAGAGTTGCGACACTCTTTGATGTCGCCGCTATGGCTGTCACGTGGTTCATGTAAGCCCCAATAGTTCCAAAACATACGCTGGCTGCCATGTTCTTCTATGGGACAGACAGCAGCGATTGCATTATTGAACGGTAAATATAAAATAAAACACACACCCAAGTACTTTTTCAGCTGTTATTGCATTATTGCATTTTGTTAATGTCAGTTTTGCATTTGGAGAGGCAGCTTGACAACGAAGAAACTGTATATTACTAATTACTTAGATAAGTTTTAGGCTATATTTTTGGAGGGAAAAGCTTAGTGTTCATGTTCGCATGGGTAGCAACTTTTATTTAATTGAATTTTTGGGATATACTAACTTTTCATTATGTGATGTGTTGGCTGAGTTTGAGTGGTGAATGCTGTGCGTCGAGTTGTTCCAGAGGTTACGTGTTTCTGAAATATCGACCTCTTTTGAATTGTCAACTGTCTATATTGTAAAAAGTTGCTATAAAGGTGGTAGCGATTCATTACCGAACTAATTAGATGCTACCTTCACAGCTGGCGAAGTCGCGCTAGCTAACTAGCAAGCAATGCTAGAAAATTGGTTGAAACAACCAAGATAAAATATAAATAATTACGCTGTGCATATACAAATAAAGACCAGTATAAGCATCGCAAAGGGCCTCTGATACAATATAGACAGTTGACAATTCAAAAGAGGTCGATATTTCAGAAACTTACCTCTGGAACAACTCGACGCGCAACAATGTAAATGAATGGGGTCCAACGCCCAAATGACAGTGTCTGGAACTAATCCGATCTTCAAATCCCCGAAGTAGGCGGTTAAAAGCGCCGCCATTTTTTACAACAGAGGTCTATGGGAGTGTCACAACTCTTTCTCTCTATGGCTCTGAACAACACTATTACATAAAAACACAACACACTTACATAACAAAGACATAGAACACTTTTAAAAGGTCTTTTAAAAGAATCCATTCAGAATTGCACATTGCTTGTACTCATTTAATAGCAAATTATTGTTTTTTTGAATAGCTTTCCCCTTGTTCATCAGAGAAAAGTGAATATTAAGCAATACCCCACGATGTTAGTAAAGCATAATATTTACTCTCTCTGATATCACATTGTCTTGAAGGTGGTGGCGCTGATTCTGTCAGATGTTATTGGAGATCCTCTGGATTTGATAGCCAGCGGTCCAACAGTCAGGAGTGACTCCCGGCCAGAGGAGGTCTGGGCTATCTTGGATCGTTATAAGCTCTCCGACTCTCTTCCTTCCTCTGTGAAAGAGGTGCTTAGCAAAGCCAGGCCTTGTGAACTGCAGGTGCAAGAACAGCCACATGAAGTCAAAGACCATGTCTCAAACGTTGTAATTGGCTCAAACACCATTGCTCTTGAATGTGCAAGCCGTAAGGCCATTGAATTAGGACTTCGACCTGTCATTCTAGCTCCAGGAGTGTGTGGTGACGTTCGCTCCGTTGCACGACTGTACGGGCTGCTCTCAAGTTTTGCGTGCTCCCCAGGAAAGGAACCTCCACCAGAGCTTGCTGCAGAGATCCTTCAGCTAGGGCCAGATGTTGGGATAGAAAGCTGGGATTTGTGTCGCACCATGAACGTGCTTGTAGAGGAGAGGAAGGAAGGATGGGGTGCGACCTGTCTGCTAGCTGGAGGAGAACCCACTGTGCAACTGACAGGAAAGGGCAGGGGAGGGAGGAACCAGGAGTTGGCTCTGCGGGTGGGGCTTGAGCTCAGTGGTGGTGAAGTGAAGAGTGGTGCAGTGTTTCTCAGTGGAGGAACCGATGGACAGGACGGCCCCACTGAGGCAGCTGGTGCCGTCACAGATGGGGAACTGATGGAAGAGGCCATGTCTCAAGGTCTGGACATTGATGGCTTTCTCACCAATAATGATTCGTTCACATTTTTCACACAGCTCTCTGAAGGACGACGGTTACTCATGCCTGGACTGACAGGAACCAATGTGATGGACGTGCATGTTATGCTGCTGCCACCATCACCCCAGACACTTCCAGTCATTTGACTTTAGGTTGATTTGTTTGGAAGCAACACAATTATGGGGGAATATATTTTTTCCTCTAAGGTAGTCTTACAAGAAGTGCACTTTTTAAGATTTTTCACAATATCACTTATTTTAACCACTTCTTTTCCCCCCATTAATGAGTCCTGAAACAAAGTAAGGTGCTTTTTAATGTGTACTGCAATATTCATGGAATAAATAACAGGAAACCAATACACAAAATTAGGTACAAATTGTATTTATTATTTGCACTGCAAAAAGACAGCTGTAACCTTTCGGACACAGAGGTACTAAATGTCTTCTTATTTCTGTACAATCAAGTCTATTTTCTAATATAACTGAAATCAGTTTGATTTCTTCAAACAGACCACATGACTGTGAACATCTGGGACCTGCATTTTGACTAGTATTCCTGTCAGTTTTTAGTCAAATGATATGGTGTGAGAATTGTTTAAGTCTTGCTATCTACTAGCTTCAAGAGTTCAATCCAAACAAACATCCTAAAAGAGCCAGAGCTGCTAGACATCACTGTATCCTCCTTTAGAGCTCCCTTTCCAGTGCACAGCACCATTTAGTCATGTATTTTCGAGCACATATTCATGTGTTTGGGCCTTGAGTTTTGCACCACAGTCCATCACAGACATCTTCACAAGTTAAAATGATCTAATAGCACAAATTCTGATGCATTTAATGCTCTTGAAGGAATGCAATTGCTTTTCTCTATCGTGTGTGTGTGTGTGTATTTCTGTGTGCTCTTAGTCCAGTTGCAGGTACATCACTCACGGTGGGTTTTCTTGGCATCACCAGCTGCACTTTCCCTAGGAAAAATGGAAAACATTGGATTTAACAGGCGTTTTCATAAAAGGGCTATGTACTAATTAGCCTGCATACTAAAACAAAATACTGATGTTTCTAATATCAAGCTACTTCTTTTGATAGAGTTTTATTAATAGTGCTGTTCATTACAGTTTCAGTGAAGCCATTCTCTGTCCATCAGTAAAATCCTAGGCAGAGTCATAATGCTACCAGCTCACTCATCGGTTCAGGGCTCATTATGAGACGCTTCGGCGAATGAAGCGCTTGGAACGAAAAGATTTGTCTTGTCAGTGAATTGTTCAGTCCATTTGAGTTAAAATGTTATATTTTTCAATATTCAAAAATCTAATTTTCTACACGCAAAATCCTTGATCATATTCCAAATTACAATGAGGAAATCATCATAATGCAGCCAAAGATAAATGAAATCCTGAGTGTTTAGTTCATTTGTAACTTAAGGTCAACAAATCTTTCATGAAGAGAACAACAGAAAGGCGGGTCAACTACCATCCGCTCAGGTGAGGCGCCGTGTCAGGGGTCCCGCCATTCTGTCCTCCAGTCCCTGAGAAATGAACACAAACATCTTTAGACCAAGTAGGCCTACTACTTTTTTACAATATACACTGAAAGGCCCAAAAAAATTCTTATTTAAATAGCCAAATGCTTAAGAGTCTATGATTGGATCATTATTGCAGTGATTATTAAGTTTCTAGCATGTTATATGTTTGGGAACAGTTCTTCTAACCCTAACTGATGGAGTGTGTAGCTTTTCATTTCTTAAACATCCACATCATTGCCATATTCCAGGATGACAATGTCAAGATTCATCAGACTCAAATTGTGAAAGAATGGTTGGAGGGAGCATGAAGAATCATTTTCACACATGAATTGGCACCTCTGAGTCCAGACCTTAAACTCATTGAAAGTCTTTGGGATGTGCTGGAAGAGACTTTACAGAGTACTGGACTCTTGCATTGTCAATACAAGGTATTGACCAAAATTATTTCCATCAAGTGGTGCATCAGTTTAAGGCTGGTTGTTCAAACAAATGAAAAGCTACACACTCCATCAATTAGTGTTAGAAGAACTGTTTTCAAACATATAACATGCTAGAAACTAGCATTTGCCAATTTTAAATCCAAACAGCGACTTTTTTTTTTTTTTTGCCGGGCAGTGTATGGTCACAAAACGTTTTATACAGTAGGACTTATTATTATGGATTACGCGGAGCACCTCAGAAAATACTCACCCTGTCGGTAGTACATATCGTTGACAGTGTTCCCGTACACTTTCCATGCAAAGTGGATAGCAATAAGACTGATGACAAGCCAGCTGAACAGGATTTTAAACACTGCAACTCTCATGTCGTTGGCCAGCCAATCGTCCACAAATTCGGACAGAAAGGAAACCAGACTATCAACCATACGAGACAAGAATTCAAAATCCCACGATTCCTCCATGATGTGTTTTTTCTACCTTACATGCTAATGTCGGTTGTTAAATCAGGTAGTCAGTGCTTTCAGAAAAAACATATGATTGAACATCCATCTTTAATAGTAAACAAAGAGGAGCGGCAGTCTTCTTCTTCGCATAGAGATGACGTCATCATATGGAGGTTTGAAAATATTTGCTGTGTCATCATCACCATCTGTCGGGCTGGAGTGAGTATTTAAATCTCAAATTATTTAAAGGGATACTCCACCGTTTTCTCGTATTAAACTATGTTATTCCCTTAACTAAGACGAGTTGATACATATCTCTCTCGTCTCAGTGCGTGCACTCAATCGCTCTAGCGACACTTTGATAGCACTTAGCTTAGCCTAGTTCATTCATTAGGGACCAAACAGAGATGAAGTTAGAAGCGACCAAACACCTCCACGTTTTCACTATTTAAATACAGTTACACTAGTTACACGACCAAGTATGGTGACACAAATAAAATGTGGCGCTTTTTTAAGCGGGTAAAAAGGATAACTATAAGTCACGTTGGTTCTAATGACAGAAGTGAGAGGGAGAGGATTTTTCAGGAGTGACTTTTTACTGCAGTGCTCCCAACTTCAAGTGCTAGTCTTCTTAGTTAAGGGAATAAAATAGTTTAATATGAAAAAAAAAAAAAAAAAAAACGGTGGAGTGTCCCTTTAAAGTATTTAAATAATTAAATCTGTGATTCTCCACAGAAATTAGTGGATATATGGGTGTTTCTTAAACTTTTAACTTTTTCAACAGTTACTTTTATGTTCAAGCGACATATTTTTGTGAAATCAAACATGTCTTTTTTCCCTTTTTTATGACATTAAAAGTTTTACTATTCATAATTTCTTTTGCTACAAATATGTGTTTTATATAGTTGGATATTGTTTTATCCATGTCCAAAACCCAGACTTTATAGACTAGGAATATCCATTATAACATTATTATTATTATTATTATATGTTTAAAACCATGATGAAAAACTTTTTAAATTTACATTGTGTAATTCAATTATTTAAATGTAATTGTTTAAAAACATGACTGCCCCACAATTGTAGAGTCATTCCCACCATGGAATAAAACACATATTAAATAAATGGAACACTATACATAAATTGAGATGTAGAGGAAATGTTTATGACATTCTGCGATGTTTTTATATAGTCCTAGACTTGGATATTGATAGAGGACAAATTCATTTAAATTAAAATAAAAGCATGTGAGAGTGTGATTGAGTATTGAGTATGTTTCAAGAGAGATTGTAAGCCCACAGGTCCAAAAGTGCCCATAGTTTAAGAAACACCTGTGCATGGAATGATTTGTATACTTCTCTGAATGGAGTTGATCAATTTTTTCAGTCTTAGAAGAAAAGGTTTTTTGATTTTTAAAATAATTTTTGATTAAATTTTATGAATTAAACAGCTTGCAATACTTAATCACTCGAAATAATTTAAATAACCTATTGAAAAGTAGGCCTATATTGAAAAGTATTGAATTGCAATCATTTAGACATCTCTCCTTAGAAACTTTTTTCATAAAGGTTTCCTTAAAATTGAGTCAAGAACCCTTAGGGCCCATTGAACCATTCAAGTGGTTTGACATTTGATTGAAATAAGATAATGTATCTCTTCATTCAAGCATCTGAAACGGGGAAAGTCTTCATTTGACATGCACCCATGATGAAATGAAACTTCACCATGGTAATAATCTTTTAGTATTGTTTACATGTTTTGGAGTTGAGAACGCTGTGTGAAAATTTGGCTGGTGGTGTATCGGGCTTTAGAGAGCTTTAAAATGTGAGTTCAAACTCCCCAAAGTTTGAGATATGGATGTTTGGTTGACTAATGGCGAAAAAAAAAGTTACCATATAACTACAGTAATTCAGTATCAGTGCACTGACTCTGAATTTGTTGTCCCATTAAGAAGAAAATTGTAAAAGTGCTGGTAAACATTTTGGTTGAAAAAATGAAACCATGTCAGTGAGCAGAGGTATGTCGTCACGTCTGGTTCCCACTGTTTACCACCACTGTGCTTCAATAAACACTGTTTGCACTTTAACACCTGTCTGTCTCCTTCTGTGTTGCGACATCTGGGTTGTTGCAACTTGCAAGTAACCGCACGACGAGGGAGTAAAAGGAAAAACAGACTTTAATATAATCCACAAACATGTAACTTCAACAATAACCGACAAAGAACTGAGGAAAACTGATGATGATTCTAATTAAACAACAGGTGAATGAAATCAATAACTATTGGAAAAAACTAGTGTGAATGAGTAATCAAGGCAACTAATAAGAACAGGCAAACGGGAACAGAGCAAACAGAGAGAAAATAAAACTAAAACAGAACACGTTACAGGAAGGTCAGGAGATGTTTCAGTCAAGTAATTGAATTCAGTCAAGATGTTCAGTATTTATTTGGGGGGGGGGAAATAACTCAGATATTGTTGTAAATGTAAAAGTAATGCGCTACTTTTAGTTACTTTAAAAAGTAATCTGATAATGTAATTCACATCACTTGTATTTTTTTTTACCCCCAACACTGACTGAGAGTAAATACTCCAAAAAATGTGTCATTCCCCACCATCACTTTTATTCAATCTTTTATTTTTATCTTCGGAGCTGAGTAAGCTGTATAGCAAAAAGCCTATTAGCACAGTCATTTTGTTTTCAGTGCTCAGTTAAATAGGGAAAACACCCAGTTTAGTCAAAGTGTCTTTTCAGTTATGTTTTTTTTCCTTTGTATCTCTTTATGGTGTCTGTCATAACTCTTTACATATTTATAAGGACTTTTGAAATCCTCTTTCTCATAGAGGATCACAGACTCCTCTGTTTGACGACCGGAACAAGCTGAAGATAAAATCTACACTATGTCATGGTAAATGGATGCTCTGCACTCTGTTCTGCAAAAATGCAGTTCGTTGCAGTTTTTTTTCTCTTTACATTGACTAGTTTTCCAGTGTTTTCAATGTTGGTGTCACCTTGTCGACTCCATTGTTTGTTAATATTATAATTCTTTTGTACTAATTGACCCAATTTATATATATTTTTTCTAAACTGATGATAAAAAGTAGAACAGAACACACGTGTAACATAACCTTCTTTTTTTTTTCTTGCACAGCAGACCAGGAAACCAAGGAACCTCAACTACTCTGCTAAATGTGTCAGACCTTACCTGTTTTCAGTAAATCTAAAGAATAGTTTTTTCCTATGCAAAACATCTCTGAGTCATTAGAATATAGAGAGCACCTTCACAAATTACAACTGAGTGTGTAATTTCATTTGATTGCCTCATCAAGATCAATAAATAAATGTATACCAGACCTGATGTTTTCAAGAATCAAGTGAAAACTAGAGATGCTAACATTTAGAAAATAACATTTAGAAAAAAAGAAGTGACAACAGAGTTATCTTGAAAACATTTTGTAAACTTGAAAACTGAATTAATGCCATTAGATAGCCTAAGTCTAGGTTGTCTGAATTTGGCATGTTAGAAATATTAAATGGCTGTCCACAGAGATAATAATAATTCAATAATTCATTTTACAGTATGTTCCCTATCTATTCTATCATGAGAACATTTATATGTTAGAACATTGAAAATTGTATGAATGTGGCACACAGGACAGAGATTAGCAACCTGCAAGATGAAAGTAATTGCAGTAGATTTTACTTCTGTTTCAGAGAGAAATAGAATAGGAAGTATCTAGTTCCAGAGAATGTTCCACAGAGAGAAGTGAAAAGTGAAAAAAAAATATATATATATATTTTGAAGCAGTTGTTATATGGTTAGAAATTGATAATTAAAAGGATGGTAAATCTGCAAAAAAAAAAAAAAAAAAAAAAAGTATAGTAGCAATGGCAAATCTTCAGAAATGGCTTTTAATTTTTAGTTTTAATTTAAAGCATTTTTATGTGTCAGGTTTTATTTTATTTGTTTTAATTCAACAGATGAATAATGGCTATTTTTAAATATATATTTGCATATAAAGAGGGCTCTAACTTAAGGATTTTGACATTATTAACACAAGAAACACGAAACATACTGTACTATAATAATCCTACAGTTTTTTTTTCCACCGTTAGTAATAGAAAGTGGGGGAGGTTCCTGTTGATAGGTTAAATGTCACCTTGTCTGAGGTTTCAGTCCATTTCTTCTTGTTTGAGGGTTACACACAGTTCCAACAATATACTACGGTGTTTCTGCTGTTATGTTATTCTACATGAAAGTCCTCTCAACTCTCCTGTGTTTGCTTTTACTTCAACAAAATGCAAGCGCTAAAGATTGCCCTGCAGGTATGTATGATTATGGTTGAGTACCGGGATTTGGGATCCACTGGTGTGTCTAAATTGATATTTGTCACATGAAATGCCTCATAAATGATGTCTGTTAATTGTAGGTAAGAGGCTTGATTACAATACACAGAAGTGTGAGGACTGTCAAAAAAATCACTACAACCCCATAAGTGGACGAAATATTCACTGTAAACACTGCAGTGTATGTGGAAAAGGTAAGTTCCAGGCACCTAGATTCAGTAACTGAGAATTTTACTGTATAATGTATGTAATGCTATAAGATACTGTGGTGTTTAACTAACACTATATTGAATATATGGAAATGAAGGCAAAGACAGAGAAAAAGCCAGTCCAGTATTTAGATTTTCAACATATTGTTTTTCCCCTCAGGTAGTATGGTTGTCGATAAATGCACATTTACAACAGACATTCGCTGCAAATGTAAGAAAGGTTTTAAACCCATTGATCGTCACGAACAGAATTGCATATGTGAAAAAGGTTCTGAAGTGGATGAAAGAGGTAAACATTAAATCCTACCTTACTGAATCACATCAACTGACTAAAGTGAATCTTATTAAAATTGGAATATATGTCTCTCTTCTAGGAGAGACTTGCAGTGAATGTCGCCAAGGCTACTTCTCAGACGAAGATGACTCAACTTGTCAAAAATGGAGAGAGTAAGTTTTTATGATAAAAAAGGAAATTAATGTCAAAAGATATATGGTTTGATAGCCTCATGCAAAAAAACCCAGTGCTGTTGTCAAGGGAAGACAACCGAGAACGATGTTCCCGAGCTCACAGATGCGAAGGAGACCCTACTCTATGTATGAGGGGGAGCTAAAGCATAAAAATTCTTCAGTAAAAAAAGTTGAATGAATTTCATTGATGACCCTAAAGCATATAAATCACCTCAGCAGCTTAATTTCAATGTATGATCACCGCCCTCTTGTGCATTTTTGATGATTCAGAAGTACAATTTCAAAAGGGAAAGCTCACCCATCATTTACTCACCCTCACGTCATTCCAAACCTGTATGACTCTTTCTTTCTATGGAACATAAAAGAAGATAGTTTGAAGAAGGTTAATTCTTTTCTATAAAAGTAAACTTTCATTGCATGGGCAAGAAAAATACTATTCATCAAAATGACACTTTGTGTTTTGAAGGAGAAAAGGAAGTCGTAGCTACAGGTTTGTTATGATATCAGCATGAGTAAATGATGACAGAATTTCATCAGAATGTTTTTTTTCTTTATGCCACATTTTTTCATCTGTAGATGCAAAAGTGGGATTGAGTTACCAGGCAACAGAACTTCTGATGCCGTCTGCAAAAATGCAGCAGAAGAGGTGAAAGAGACTACCAAAGTGTATAAAACCTCACTGAAGACAACCTCACTGAAGACAACCTCACCGAAGACAACCTCACTGAAGACAACCACACTGAAGACAACCACCATCTCTTCTGCAGCCCCTTCAAGAACTACGGCCTCCTCTCCCACCAAAGACCGCTTCTACAGCTTATGTACTCTTTCTTCATTGCTTCCACCCCAGATTTATTAATCAATTACAATTGAAATCCTTCTTGCTAAGCATGAATTCATATTTTATTCCAGGGCTGGTCATGCTATGCGCTGGCATTCTTCTTCTGTCTGGACTCCTGTACTACAAGTGTAAAGACACCTTCTGCATTTTTAACCACAAGAAAGTGGATTTTCGAAAAGGTGGAGTACCCCTAGATGACAATATGACCATGTTTGTGTGTGTGTGTGTGTGGATACTCTCTATTCATCCTTCTTACATTTATTCTCTTTAGACAGTGTATGCAGAAAGCCTGTTGAAGAATCTGGGGAAAAGTGCCTGTCCTTACTTGTCTAATGCAATTTTCATTGGCCTCAATGTTTCTTTTTGTGGAATATTTTGAAGGCAAGTAATAGTTGTTATATAACTAGTTTATTGCTTATTGTTTTTAATTGCTATTAACTGCGATTAACTACATACAATTTCAACTTAAGGTAATACTTTATTTGGTAACAATTTATTTTAAGGTGACATGTAGCCTACTTACTATAGTCATAACAGTAAATTATGCATAATTACAAGTAACTAACCTAGACCAACCCTAACCGTAACTTTGTAGTAAGTACATGTAGCCTAGTTCATGAATATTACTCGGTACTGATTTGAGTGAGTATAATGTAACTATGTCACCTTAAAATAAAGAGTAACCCTTTATTTTAAGGCTCGTTTCCACCGAGGGGTACATTACAGTAAGATTTGGGATGGTAACCCTGATACCGCCAACAAACGCAAGCCGGATCAGGGTATAGACCTACTGTATCGAATACTGTTCTGTACCGCTCGGTGGAAACAAGCCTTTAAAGTACCGGACTACTGTGCTAGCCAGGTACCCCAACGGAAGGGTCCCAAAAAAGTGATACGGTACGGTTCGGTATTTTGGTACTATTCACAACTTCTGACAATCGAAAGGGAAATAATTATGTTGCATACCGTGCTGTGCTGTGCTGTCCCGTACCGCTCAGTGGAAATGAGCCAATACAGTGTCACTGTTACACATCTTAATTGTTCTTACTATAGTAATAACAGTAAATTATGCATAATTACAAATTTAATCAACTAACCCTAATCCAAACCCAAATCCTAATTACATAGTAAGTACATGTTGTTAACTAGTATTACTCAGTATAATTACACTGTAACGAGGGCACCTTAAAACAAAGTGTGCATAATAACACCACCTAAACACCACCTAAAAACATAAAAATAATCAGTGCTTAGCTGTAATTGTATTACATTTTAGATTTTTTTTTAATCATTTTTTAATGGCTTCAGTAGATGTTGTGAGAATGATGTAAATACAGTCAATCAGAAAACTATCTTATGTTAGAGGTTGTTTAGCACCGTTTACACCTGTTTCGTACCCTGGTAATCCAGAGTTCTCGTGAGAGCACAAGTTGAATTTGCTCAGCGAGTTACTCTGGTGTCGAGTAATGATGCTCATTAAATATGCCCCTCTATCTGAGCTGCACCAATCACATCGGGTTATCTGATATAGGCGGGCCAGAGGCGAGATGACGACAGCGCTGCGACGTCAAAGTCATTAGTAAACAAAGCAATATGGCTATGGATGAACACCATTTGTTTGAAACGGCTTTGGCCGCTACAATGAAAAATTTAGACTTTTTCTCTAAAAGAGGAACAGAAGACGGCGCTCGAATCGTTCCTTTGCAAGAAGGGCGTTTTTGCTTTTTTGCCGACCGGATACGGTAAGAGTCTAATCTACCAGCAGAGAATGTCTAATAAGGGGAGAACTTCCACTCTCAGTAGACTTCCGGCTTCTGAACTGGTTGCAGTTCCACTCTGGTTCCATATGAGGGCGCTCACAGTACGAGTGCAGAATGAATGGAGGTCAATGGCGCTATACCCCTCAAAATCCACTTTTCTCAGGATATAATTTTTTGTCTAGTAATCTGAATGTTGTATTCGAATGGAGATGCAAAGAAATTACACATTGCTGGGTGTTAGATTTTTTAGAGTCACTTATTTGCTTTAAAAAAACTTTTAAAATGTCAATGACGTCATACACATCGTACGACCAGAGATACTGCTTTCTGGCAAACCTTCAGTCACTTTGGTGCGTTCGCGCTCTGCACTTTCTTTTCTCTCGAGGCATCGACAACACAGCTGACACAGGTAAAAACACTTTTAAAAGACCACGCCGAAAATACACACACACACACGTTGCCATCAAGCGGTATCTCTGGTCGTAATCAGTCATTCACTGACCAATCAGCGTTCATTAGCAGAATGCTAGCGTGTTATGGGCAACAACAACCTCAACCTGTAAGAAACCGAAAGGACATAAGTACTCGTTCATTCAACTTTCGACCTAAAACCCATGTTGAACTTGCAAAACCTACAATCAAATCTGAGATTTCTCAACAGCAATCGGGTGAAAGAGACAAATTTAGCCGTCTAGCTCCATAGACTCCCATTCATTCTGCACTCATTTGTGATCGCCCCCAGTGGAACTCTGGTGGAACTACAACCAAAATTCGGTACAATAGGACTTAATAGGGAGTGGCCAGGCTCTCCGTAGACGGGCTCTGCTACCAGTTTGCTCCGCTGGTAGCTAAGCGATAACTTGTTGTGATTTGTCGTAATGTTATCCAATTGCGTGCAGTGAGATTTTCAAATGCATGCTTGGTGCCGCCCTTCGAGCTTGCCGATTTTCATTAGTCGACGCCAGACCTAGCCTGGCAAGCCAGACCTACATCAAGATGTTAGGTCTGGCAACTCACCATTGGCACGGCTCAATCCGAGGGCCGGAATAATCGGTTGTCTTTCAAATTCCCTCTGCACGCAATAGGATAGCTCTACAACCAACCAGAGCGTTTTCCCACCAGCGGAGCTAGTAGATTAAACTTTTGCCGTATCTGGTCAGCAAAACTACGAACACATCTTTTTTAAGAATGACTTAAGTGCCGTTCTTTGTTCTTTTCTCAAAGAAAAGCTTAACTCCAAGTCCTCCAGAGTCGCAGCCAAAGCCGATCTGAAAGACCGCTGTTCGCCAGCAGCAGCCGCCATTCTTTGTTTTCAAGTAGCAGGGAATTCACACGGAACTGTCACAACTCTGTCGTCATTATGTTAAGCCCGCCCACCGACTCTGTACACGATTTGATTGGCCTGACTAGAGTTTGGTTTTTCCAAACCGTCGAAAGTCAACGGAGAGTTGCTAGACTACACTGGCTACAAAATAAATTTTGCTGCCGGTAGGGTGCGTCTATATTTCTAGGCTACGCCAGACCATTAATCTTTTAGATTTAGGTCTGGATTTCCAGGCTACCTGTTTCGGGCAACAGGTTTGAAATGGGACTATGTTAAATACGGATGTATTTGGGGTCCAAAATAAAAGTTAGATTCACCATATGTGAAAGTGTTCAAAGTCACTTTCGTTCTCATTGCACTTGTAGTGTAAACACTCATCCATTTGAATTCAGATGGCTAATTTAATTTAAGCCGAGAATTGATTTCAATTCATTACTTACTTGAGATCTACTTTGAAATCTGCTGATTGAATTGCAAGTTTCACATTGCCTGAACTTGAACTGCAGTTGATGTAGGTAGATCGTTGGATGCTGTAACCTTATAGAGTCGTTTCCATGTCGCTAGTTGTTTACCACAGACATGTCCTGAAGTGACTCATGCATTCCTGAGAAAAATATGACGAATTAGCTGAATTTACCATAGGCTATTTAAGTGGGCTAAGGACAACATCTGAGAATCTTTCCTTTATTTATTTCATTTTGTGTGTGTAGCCTTATTATAAAGGTTTTATGTTTCAGTGAAATGGAAATAAATGTGCTACATAGTTATATAATGTAATGGCAGTAATATTTTTATTGTATTGTATTTTGTTTTGTTTTTCTCTATTTCTTGTAGTTGTCATTCAGTGCAATGGGTCTGATTATATAGTGTCTGATGTACAATTTTAAATAAAGGACTAAATCTAAAAGATTGTTTATATTCTCCAGTATTGTTATTTTTCCTGTTGTTCACATTTAAAAAATAAAATTCCTCTGGTCTCAAAACTCTTCCCAACGTTGATATTTGATTGATTTCATAAAAACTAGGACTAACATTTATAATAGATCATGCATTTTCATCATAATGGATTTTTGTATTTGAAGTGCACTTAGCAACGTCAGAGATGGTATTGTCCCCTCCTACATGTATGTTTCTTTCCGATAGTCGACAACGTTCCCTGCCTCTGTCTCTAGAAACGCGAAACACTCTGAGGTTCTGGGGAGGCGACAGCTTTCGCTTGAAAATTTCCATCCACGCACAAGCACTCACGTTCCTGAAGCTAAATGGCGTTCTGCACCTTCCACTTATGAAACCACAAGCAGGTGCTTTACACTGAGGGCTGTTAACAGTTTAATTCTAAACCTTGCATCTGCTTATTTGGTTAAGAGTCTTTACTAACTTCTACAATAATATTCTTAACAGTTAGGGTTGTGAAATAAGGGACACCCATTCGTGGCCCCCTATTCCCAGTTTTTCAATAATGTTACATTATGATTAGAATCAAAATTGAACAAGATGTTACAAAGAGAACAGTTTATCATTTATCTCAAACATCTGTTTTTCATATAATTCTTCAGATTTCTGTCTATGTGTGTTCTACGTTGTTTCTGAATGAATGAATTTTGTCCATTTCCTAAGCGGTAGGCCTATCTGACAAAAATTGACAAAATTCATTTGATTCTAATCATAATGTAACATTATTGAAAAAAAAAAAAAAATCAGTACAAAAATGCTAAACTGTGACAAAGAGTATTATTTATTGTTATAATTGTGATTTCATAATATGTATATGAGTCCAACTAGAAAAAAAATAGTGTAAAGATGTCTTTTTGTTAGGCAAATAGTGGAGCTCTGAACCCATCTACTGGCTTAATTATAATTTTTTACTTTTAAAACTGCATTTTCCAAAAGATGGGCAAAAATCTTTATTAAAATGAAAGAATTTTACTAAAATCAAATTATCCATGTTATCCCCATGAATGAAAGTTAGAAATTTGGTTCCTTTTTTGTATAGATCTGAAGTGTTGACAACTTTACAAAGTCTCATGCCATATGGACAAAGATCATTTTTTTATTATTATTATTTCAGAAAACGTCATTTGGGGTCAAAATGACCCCGAAAAGCGCACAGGGGGGTTAAATGGTTAAAAACCGGCAGGTTTGCAGCGCACGTTCATGGAAACAAAAGCGCTACAATGCAATCACGCATAAATTTACTAGGCATATTGTTGTTGTGAAATTGATTTCTTTATATTTGCTCTATTCTCTACACTGCAAAATCCTTATGTTTTTGTTCAACTAGGCTATGTGTGGGTCTGTGAAAAATACGGGACAAACTATTGATTTGATACGGACGCCTCATTTTACGTTAGGCCTAAATAGCCTGCGGGACAATTCCGTATTTTAAGGGACGGGTGGCAACCTTATACAGTAACCTATACAGGTGAGATGTATACTGAAAATCAGTTATTTTATGATAAATATGTTATTTCTGTAATATGCCACGGAGGTAATTTCTAAGGGTTTTCCATTTTTTCTTGGTATCACTCATAGACTATATTTAAACGTGGTGATGTCTCTTTTTGCATCAGAGTGCGACGTTGGTAAAACGTTTTGTAAAGGGATCTGAAACGAGAAGTCAGATTTGTTAACCAACCATAAAATTCCAGACAGGCCGTGCGGCTCAATCCAAGATGAATCTCAGAAAGAATGGAGCCCTTTTGTGAGAGTAGAAAGCATGTGAAATACTTGAAAATATTTTGTCTTATGTTGTTCATAGAAGAATATTCATAGCTAAATTAGTCTGATATTCATTTCCTCTTTATTTGAAGTAGCAGCACCATCTGCAGGGCTGCACGGTTGCAGATGTCAAGAACAAGCTCTGCAGAGTCAGACCAAAATCACACTTCCTGATCTATAGCCTACGCATGAGCAATTTGTTTTTATTTTTATTTGATCTAATATGCCCAGATAACTGCTCTGCAATGCTTTCGTGAAGAATAGCACATTTTTGATGCAATCTTGTAGCATAGTGGTCTGAGAGCTTGGTAATCTTGGAACTTGTTCATTTCCTTACTTCATCTGTTGTTCAAGAGAATGAACCACATCCCTTGCCTTCTTGTCAAAGAGCCTCATTGTCACGAGATCAGCGTTTCCCTGACATTCTTCAATTGAATTCTTGTAACAGAGAGTAGGCCTTTGCAAACTTATGACACCAACTAATCGTTTGACTGCAGAGACTGCCGTCGAAAATAAGCTGAATGATGCGTTTAGAGAGTCGTTTTGAATTTGCACAGTCCCTTTAAATCTAAACCTTAAAGATGCAAACAAGAACACTCATTCTATAAAATGGCCTTTGTCATTTTGGAAAATCTGATTGTTAGATCAGGATTTTAAACTTTTTTATCAGAATGCTTTTAAATGTTGACGTGGAAGGAACATTTAAAACAAAACACAGCAATATCAGCAATCTTTTAATTAAAAGACTGGCTATACCTCCCTGTAAAATGCATATACTTATATAAAATATGTATTATAAATAATTTTTTATAAATAATATTTTTAGTTTAGTAATTTTGTATATTTTGAACAAACAGCTAAAAAAAATACACATTCAGTACATTTTTCATGCTTTAATGAATTGCTTGCATTAATTTTTTTTGTGTTGAGCAGCTTGTATAATTCGTATTGCAATATATGGTAACATGAACTCTGTGATAGGCTACTGTGTGGTCACAATTATTGTGACGTACATGTGCTCATCAATTTTATTAGCATACACTGAACCGAAAAAAAAACACCCCTATGAAAAAGTACAGTGTGAACGTGTCATTGCTAGATGTATGCTTTCGTAAGATTAACCTCATGCTGTGACATTTCGCTTAGACCACTACAGTCAGCTGCACCGAAACGGCAGTTTTGCCTGGTGTAGGCTACCCTTTGAGAAAGACGCGGGGGGAAGCTCGAAATGAAACCACCAGATAAGTGCAAGTGACACTGCAAGACGTCGGCAATACACGCAGACCACCTCTTCTTTATGACATCAGCATAATTTTTTTTTTTTTTTGCAATAACTTTTATGATAGTTGACCTTCAATACAAAAGAAAATATCACTTAAATATCAGTTTTATATTTTCATTTCAACCCTCAGCCTAATTTTCTATCAGATAATAATGCATGGGTAACACTTTATTTTGATGGTTCCCTTTAGACATCCTGTAGGTTGAATTAGCCTAAATAAATTTTAGCCTAATTTTTTTTTTACATCCCTTATACACAACAGTTATACAATTTCTTTTGTCGCTCACACAGATTGAAATGAAAATATAATAATCTCACCATAAATCAAACTACTATTTTTTTATTTTATTTTTTACTTTAAGACCGGGGTAAAGCAAGGAAAACTATAATTTACCTCAATAAGGCGACATAATGAACAGCACTCGTCTCATTCGTGGAAGTGGAAAAATAAGTTATTTGTGACATGCAAGATTTATTGCATTAAAATTTAAATGCAAAAGAAAAGGCATGAGAGTCGGCTGTTTTTGTCAAGTTTAAGTTTTAATTTATTTTACCACTTGCTTGAGCAACTTAATATATAAATCTATATAGAACAATGCTGACACAACTTTTTTTAAATTAAAGTTGCTGATAACTTCTGGATTTGAAATACAAATGAGTATGTGTTTGTGGTAGAGCCGCGGATCAGTTACGCAATGCAAACGCAGCATGTGAAAGCACTATAGCGCGTGCTGCTCCTGCACCGCATAGGCTACGCACTGCAACACCAACGCATACGTACTGCAAGTATGTGTGAAACGGGCGTGAGGTCTTCAAATCTCAGGCTTTTCCCCTTGAAATCTTATTAAAACAATTACAATCACATAAGATGCAGATACAAAGCTTAGCTAAAATGGTTGGATTTAGCGCTGTCAGTACAGGGGTGTGAGGTGTGAATAGTTGATGTTTGTGCGGGTTCATGTGCGTCTTTTATTAAAGGTCATAGCTCACAAGCAAATCTGCTCGATTCATCCTATTCTCTCTCAAACACACATACACAGAGTGATATTTAAGCATCCATTAGCTTTCAGTTAGCAAAGATGTTTGTTCCAATAGTCTTTGTTAAAAATGAATTTACTTTTAATTACAGGTCAAGCAAAGAATATAAAGGTAAAAAAAGTAAAGAATATAATATAATTCCACTGATGTGACAAAGAAAATGACAATGGAAGAACAGTGGAAAAGACAGTGGAAAAGGAAAGTTATTTCAGAGGAAACAAGTCATTTTGATTATGAAAGATAAACAATGTCCAACACAAATGTCAAAACAATTTTTGCTTTTGAATAAAATGCATCAGTGTCACAACAATACCATACATGCATTAGGAAAATAAATAGGACCAATTCCAATTTCATGTTGAATTTTGGTTTCATAAAAATAGAAAAGATGTAATATGATTATCCGTAGGTCAATATAGTGTGTAAAGCAGGACCTGTAAAAAGAAAAGAAATAGAGTTAAAGAAAAAAATGTTTAGTAATCTTTAGTCAAAATTTAATAAATTGAAATGTCTTTCTTTTTTTACATTATGTATATTTCTTTTTCATTCTAATGTTAACCAGTAGCTGAATAGCTATTTGGACATTTTAGCAAATGCAAATTCGGTCTGGTTATTCTGTTATGGAAATCATCTTGGGGTTATGTATCTGTTCCCTGAGAAGGGAACAAGACGCTGCATCAGTTGCTGCCACTATGGGGACACACCCAAGTGGACTCAGGTGTCTGAGGCACGTGCACAAACACTCCATTCAATGGTTGACGCAGTGCGATGACGTTGCAAGGTGCGCCCCAGCGCCGTCTGAGAACACATCATCAGATTCGTATTGTCTGAAGGAAGATGTGCCGGCATGCCCGAAGCATGGCAGCTTGACGCTTCTCTGGGAACCGGGATTACATATGTAACCCCAAAACCTTCCCTCTCAAAAAAACTTTTACGCTGCGTCAGCTGCTAACGCTCTGGGGATACCATACTAACTACGCCATGCTGACTCATACCTTGCTGACCAATGCCTCAAACTAACAACCTATGCACTACGCTCAGAAGGCTCAGCCCCGAACCATTAAAGTGTCAGCTGGCAAGCACTACAGGGTATCAGGGAGCCGAAAAGCAGGCTTCTTGGGCTGTAGTAAAGCAAGCTCACCTCTTTTTTCAGGGTAAGGAGTGGGCCCAACCTCAGTTTAGATAGCCCACGTCCTAAAAAATAGTCACAAGTGCCAGTCTCTACCTGATGCCAGTCATCTCCTACTTTTATTCCCATCTAAAAACAACCCCTTGTACCCCAACACCTTCCTCAGAGGGGAAGGGATGGAGGGGGAGACTGGAAGAAAGGAAGAAGAAGAAAAAGAAGAAAAAGGGGGCGAGGGCTCAGCGTATGCGCTTTTTATTTTTGCAACCAGATCTGTGTCAGGCTTCTATATTACGGTTTCGCTTAGATCCCAGAAAGGGAACAGACGATTTAGGAGGAGCTAAAAGGAATGAAAAAAGGGGGTGAGAGCTTGGGCCGCAGCCTTGCTCAATCAATTTCCTCTTTCTTCGTTGCACCCGCAGCATCCCAATCTGTGTGCGGATTTCTCCTATTACAATGTTTTTTCCCCCCATTCCTCGAAGGGGGAACTCGAGCAGTCACACTCGCCTTCTGCTTTTCTCTCCAGGAACTCGTTGAAACCTCAGAAACAATCCAGAGGGCAAGACAGGGGCGGAAAATTAAGCCACGGATACTTCTCCGTTGCTACCATAGCAGTCATGGACCGGCCCTGTATAGCTGGCCGCCTGCTTTGTGGCACAGGGAGTTAGATCTGTGGCTATACACAGTTCAGAGACCGCCTCAGGGATAAGCCCGCCCCTTGATCCAGGTCTTTGAGCAGATCTGCCTGGTAAACTTGCAGTACAGCCATATCACCCTGTAGCCCAAAACTGGTTGCCCACTGAAGCTAAGTAGGGTTGAGCCTGGTTAGTACCTGGATGGGAGACCTCCAAACTAGGTTGCTGCTGGAAGAGGTGTTAAAGAGGCCAGCAGGGTGTGCTCACCCTGCGGTCTGTGTGGGTCCTAACGCCCCAGTATAGTGACGGGGACACTAGTCAAAAAGCACCGTCCTTCAGATGAGACGTTAAACCGAGGTCCTGACTCTAAGTGGTCACAAAAAATCCCAGGATGTCTTTTGAAAGAGTAGGGGTGTAACCCCGGCATCCTTGCCAACTTTGCCCAGTGGCCCCTGTCCATCATGGCCTCCTAATCATCCCTATATACTCATTGGCTTCATAACTCTGTCTCCTCTCCACCAATAAGCAGGTGTATGGTGGGCGTTCTGGTGCAATATGGCTGCCGTCGCATCATCCAGGTGGATGCTGCATATTGGTGTTGGTTGAGGAGATCCCCCCCTTCTATGTAAAGCGCTTTGAGTGCTGAGAAAAGCACTATATAAATGTAATAACAATTTTTTTTTATGAATTATTATAGTGTGCAAAGCTCCACCAGTCTTCCCAGCCGCCGCATATACTCTGCCCACAAACTTCGATGTGCATCTGACATGGTTCAGAGGGTAAAATAGGAGCCATCAGCAATGGGGATATCCTCGCTAAATTCGCTAAAATTCCTTTCCACCTGAGGCATCCACCCATAACCCTGCTCGCCCAGCCTCAGCAAACGTAAGGCTAGAGCTGCGGGGTTCAGCGCCCGGGAGCGGAGTTTCCTCAATGGCAAATCATGGAGGAACACAGTGTTTGAATTGTCTGCTTGCCACATTCGGCTTACCTTCATATTCTTCACACAGCACACAAATAAGCAGCTTCCTGAAGACAAAAAAGTTGATGACATATTCTTAGGCACCCTATACAGTGGGGCGCACCTTGCGACATCATTGCACTGTGTCAGCCGCTGAATGGCGTTTTTGTTCACGTGCCTCAGACACCAGGTTCTGCAAGGGCGTGTCCCCATTAACATCTTTTTTCACATGGAAATACATCACATTACCATATTAAAATGGGTTGTGAATGGTATTTCACATCAAGTAATTTTACAAATGACACTAAAAAAACTGTTTACGACGCAGTTGTCAAATCAACGAAGGGTTAAGAGATCCTTTGACGAAGTGGTACATCCTGTTATAGGCTACTACGCAGTCTAGATTACCTCGATAACACTTGTTATCAGAGACAGAGATGTTTTTACTACCCATAGCAGAGCTTTTTGTAGGTGGTGGAGAAATGTAAATCAGACAGTGATTAAATAGTTTCTGTGACATGCCACTCAAAACTGGTGATAGTGGTTTGCTTAGGTTTCCTAGAAATATACACCAACCAAGGCCACTGCTTCAACAGCAATAAGGACGTGATGCTCAGCTGTATCGATCCCACTCTGCGTGCTGGTCTGAAAACGAGGTGTGTTCTGGCGCATTGTTGGCACGTTTCTATTTTGAGGCAACAGAAATAGACTGCGCCATTGACCAACTGAAACCTGGTCTAAAGTCAATGGCGCAATATTTTTTTATGTGGCGGGTCCACAACGCGCGTACACTCTGCTTATTAAACACACAGGGACGCACAGCAGCACACAAACATGCCAAATATTTAAAATAAAAGGATTACAATGCAAAAGATTATTATTGTGAACATAAAGATATGGTGGAATCTGGCTTGTCCCGTAGATGGTCTGCTTGCACACTTTTACCTCAGATGGCTTTGTTCTTTCCACTATCAAATTCCGTCATGTAAATAGCGAATCTGCCATGGCGCGAGCGCAACTGGCATTTAAAGGGAATGGGAGATTGACTCTGATTGGTTTAATACACGTAAATCCAAAAACAAATCCATTACTCATGTGACTTTTGCTGACATTAAAAGAGAAGTTGTCCTTTCACCAGAACGATAGGTAACTCTTCCCTATTGGCTGCCTCATGTGATAAGACCCGCATGATTTCATTTTTTTTTTTTAAGAACACAAGAGAAGAAATTCTGAATTTTCACTACTAAGAACATAAATATTAATTATCTTTCATTATAAAGAACCTTTTTGTCCAATGGAAAGGTTTCATAGATGTTTAAGGTTCTTCATGGAACCACAGATGCCAATAAATAACCTTTATGTGTAAGTGTGTAATGAAAGTTGAATAAAAATAAGCTACTTTAACATACATTAGGACTATTCTATTGCATTCCTCAGAAGAAAGAAAACTCCAAAGTTTGGAAACAACATGAGGATGAGTAAATGTTGGCAGAATGTTTATTTTTGGATTGACTATGACCCACAACCTCATGCTCTATGAAACTGTGAATTATAGTAAATGTCTTTGATATCCACATCCAGCCATACTTTCCATGTCAACCAACAGCATCAAATACATTGTCCTTAAAAGGAAAATATGAAAAACTTTCAGGGGTATTTATTTATTCCACCCTATAAAGTGAATTACACAGATCTCATGCTTTCCAAAGAAATTCTTGGAAAGATTTTCAGTGAGCTGAATAGAAGAATTTAAATTCACATATTCTTGCATGTCTTTGCATGTCACTCTCAGTTCTGTTGGCTCTTTGGTTTTGACCTCTGTCTTCCTCATCATGCTCACGCCTCTGCGTTTGCGGGTGTAACGTCAGACTATAAAGAGTGAGAAATGAAAACAGAGAGCAAACCTCAATCTACCGCTGTGATACAATGGACACTGCTAAGCTCTGGTTTACACTGCTCTGTGTTTGTGGCAGCTGGATTTCAAGTTTGGCTATAAACTGTGACTGGACCACTGAGTATGAACTTGAACAGAAATGTTGTAAAGC
Organism: Scardinius erythrophthalmus; assembly: GCF_964197995.2. Classification (NCBI taxonomy): domain Eukaryota; kingdom Metazoa; phylum Chordata; class Actinopteri; order Cypriniformes; family Leuciscidae; genus Scardinius; species Scardinius erythrophthalmus. The sequence goes on from NC_138232.1 coordinate 9,881,051, forward strand.
CTGCCCTTCGGGTAAGATGACCATGATATTCTCAAGACTATGATAAACACTGTAATTTATTCTCTGTTCATGATTTTTGCATTCAGAGTGTTAAAGTTGGTGATGTTTTGAGCTGAACTTATGTGTCTAATTTAAGTTACAGCTAATTAGCATTATATTTGATAGCATTATATTTAATAGCATTATTTTTATTTAAACACTATTAGATAATTGATACCTGAGACATTATATGGAGTTCCTTGGTAGAACCTTATGGAGAAACTCATAATATCATCATAATATTCATCATAATACATCATAATACAATCATAATATTAAAGTAAGATGTGAAATGCTCAAACTTACTTTAAACTTTGTTTTGACAGGTGAGTATCCCAAAGGCTCATGTCAAGAGAAATGTGAGAAATGTCCACAAAACCCTGCTAGTGCTTCGGATAAGGTCAAATGTTTCTGTACTAATCAGTTATGCTTAAATGAAGACTGCAGCAGTTGTGAGAAAAGAAAAAGCTGTAAACCTGGACATCAACTGAATAGATATGGTAAGGCATTTGATTTTATTTAATCAAACAAAATGTCTCCACAATGATTAATATTTAGAGCTCCTCCTCTCTATGTGTCTTTCCTGGGGGCTTTTTGTCAAATGGTCATAGTGTGTAAAAGGCATGAGGACAGAGAGACATTAAAGTGATTCATGATACTATTTTAAACCATTCAATTGCCTTTTTTCTGGTGTTTTGACAGGTGCCTTTGTTTACAATTACGTTTGTGAGGAATGTCCAAAAGACACTTACAATGATGCTGAGGGCGGCAGGTGTAAATCCTTTACAAAGTAAATCTTTGTATTTGCTACATTTCATTGGAGTTCTTAAATGAATAGTAATGCCTTGAGATTGTTTATCAGGTGATAACTGAGTTTCACAATCAGGTGTGCTGGTGATAAGATCTTCCCTGGAAACAAGACCCACAATACAAGATGTGCACAAGACTCTTCTGGTTTGTACATTTTACTACTGAAACACATACTGTCATTATGGGGTTCCATTTCCATTCATATAACAAATTTGTAATTAAAAATGTATGATACACTACTGTTTAAAAGTTTGGGGTCAGTAGGATTTGTAATGTTTTTTGAAAGAAATCTCTATTAATTAATTAATTTAATTTATTAATGTGATGGCAAAGGTAATTTTCAGCATCATCATTGCTCCAGTCTTCAGTGTCACATGATCCTTCTGAAATCATTCTAAAATGCAGATATGCGCTCACGAAATATTCTTTATTATCAATGTTGAAAACAGTTGTGTTGAAATATCAGGATCCTTTGATGGAAGTTAATTAACAGCATTTATTTGAAATTCAAATCTTTTAACAGTACTGGCACTTTTGATCAATTTGATGCATTCTTGCCAAATAAAAGTGTTAAAAAGCTTTTTAACCCAAACTTTTGAAATGTAGCGTGCATATATTGAAATCTGAAAGTTTATATGTATATATACTATATATTTCAATATATTACCATTGCATTTATTGATGAGTCGTTGAGGATTTTGAGGAGGAATCTTAAATTATGCTCTATCCGAAATAGTTATCTTACAAGGCATTTCTAACACAACCCTGGTACTTCTTCTAAATTTCTCATAGGTGTAAGAAATGATACAGACTCCTCAACAAAAAAACAAGAAAATGGGATCCAGTCTCATCCGCTCATTGTGACCTGTTTAATAGTCACCGTGTTGACCTGCTTCGTTTTTATCATGTATACTGCTTTCCAAATTTTCAAATACAAGATGCTCCTAAAATGTAAGTAACATTTTCATGTTTGTCAAATTTCTAGTTGTCTAATGGATGTAGAAAATGGTCATGCAGAATAAGGCATTAATATTGACTTTATAAGTAATAAACAGTCAATATCCTTGTAATATGCATGTTAATAAGCAACTAATGAGAATTGCACCCTAAGCCAAACCGTTACCATATCCAAAATGTATTGTTGTATGTAATATGAAATCATTTTTTGTAAATGAAATTCCTATGTCTGATATAATCACACCTTTCCACAGTAAGAAAACCATGCACACACGTATTGCCCTCAGATACACGCAGTTGCAAACTGTCCAAGGAGGAAATGGGTGATGGATCTGACTCCAAGTCAGAGGTATCAGAAGAATATAGCAAAAGTGTGATGTCAACAGCTTTCCTTGAATGTTCTTTGTGATGTGAAGAACACCCAATGAATTGGTTGCTTGAATGAATTGGATCTGTATTGATCAGGGTTCTTGAGGTCTTATCACTTCAGTTTCCAAACAGATGCACATGAGCTGAGATAACAGGAAAATACCACGTTTGTTTTTATCTTGATGGAACATTTGCTCTCTGAAGCTGAGTCATGCAAGAGGATATTTACTGTTAACTGTATCTTGTAAGTGTTAAACCATTAAAGGACAGCCTTTCAGATTTTCGGAAAGAGCAGAGGACAGTTAGTGAATTATATATTTAAGCTAAAGTAGTCAAACATTACATATTTTTACAACAGATAAAACCTTTGGGATGCACAACTACCAGCATCTAATGCTCATGTTTGTCTTATTGTATTGATGTTCTTCTGATCACATGTGTAAATATGACGTATAGTTTGCTCTCTGTCTGCTTGTACAGCTATTTCTGCTTTAAGGACAGTTGTTTCACTTTCACATCTGTTTTGATTTGACTGTCAACTATTATTCATTATTGTATCAATATGCACCATGTTCTACAAATATATATATATAAAATCCATCACTTTGATATTTTTGCTAAACAACACTTGAGTCATCTTGTTGCAGACATATGTATTTTTGTGAAATAATTTCATCGCAATTTTGAGTAGTTTTATTTGTAGTTATTAAATTTTATGGTCATTAGCCATTAGAGTTACAATGTAGACTTTTTTTTTAGAAAGGAAATGTAACTGTATTTTAGTATTTTTTATTGTGAATTAAATGAAGTTTTATGTAACAAAGTTCGGGAGGAGCATGTTCAGGTAATCATCCAATCAGCACAAGAAGAAGCCAGTATAAATAAAGCCTTCCCTTACCTCCTGTCTCATGACAAATTTCTCAGCATCCCGCCATCACCCCATCACCTCACATTCAGATGGGTCTGCTCATAGATACCCATGATCTATACATTATAGGGGGGAGTACTCTGGGGTCGGGCCGAATTCCGAGCTAAGCAAGCCAAATACGCATTATAATATTACATCAGATTTCATTAACATGTGAACTCGTGAAATGTTATGTTCTGCATTAGTTTTATGAGCTGTATGATGGAAACAATACATTGATCTGACATGTGAAATTCAAATAAAGTGGTAACACTTGACAATAAGGTTCTATTTGCTAACATTAATTAATTATGTTAAATTAACTAACAATTAAAAAAGCTTCTAATTTATTAATCTTATTTAATGTTAACATTTTTTAAATGAAAAGTTAATATTATTTAATGGACCTGTCCTGAACTAACAAACAATAGGCCTAGTGTTTTTTCATCAACAAATACATCATTCTTAGTTTCATTAACGTTAACTAATGGGCATCATACAACTTAATAAACCAATAAAAGACTGCAGTATGTGCCTAGTAGCCTACATATGGTTTTGTTTTAAAGTTGTTGAGCTTGTAAAATGCCACACCGTGCTTCATGACACAAACGAATCACTGGATTGGCCTTTTTTGTAACGGACTTTTCGAAGGAACCGATTCCCGAAATGAGTCGGACTGCAGGCCTGCGCATAAGGGGCGCAGCTTCAACGCGAATGAACACACATTCAGTTCGCAAACGTATCACAGTCAGTCATATGACAGCGGTCAGTTCCTCCCAAACACTACATTACGTTTCTAGTGGTGAAAAACAGTGCAAACAACACAAATCAACACAGACCTGTAAAATCTTACATCAAAATGTTGGCACTCATTAACCGCCTCTTGGACTGGTTTAAGGCTCTCTTTTGGAAGGAAGAAATGGAATTAACCCTCGTCGGGCTGCAGTATTCGGGCAAAACAACGTTTGTTAACGTAATCGCGGTGAGTATTTGCGGTTAGCATGAGCTAGTTTAACACATCTAAGGGACTGAATGCCATTCTAGTACACTCGACAATTAACATAATTGCTTTACTAACAGATAAGGAAGCTAATTTTACTTAAATTCGCAGTAGGCGTCTGGAAAATACCTACTTAGGGACTGTAAATCAACGTTTTTGGGAAAGCTAACTGGCTAACGTTAGCTCCCATATGACCATCAATAATTTGATTGCGTAGGTAGGCGATGGTTTGTGTTGACAACAGTTGACAGTTTACTGTATACATCCTGTGAAATGTGCTTCACGTCCACATATTTTCGACCCTATAAACTTGTTATAATGTCAGCTCAATTTAACCCTGGAACATTTTTGTTTTCTTGATCGGAGTTCTAGAGATAAATCAAAATCCAACTATTGGTGGCAGGCAGCTTTCTGTAAAACTAACTCGTTGAATTAGTTGTTACGTATTCCTATCCCAAGCATGTGAATGTACAACCCAATGTGTTATTCTCAGCTTTAAGGGTGCACTCAGTCGTTTTTATAATAAAAAAATATGTTATACATTAAGAAATCAACAACACTTTTTAGAAATATGATGGCGTGAAGACTCTAGAATGTATCAGTCTTCTAGAAAAATATTTAATTGTACATGGAGGGGGTCACCCCATCATGGGCGCCGCCATGTTGACGTGAAATGATCATAGCCATAATTGATAAACAAACTTTATGCATCAACACGGAAAGACGTCAGTATAAAGTCTAAAACCACTGCAGGATTTCATGCTCAAATATTGTGTTGTTCCCTTGATGAGCTTGTTTTTGCTGATGGGAAACGGGATGTTTGGTTTAGGAAGCACACAAGTAATCACACTTGTTTATTTTCTCCATAACATCAGTTTTCATCAATCCAGGTATCAATCAATAAATCAAAGAGTCACTTATTAAAATCTTTGCTCATATACAGGCAAGGCAGTGTAATAATAATTTATTACATTTATATAGCGCTTTTCTCAGCACTCAAAGCGCTTTACATAGAAGGGGGAATCTCCTCCTCAACCACCACCAATGTGCAGCATCCACCTGGATGATACGACAGCAGCCATAGTACGCCAGAATGCCCACCATACACCAGCTTATTGGTGGAGAGGAGACAGAGTGATGAAGCCAAATACATATATATATATATATATATACATGGGGATGATTAGGAGGCCATGATGGACAGAGGCCATTGGGCAAATTTGGCCAGGATGCCGGGGTTATACCCCTACTCTTTCGAACTCGATAGTGTAACTCGATACTTGTAGTATTAAAGGGATAGTTTACCCAAAAATGAAAATTCTGTCATCATTTACTCACTCATCTTGTTCCAAACTTGTATGAGTTTCTTTGTTCTGTTGAACACAAAAGAAGATATTTTGAAAAATGTTGGTAACCAGACAGTTGACAGTAGTCATTGACATCCATGGAATTTTTTCCTACTATGGAAGTCAATGGCTACTGTCAACTGTCTGGTTACCAACATTCTTCAAAATGTCTTCTTTTGTGTTTAACAGAACAAAGAAACTCATACAGGTTTGGAACAATCTGGGGGTGAATAAATGATGACAAAACTTTCATTTTTGGGTGAACTATCCCTTTAATTGCATATGCCTATATGTGACTAATAATTAATTCCTAATAATACTGTTTTATCTGCATAGCATTGTGTTATGTTGTTGATTGGACCTCCTCTGTCTTGAGGCAAAAATAATAAAATATAACCTCATACTCTGAATCAAGACTACATGTACTGTAGTACTTGTTCTGCAAGATCATTTCCAATCCTAATCTAACAAGTAGTTCCACTCTCTGTTCTTGCAAGCACTGTACGTATGTTTCTAGTTTCTGGCATTAGTCATAAGACTCACAAACATTTAATGCGGTTCTTCCTGGTCAAGTGACGTCCTCCATCATGTGATTTGGTGCACGAGTAAGCAAAATGTGTAGTCACAGTAGTTCATTGTTTTTTTATTTACCATGGTAGAAGACTAGACACTATGAATGTAATGTGGTATACCAACTTTCAAATTGTATTTGTGTTGCTCAAAATGCGCATTAGTTGTTGGCTGAAGTGTTCAGTGTAAGCATTGGTCTCATGTGTTGCCTATATTTGTAGTTCTCTCTTCTGTAACCACTTCCCTCAAATTGTCAAAACAGATTTTTTTTTAAATTGAAAAATCAGAATGATCTTCTTTCGAAAAGGTCTAATTGACCTTTTGAGGGAGAGTTCTTATGAATAACAAGCATGTCAGGCTTGCAGAAGATCTTGAGCTTCAGAGTATGCTGAAGGAAGGGAATTTGTAAAACTTGGAGTCCCTCATAAGCTGTGGCGTAATACAAATCCTGTGACTACATAAGTCGGATTCGTCACCTAAACTTCACATGAATTGGTCACATTAGCCCATTTTTGTGTTTTGCATCATGTAATATGAATATTCTGTTGTATATTTGTTTTCATTCATTTCAACTGAAGAGGACTTCGATATGTAGAGATAGATACCATTTATAGATTTGACATTAGGTGTGAGTTGGGTCAATGCAGCATAATAGAGTTCAAGGAGTTCCTTTCGGAATATAGGATGGAATAAAAACATGTTACATTTACAGTTACATTACATTTTACAAAATGTTTTCTGATAAGAACTGCTAGAAATGTTGTTACTACTAGACATGGAAAAGCAGACATATAGGACTTTCCCTCATCAAGGCAGACCACCTTAACTCTGAGTCATTGCAGGAGGGTGGTCATGTGGTTTAAACAAGCATCTTGCTCACTTTTTTTTCTATAGTAGTAAATACTAGGAATTCCTCAAGATAAAGATACATAATGATCATCATGAGGCTATTTATTCGTGTAATTAATTATATAGTTAAACCAGTATGGTACAGAAAAACTTCTACACACACATCAATTATTTATTTATTTAGTGTTTTCTAGGCAGACATACTGCAGCTAAATTTGTATTATGCATCATTTAGGGAATTGCTGTCTCACAGCGTTCAAGAGAATAGTTTTTGCTGTCTTCGCCCCATCGTCTCTATAAAAACTCTTGCTGTGTAGGCTAATCATTCATTTCAGCGCTTCAGGTGGGAATCACATCTTCTGAGGTGACCATGTGTGCATCTCATTAATTGTTTAAAGGAACACTCCGACTTTTGGGGACTTTAGCTTATTCACAGTATCCCCCAGAGTTAGATAAGTCCATACATACCTTTTTCATTTCTGTGCGTTCTGTAAGTGTTATTTGACGTACCCAGCGCTAGCCTAGCTTAGCACAAAGACTGGATGTAAATGGATAATGGTAGCATACTAATCCCAATAAGTGACAAAATAATGCAAACATTTTCCTATTTACATGTTGTGATCTGTATAGTCACAGCGTGTACAAATAACAAGACCATATGAGGCAGAGACCATTTTTAATCGTATAAATACTGGGAACTATATTCTCACTAGGCGTAGGAGCACAGCTAAATCAACAACAGGGTGTCTCGTGTGCTGCGCTAATCACTCCGCCCAAGTAGCCACTCCGCCCAAGTAGCTGTGCTCCTACGCCTAGTGAGAATATAGTTCCCAGTATTTATACGATTAAAAATGGTCTCTGTCTCATATAGCCTTGTTATTTGTACACGCTGTGACTATACAGATCACAACATGTAAATAGGAAAATGTTTGCATTATTTTGTCACTTATTGGGATTAGTATGCTACCATTATCCATTTACATCCAGTCTTTGTGCTAAGCAAGGCTAGCGGTGGGTGCGTCAAATAACACTTGCAGAACGCACAGAAATGAAAAGGGTATGTATTAGGGATGTCAACGATTAATCGACGATCGATTAATTGTCGATAATACATTTAATCGATAGAACTTATCGATCATCGATTAAGCAGGTCTTCATGCGGGTTCGCGGCGTACTGCTCAACCGCGAAACATGTAAAGCGAGCGCGCCGGAGTTATGTTTGGGACCATTTTACACCTTCATCATCATGTAAGTTTGCGTGTGCATTCGCAGCCTTTTGTTTTGTTCAAATGTAAGTTGTAATACTGTTTATTTTGTGTATGCCTATCTATATCTGATTTATCTCATATTGGATGCATTTGGTTAAGAACTCTGTAGTAAAGCGTCAGCTTCAGCGCGCGCAGCTCAAACGGCAGTGCACGACTAATAATGACTATTGGGACTGTAATATTACATAACATTATAAAGAGAACAATATTGTTATAAAACATTGTGAATTATTTGGGTTTAGTTGCCGTGTCGCGTTGCTCCAGGAAGCGCGCGTCCACAAAAGGAGTAGTTCTGAATGAATGGCACGTACTTAGTTCAAGTTCACTTGTGCATGAATTTGCGTCATTTTGTGCAGATATAATTTGTAATATTGTTTATTTTAAATATATCTGATTAATCTCATATAGGATGCGTTTCTTTTAGATAAATAACGTGCTAGCAAAGTGCTCCAGTTTAACGGTTGCAGATTCATTCAGCGCGTGCAGTTGTTTCAGGAAGAGCGCGTCCACAACAGTCACACATTCTAGCGCATGAGGCGGCGCTGGTGACGCGTTGTATTAGTAGTTATATTTGATTATTCAATAATTAATTTAATTATCAATCACATCGAAACATTTTACAATCCTACTAGCCCTTTTATTTAAAACCATTCTAATCGATTTGGTGAGGAACATTAGCATTTGCAGACCCTGTCATGCTGTTGGCCATATGCCTCTGCAGTTGACGCATATCGCAGTATTAAGCTAACGATTAATCGATTAATTGATCGTTAATTTAAACGACGATCGATCATGGGAATTTGTGAAAATTGACATCCCTAGTATGTATGGACTTATCTAACTCTGGGGGATACTGTGAATAAGCTAAAGTTCCAAAAAGTCGGAGTGTTCCTTTAAATGGAGTAACAAGTGCAATTAAGTTTTCATCAAGGCACAGAGATGCGAGAGATTGTGCACTCAATGTCCCATTTGCACCTGCCTGTTTGTTTCCCAACCACTGTGCACACTAGTGTGACAGGTTGTCAGGTGCGCCGTGGAAAAGTATCAAATGCCAAATAAATAAATTCTACGATATAAGAAAATATCGTCGCTGTCACCTTCTATATTTCATAATTTTTGTTTTATTTTATTTAAAAAAATCAATGCTATTGGTCAAATATTTTGGTTTTACAAATATTTAACCAATGAAAGTATTAGGCCTAAAAAGAGCTTGTGACTAAACCTCGTAAGTAGTTCTACACGATTAATCAATATTAAATCGAATGTGATTTGGCAAAGGCTGCGATTTGAGTTTGGAGTAAAAACATGTTATTAGATGTTCCCTTTTGTTGGACAACAGGTTTTTAAATGCTTCTCATTTTTGGAAAGATGTTTGACGCTTGTTTCTTTTTCAAAGGCACGTTATAAGCGACTCAAACACGCAGTGCTTTTAGCTGGAGCAGCATTACTACTCATCACTGAGCCGTGCTTCACTGACAAGCTACGCATAGTAAAATAATCGCACTAAGACTGATCGGTTTAAGCGCGATTTAGTGTTAATTCCAAATCGTGCAGCCCTACTCGTAACTCCATTGAATCCTCAAACTGTCGGTCAAACCCATAGGGTCAAACTTTATAACTCCACCCGCCTCTATTGTGAATGTAGTGCCACACACGGTTTGGAGAGTCTCTGCTTGTTTGCAGTGCAAGGGTAAATACAGAACTGATGTTTGATTAACTACAGCATTTTATTTACTCAAGAAACACTGTCTATAAAGGCTAATGTTTTATATATTCGAAGAGCAGATAAGAGTCTTGTATTTGCCGTCTAGTTCTGTTTTAAATAGCCTTTGCATATGTAATGAACAACACGAAAAACTAAGCGCCCACTAGAGCTGCATGATTCTGGGTATTCTTGTTTTGTTTTAAACAGAGATACTGCCTCAGACAAATCTCTCATTCGCTGGTTAAAAACTTCGCAACTCCATCTGAGCTTGATTTTCATAAAATGTTAGGCTAATATTATGACGACTCGTGCACGTGTCGGACCATATATAAAGCCACAATACCAACTTTGATGACGCAGTATTTAATTATTGAAAAAATTACGACGATATGTAAATTTGTTGTTTTATCATCACAAACAACATCATATAACTACTTGCATGACTGTATTGTGTTCTCCTACCTGACTTAAGTTTAACATTAAATGTGAGTGCTACTTTAAATACAATATCCAGATTAATATGCCATTTAAAGCAATGCATGATTGTGCATTAGTGTGCCGTGAGATCTCTCTGAGTAATGATGGCTGATAGTGTGAAGGGGCTGGTTATCTTTCTCCCTGTTGCCACACAGTCTGAGATAGTGTGCTGACTCAGTAACCCTTTGTTCACTATTAGCTGCAAGAGCCGTGCAGCCAGAGCTGTTGACACCGCAATCTTGAGCAGCACTACATGTATATTCTCTTCAGTTATTTTCCTTAGTTAGCCTACTTTGCAAACATGCTGTCAAATACTTAATTTAGTTTTTTAGTGTCCTTGATTGGGTTACAGAACATTTGTCAAGGGCAGTTAGTTCCATTGCATGTAATTGCTTTGGTATGATACTTACTGTACACTTTGGGATGCTGCAACTTCAAACGACTCTTTTTAAATTCAAGTTGAGCATCATTTGCTTCGTCACGTGAAGGACAAAAACAACAACAAAAACAAATCCAATAGGCTGTTTTGTGTACCTGCCCTAGAAAATGAGTAGGCTATATTGTTTGTTAGGTTGTTGGAGTTAACAAAATCCTATTTCATTATGAGTAATTTTATAGCACGGTATCAGTAAGCATTGTGATATAATCTTTATTATTGGAATAATTTTCATTATCAGGTTGAGGTATATAATTGCTAATATTAGCCAATAGAAGAAATTACATCTACAGATTTGACTATGCAGTCAAGAACTGAATGAGTGTGTTCGAATGCTTTGTGGTGGTCCTAATGTTTAGAAAGAAAGTTTTACTGACAACTGTGTGACGAATAAGGGAAAGTGTTTATAGGGAGGGAATTTTCCCTTATTAAGGCAGACCACATCAAAACTGAATCATAAATGGAGAGGTGGTCTTGTGGTTTAGACCTGCCTCATAAATCAGGCAGGTCTAAACCAGGTCAGTAATATACTAACAGGGAACTACACTAACCTTTTCCACTGGTGGCACTTGCACTACTAACTTTTTCAGTTACTGGCGCAAAACATGATTTGGTCGCACAAATTGTTTATAGTAAGCCGCTCTGGATAATAATGAACAATAATGAAACTGTATTGCATACAGATGTGCTTTTTATTTTACTTGCCATCTTTTAAACCACATGCCTTCTTGTTTTTGTTTTCTTTAACATTGGTTAGGATAGATTTACTGCAATAGAAAATACAGTACACAATAAAGTGCAAAATGGATTTCAACATGCTATGGTTGGCACAGATGGGCAGACTCCTGAACTCTTAAGTAGTGATGCGCCGATGTGAAAATTGTGGCCGATACCGATAATAACCGATATTAATATTGCTGTTATGGTCGATATCGATATCTCTGTATAGAAAACAAATTTACTGATAATCAAATAAAGAGAAATTTTCCAAAACGCTTTTCTTTTTTTTTTTTTTCTTTTTTTACTTTAGAAATGACTTATGTTGGGCACCTTTACCTGTGTGCAAAATATGTCACACATAGGACACACATGCATTATATTGCATTGCATTGCATATAATGTGTGCTGGTCTAAAATTAAGAAACCCCTAGAAAACAGTAAAAAAACAAAGGAAAAAAAAAACAAAAAAAAAAACAGGTGTACAATAAAGATAGGCTACTTAATTTATTATTCCAATAACCAAATATGATACTAAATAGCACAGGGAAAAGGGCTTCTATTCGTGTCGTGCTGTCTTTGCCTTTGAACATTGCACATTTTAAACAGGACAGGCATCAGCTGCATAAATGTTAGCCAATACAAACATATTTATAGAAAACAGTTGACAATGAATAGACAGGAGTCCAATAATAGCATAACGAATCACTTATTCTAAAAATAATATCAAGTAGGCTAAGTTTGACGAATCCGACATATAACGAGGGCTGTGTTGTAAAACGTCCGTCATTTAACGAATTTTAAAAACACGGATGGATAATACAATATGCTTTCCGACATTTTGAGAGAAAAAAACCCAAGCAAGAACAAAATTTAAACTATAGCCCGTCAATTTTCATTTTACAATTATCTTCTCTCTGTGTGTGCGCGCGCGCGTCCGTATTAGTGAGAGAGAGAGCTCTCGAGTCGTGCAGATACAATGGTACGTTTTAATCTAAGTAACGGTCGCGGGGCTAAAGCCAACTTGATGTGTTGAATGCTCAGAGCACGTTATAAAACGTATTCTTAAAATACACATTTCTGTTTTAATAAATGCTCATAGTAAATCATAGCACATTGCCTAAAACATAGGTACAAAAATAATCAGTGATACATTTGCGACCCATTAAAATTTTTGGTCGCAATGGCATTTCAAAAGGTCGCAGTGTAGTTCCCTGACTAATAAGTTTTTATTAATGATGTGACTAAAATACTGTGATTGCGGACTACTAAAGATGAATTCCTAAATGGTTGGCATTTGGCAAATATCTTATTGAGATTGAGTGTCTTGTTTGAATAAACATTAGGAATGCAAGAAGTTTTATTAGAATCGCAAAATATTGTAATTGTATAATAATCACCATATTGGCACAGAACTTTTAGAGTTGACTGTGGCAATGGCCTGAGTTTAAGAATCTCTGTAGATTAGTACAGTAGGTGGTAATATACCATGAAAATTTCCCAGAGCGGTCTTGAGGTTTTTTGTTTGTGAACTTTCATTATGAATCATAGATAAAATAAATGTTTCTGATGGGAAGCCCTTAACTACCAATCACTGCAGGCCTACGCTTACAGCAATAGGAAAAGAAACTGGGCGTCAAGAAATCCAAAACAAAGTAAAGAAGTTGTTTTAGGTAGAATAATGGAAACATTTCATCACAAAAAAGTCTAAGTCCATGAGTTGTTCATATATTATATTATATTATATTATAGTTGTTCTATATTATCCCCCCCCAGTCAGGCCAGTTCAGCGAAGACATGATTCCAACCGTTGGGTTCAACATGAGGAAGGTCACAAAAGGCAACGTCACCATCAAGGTTTGGTCCTTTTTAATGCATAATCTTGGTTTCTTTGGATTCAGGAGAAAAATAAGGTGCAAGTTTAATTGTAAATAATAAACACTGAAACTAACGTGGGTCTGATTACTGTGCAGATCTGGGATATAGGAGGTCAGCCGAGGTTCAGGAGCATGTGGGAGCGATACTGTCGTGGGGTGAATGCAATAGTGTAAGTATCTCTACATTCATATCCTATAAGGGAAAGAGGAAAGTTTTCACACTACCAAAATAATAAAAAATGTGCATCCTTTCTCCATTTGCTCTCAAAGGTACATGGTGGACGCAGCGGACCGGGAGAAGGTTGAAGCTTCCAGAAATGAGCTGCACAATCTTTTAGACAAGCCACAGTTACAAGGAATCCCTGTAAGACATTTCCTTGTTTTTTCCCCACATCATTGCTCAAACATATCTTCATCTTCACTGCATAAGTTCCTATGGATGTCTTTGTCTTTTAGGTGTTGGTGCTCGGCAATAAGAGAGATCTACCCAATGCGCTGGATGAGAAACAGCTAATTGAAAAAATGTAAGGAGCTGTACACCACACATGTAGATGTTTCCCCGCTGCTTTTTTAAGTAAAGTCTACATTAAATCAAAATGGACAATACCTAAATTGATTTATCAGTGCAAATTAAAAAAACAAACAAATGTTGATTGAAAAAACTGTAATTTACTTACTCCACCTCAAATTTATTTTATTTTCGCCTGATGTCACCCTGGTCAGATTCCTGGGGAAAGTAGAATTGTTAACCAGTATAGGTTTTTATATTACTGTCTCTCTAGGCTACTAGTTCTCAACTGGTTTGGCCATGGGTCCCACATTCTCCCATTCGACCTAAATTTTTAGGAATTTGAACCAAGCAAATTTATTTCTCAGAAATGGTTGAAAATTATTATTATTATTATTATTATAAGGCTGTTAAATAGAAATCCTAATTTTTCACATTACCCTAAAGTTAGTAAATTGGTATGAGCCACCACAGTCATCAAAAATACAGAATAAAATACAGTGAGAAAATTAAGTGGTATTTTGGGGTTACGATAATAGTTACCATGGTAAATACACAATACTAACATGAACTGTTAATAAAACATAGACACTGATCCTGATAAATAGAATGAACACACAATTTATTGGTAGTTTTTGGTAATTTCATGACCTAATTGACAGCGTAAATACAACGTTGTATGCTCGTAATTTCATTATATATATTGAAGTAATATACAGCATGCGCCTCTGCATTTGCACTCGCACAGTGTGCACAGGATACTGTCCGACAGGGCAGGAAAGTTTGTTTTTCTGAGGTGAGAGACTTTTTCATAACATTTTACTAAAATGTTAGAATAATCACACTGACATATAGCCTGACAACATCTCATCTGACAGCAGATACTAAATCAGGACAATGCATTTTCTTTGCCACGCTTTACTCAAACTGTGTCTGACAGAAGTGTCATCAGTATTAACACACGTCTTTCAAAATAAAAGTCTTGCATCAGAAAAACATTTACAATTCAGTTTTAGTTGTTGTTTCTTTGACCACACTCTCCGCAACCCAACCTACTTTTTCTTATGTGACCCACTTTTGGGTTGTGACCCACCAGTTGAGAAAAGCTGATACATAAATGTTTGTGAAAATTGTTTCAATAACTGATCCAGCTTATTCGTATGAACGTTCTTGGTGGGACATACATTCCTAAAGCTGCCATATTGAACGTTATGATTTCTCCCATTCATGTACGAGTGGACTATCTCGGCCTCATACAGCCTCTGATTATATTCTGCCAAATCATATGATGCTAATAAGATTGCCTTGCCATAATAGAAAACTTAATATCATTATAATAATTAGGAAATTGCATTACTGGCTCTGCTCATCCCTGTTTATTTTTTTCTTTTATCTTCATTACAAAGGAATGCTCTATTTAAAAGACAACAACACACAATTTAAATTCTCTCTCTAAAATCATCTTACTGTACGTTCACACCGCCGCCGACTTGAGCTTCCAAAGTTACCGGAAGTCATTCATTTTCAATGGAAGCTGGCTTCTCTCAGCTGCAAGGAGCGTCAAATCCATCGGCGTCGCGTTTTGGGCGTTTTGAGCGTCAATCAGAAAGTTGAAAGTAGCTCAACTTTATGGTAATGGGCTATGACGCGGTTCAGCGGCAAGCAGCGGCAAACGCCAGCAACCAATCGGAATATAGACGTCCTTCGCGCTGGCTGATTCCGGAGAAACATACGATGTAAACTTTCGTTCCTACCAAAACATTACTTCCGAGAAAAAATTATTAATTGCAGAGTTTAACCATCATAGAGTGAAACTGTATCATTTGCATGTGTTTTTAAGTCCTGTCAGTTTAACAGGGCGCGCTTGACAGGGTATAACGAGCAGAGAGAGAGCCCCGCTGTCTTGAATGCAAGACACTTTGCTCTCTCTCTCCCTCGCGCATATTAATCAAAATCAATTGATATGATGGTGTCGAAAAAAAAAACTCTCCAGTGATGAAATGCATTGCTTGTTTTTTCTGTTTGCATTTCATGGTGTGACACTTCTCTTCTCCCATGATCGAACATAGAATGCTGCTACGTCAGAGCGGCTAAAGCGTCAACAAGCTTCCCCGTACTTTTTGACAAGCGTCCTTGACAGGGCAGCCAGAGCTTCTTTGCAGCTCAAGTCGGCGGCGGTGTGAACGTACAGTTATGCATTTAATAAAAAAAAATAAAAAAAACATTGGATCAGATTGAGAATTTTTGTGTTTTCTAAGAATTGTGTGAGAATGAGATGAGTCACAATGACCAGTTTAACCATCTGTCTGCATGAAATGGAAAGGTCATGGGGTTTTGGGGTCTTGTGTTGTTGTAAGAATTACTGCCATCTATTGGCTAAGAGTTGTATCTGCTTCTATATTTTCCTGTTGCTGGACTACACTCTGTTTACAGCTTTTCCTGAAATAACTAGTAGGCCTGAAATGAAATACCATACCATATAAATTGTTTTATTGATCCTTTCTCATGTTCTATTTCTTTAGGAACTTGGCTGCTATTCAAGACCGGGAGATCTGCTGCTACTCGATTTCCTGCAAAGAGAAAGATAACATTGGTAAGTAATGTTCCATGAGGATGAGTTGAGATTGCTGTATGGTGTTTCTAGTCTGCTATACTTACATGGCACTGTTATGTCCCCTGATTCTCACAGACATTACTCTTCAATGGCTAATCCAGCACTCAAAGTCAAGAAGAAGCTGAAAGTGTCTTCTGAGGGCCCGCTGTCTATCCGCTGCCATGTTCCTCTCACACCACATCCTGCTCGCTTTGTGAAACTGTACAGTTCTCCGTACCGCTCCCCTTACACTACCCTGTTCGTCTGATCCCATAATTCTTCACCAGCTCCTCTTCCCAACTGCATCAGTTATGTCAATGATACATCAGTCGCTAAAAGACGCTAGCCTGCAGAATGAGTTCCTCCACCTCTTACAGCCTGCTGTCGGATGAACATTATGGATTCATGGTTTTGCAAATCCCCTCAGCTCCAGTGATCTCCACTTGGGGTTTCCTGGACAAATCTATTGAAAAACTGAGAAGAATCTAAACTTTAATATAGTGTTAAGCCTATTGTTCTCTTCAGTCTGTCAGGTTATGCTCATGAGAGAGTATAATATCATTTGGACTGTTGCTTTTATTTCTTTCCACACACCCCCCCACACCCCACCCCACCCCTTCGTCTCTTGAGAAATCTGTCAAATCTAAATGGGGAGCAATCTAGTAAATAAACAGCTCAACAGAAATGTACAAATGATGATCCAGAAAGATTTTTACAAAAGTGAGTGTACGTATATTAGAGAGGATGAATGTTTTGCTGGTAAAGGTTTTCATTTAGCTCAGTGATGCCTTGAATCCTGTTCATGAGCTGAGAGAACGAGTAGGTGAAGTTAAAGTGCCTTGTGCAGTGTCTCTGTCCCTCAAGCTAAACAGTATACCAGGTGTGCCTGCCTGGAACTAGATTGGATCAAGACAGCTTACTTTGAACTGCAAGAACCGAAGAAGGCATGCTTTTTAAGGTAGATTGTTGTACTGTTGTCATTATCAACTAAATATTTGTGAAAAGAGGCAAATGTTGGAAACCCCACTATTATAAATGCACTTTTGTAAATACGATGAACCAATAAATAGATTGTCAACATGTAGGAGGAATCTTGCATTGTTGTGGTTGATTTCTTTTTATTTCTTTTTTTTATGTTGTGGTCAGTCAAGTAGTCATATCTAAAGTTGACCATTAATGTTATAAATCCTAAATATGCGATCTCAAGTTGTCAAATTTCAAGTTATAAAGGTGCAGCAATTTTTCTTGCTATTGCTATTTCCATATAAAATCAACATACAACCTGTTCTCAAGATTTTGATATAAAATTTATTTCAGTTATAATTATATTCATAATATCAATTTGATTATAGTTATATTCATAATGTTATATATATATATATATATATATATATATATATTAAATTTAGTATCTTAAGTGTTTTTTTTTAGTCTGTAATGTATTTAGTATAAACTATTTATTGTAATACTAATTTTATAAAACTTTAATTAATATATCTTTTTTTACTTGTAACATTTAGTAGTATTATTAGGTTATAGTAGTAGTGGAGGGGGTAATGGTTAACTGTAGCTGTAGTTACAACTAAACATACAGATAAGACTTTATGTACTCCGTCACTTCACACATGTGATTTTCTCATTGGCTTAGAAATGCAGTTTAGTTAGTTCAGCTGCCACGACATCTCCGCTGCTCACTGCGTGTATGAGTAACGCCTACATTAACTATTCGCCCTCTTCGTCATGACGTTGCCGGTGGCTGACCAATCAGCGTTGAGGACCAGGGAGGGGCTGGTTTGTTGACAGGAAGTGTGTGAGAACTGAAAGCGGGATGAAAACTGTTGACTTTTGCGCTTCGGTAAGTCGCAACGTCGAAGTAAATTATGACTTTTAAGGACAACAGCAGGCAAAGATGCAATGGAGGTCAATAGTCGTGGGTCTTCTTGTTTTGAGAGTGGTGCTAAATTGCGCGGTGTGGCTAGTGTTTGGACTGGGACCCAGCTGGGGCTTTGACTTCCCCATTAAATTCTCGTTCAACTTGCATAAAATTGAACTTCTCAATGATGGCGAGAGAGCCACCGTCAAAACTAACGAGTGGCCACAGCACGTGTACGACCACAGAAACCTTCAAGCAAAGACCTGCTCCAAGATTAATGGGAATTCACCAAAGAAATCCTACCTCAGCTTCTTTCAGGAGGGCAGAGATGAATATGACAGAAAGTACAGCTCCTTCCCCGACGAGCTGAAAGTGAAAATGAGGGGAATGGCGCGAGACATGTTTTATTTCGGATATGATAACTACATGAAGTTTGCCTTTCCAAAGGATGAACTTAACCCTATAGCTTGTGAAGGTCGAGGGCCTGACGTGCTCAACCCGTAAGTTAGGCTACTGACTAATCCATATCAACCTTCAAAACGACCATCTGTAATGTTTCATTTCATGTTAACTATATGCTTTAGTGAATTCTCAAGAGGAACTGACTGAGAAGATCTTGGCATGACCCGTGTATATGAATTTATATTCATCTACACTTTACAGTCTTTCTTTATTCCCTTTTCTTCCATACATTGTTCCGGAAAAGAAGTGTCCTGTGAATCAAATGCCTGTGTAACAAAATGTTGCTAATCAAGCTTTTTTCCTTTAGTTCCTGTTTAGATAACAGGTGAGTAACAAGTAGAAACTTTTCAAGTCAGCCCCAAAGTCTGTGCATAGGAGACATGGAAAAGGAGAAATATCTCTATATCCAGCACCACAGATTTTTTTGGCTTTAATTTATCCCAATGTATTTGAATAATGGCAGCATATCAAAACCGAATAGACCTAAGGATACATTTGCTTGTGTATTTCTACTAGGTCAAATATCAACATCAACGATGTCCTTGGAAACTACTCCTTGACCCTCATCGATGCTCTTGATACGCTGTTGGTAAGTCGACCTCTTAAACAGACAGATGACTTAAGGTTAACTTAAAGGTAGGGCAGGCAATCCTTTTATAAAACCTTTTTGTTATACTGGTTGAAACTCTCTTCACATCCTGATAGCAATCAATAATATAAGTAGGGGTGTGCGATATTACAATTTTTGATCGTGGATGTTTAAAATGTCTCCACGATCTGCTTTTGAAGAAATATAGTATCAAACTAGTTGCAGTTCTGGTGCCTCTGTCTCAACATACTGTACACGCAACACATTCACATCACATATTAATGCAGAGGTAGACTTACACTCACGGGATAGTGCAATTCACAAAAGTTCATTATTTGCATGTGCTTTAAAGCCTTGCCAGTTAAAAATTGAATTTGTGTGCTGTTCCTCTGTTCTAACATTTGCTTTTCTGAGCGCATACACAAAGCTCACGGGCACTAAAAGCCTGTCAAACAGTGTCTGGATACTGGACTAAGTTATCTTTCGAGTCTTATTGCGCTAATACTGTCAAATACACACAAGGTTTACATAAACACAGTTGATTATGTCTAAAGTGAAAGCAAACATTTGAGAAAAAATGAGGTGCATGTCATATGCGTGTTTATTAGATGTGTGCCGGACACTGCCGGTCCTAAAGTAGCCTAATAGTAAACATGCTACCGCTTGTCCTTAAAAGGATAGTTCACCCAAACATGAAAATTCTGTCATTATTTACTCGCTCTAATGTTGTTCCAAACCTGTATTAATTTCTTTTTTGTGCTGAACACAAAAGAAGATATTTTAAAGAAAGTGGCTCTCCAAACAGTTGCTGGTCCCCATTAGTCTCAGCCTCAGACGTGAGACGCCCACGGACCGTTGGCTGAACGTCTGATGCATATGGCACACTTTTCTGGAAACACTTCAGGAGTTTCGAAGTTGCGATCTGATTTGTTGAATTCTACAGGATGTGTGTATTGCGATCTTTATCGGTCCGCCTGGAAACAAATGCCATAACCCCTCGTGAAATAAGAAAGCCGTTGTGTTTACATCTGTGACAGTGAGCGCTTACCAGGATCAACTAAACGCTGGACCAGAAACTGTTTGGTTACTTGGTTACTTATTCTTCAAAATAACTTTTATTTTCAACAGAAGAAAAGCTTATTCAGATGTAAAACAACTTGAGAGAGTAAATGATGACAATTTTCTTCTTTGGCGAAACTATCCTTTTAATTTTTGTTTCCTTTTTTACATGTTGTTTCCTTTTAAGGGTTTGTTTTTAAAATGGGGACATTATTTTGGCTGTAATGCTCAGTCACTTGCAAAATAGTAAAACCAACATGAAAAAGAATCGTGATAAAATTGTGACTTGTGATTTTCCCGGAAAAAAAATCGTGACCCACCCCTAAATAGAAGTTTTATGATATACTTACCAGCATCAGTTATGTAGCCTCACTGCCATTCATAAATCCTCTCCCATTGCCTCATGGGATAGTAAAGTGTCCATCATATGCACACTTCAGAATCTCGCTGGAAGAAGTAGGTAATTTGGGTACTTTTTGCCTCCTCTTGGTATGAGTACTGTGAATTTAGACACACTACTTTTGTCACTTACTGTGTTTCACCTAGTGTAGAGTAGGGAAGTATGTGACTTTGGATGAACCATGCTGCATTCACGCCATGTCATATCTGTAATTACGAGATGGCAACCTGAGACTTTCTATCCAGAGCTGATCTCAGACTCAGATTTTTCGCTTTTCTTTGTCAACACTATCAATGGCGAAATGAATCTGCACTCTGCTCTGTGCGTTCATGTGTTTTGAAGGAGGTGTGGCTTAGGAGACGCTCTGAAGGGAGAGTGGGATCTCATGCTTTCAAAGCTAGCTTGCGATTGCTAGCCTCTCCGAAATTGCCTACCCTACCTTTAAGGTTAAATCAGTTCTATTTAATTCTCTAGAGTTAGAAATAATTAGTTGACACTGATAATTGTACAAGCCTTCTAGTTTAAGTATTTTTTGTCTTTCTTACTATTAGTAAATTATGTTTTGTGATTTTGACTAATTTTGCTACAAAAATCAGCTGAACTGCCTAATAGTGTAATCTTCTAAAAATAAAATAATTTGTGCCATTCTGTTTATAGTCCTAAAATCCAGAACATATTTAGCATTTTTGAGCCATGGGTTCCCTCCCATAGATGCTGGTTTATGATTTATAAGTAAAATAAGGTCTGCGTTTTGTATTACTTAAAGAGACTTTCACATTTTATTCTACAACATAAATTACAGTCGTTTTTTTTTTAACTGTTGCTAAAATTTGTTCTGCTCATGTTTCATGAAAAGGCCCATTATTTATCCTTTACTACATGAGAAGAGAAAGAGGGAGTAGCTGTTTTATGTGTGTCCCAGTAAACAACCTTGAATTTATCTGCACTTATGATTAACTTTCAGTTATCTAGTGAACAAAAACAAAAATTGGCTATTACTTACAGAAAATCTCTAGCCTGGGAAAACCCAGACAACTTCCGGCAAATTTAGATTTGATCTGCAAGTAAGTTACTACTGAGAATGGTCTGGTTTTAACCAGGCTAGAAAATCTCAGGAATTCCTCACTTCCGTGTCACCTCAGCTTAATTCAGTAGTCATCATAGTATGTACATGGATGTATAATGTACTCCCATGTTTGGTTTCCATTTCTGCAGGTGCTTGGAAATGTGACAGAGTTCCATCGAGCTGTTAAGCTGGTGATTGAGACGGTGTCTTTTGACAAGGACTCCACTGTTCAAGTCTTTGAGGCCAACATTAGGTGCAGTATTTCACTCTTTTATTCAGTCCGTCAACACCCTCGTCGATTAGTTGATAAAGGAATCCTATCCATTCCCATTCAATCATTGTATGGAAATAAGAAGTGTTCTCCTTTTGTGTTCTATGAATTTATTAATTTTTTTTTTTTAAAGAGCTTTGTCATTTGACAAAACAAACCATTTTTGTAATAGAATAATTAGGCTGATCTGCTACGGTTCTATTCACACTTTTAAATAAAGTGAGAAGTGTGTTCAAAACAGCATCTTTGTTGTTAACCAGGAAGTAACTGAAATAAATGTTCCCTTTTCAGAATTCTTGGCAGTTTGATCTCATCCCATATTCTGCTGACTGACCCACTGCATCCTTTTGGGGACATAGGGCTAAAGGACTATGACAATGAGCTACTGCACCTGGCACATGACCTTGCTGTTCGACTGCTACCTGCCTTTGAGAACACTAGCACAGGCATCCCCTATCCCAGGGTCAGGCCCACGTACATAGACATGGCCTAGTTTTTGCTGCATTTGACTTTTGTATCTTACCATGGTTTTGTGCAGGTGAATTTAAAGAAAGGTGTTCCTCCTGACAGCATTAATGAGACGTGTACGGCAGGGGCGGGTTCTCTGCTCGTGGAGTTTGGCATTCTTAGCCGTCTGATTGGCGACTCCACATTTGAATGGGTCGCCCGGCGGGCTGTTAAAGCTCTGTGGAACTTGAGAAGCAATGAAACTGGGCTGTTGGGTAAGTGGTTGCATTTTTTATCTGTTTTAGGGTCAAAAAAGTTTTTTGCTTATATGTGAGACAGGTCTTTTTTTTTTTTTTTTGTCATAACAGTGTGAACAGCACAAACCACATGGAATCTAACCTTTTTGATTCTGATTTGGGTCACTTCCATATGGGGTCCTAAATCAGAAATGGGTCTGATGTTTTGCAATGCGACCTCAGTCTGAATAGTCATGCAACATTTATGTCACTCTAGATCAACACTATGATTTATGATTCTACATACCGGCATTTGTTTGGTCACTCAGTGAATATGGAAGACTGCAGCAAAGTCTATAACTATATGAGAAAAACTTTGCTCTCTTCCTCGTCTGTGTCCTCCTTTTCACCTGCGCACAAATTCACTGGCTTCCTTAGCACAAAACGCCTTAAAAGAATGTGTTAATCCTGACTTTAGTAACCTCTGTTTACATCTGTATGACAGCGTGCTGTGTGCCATCTTTGTTATTGTTCTTTTGCGCGTACGGGTCAGTTCAGGATCGTGACCTGTTTCCATTCATATCTGATATTGGCCACATTTTAAAAATAATGTGAACAGCCAAACAAAAAAATCTGAATTGAACGCTAAGGCTTGCAGTGTGATGTCCTTCCTTAAACAATAACTACAGACCTTTTCTTTTTCTTTTGTTTTGGATCCAGTATCTTTAATTTGTGATCACATGTCTTTGTCTGACCAGTGATGATCCTTTTGTCCCTTTTCCAGGGAATGTGGTGAACATTCAGACTGGTCAGTGGGTGGGGAAGCAGAGCGGTCTTGGTGCCGGCATGGACTCATTCTACGAGTACCTTCTCAAGTCTTACATCTTATTTGGAAAGAAGGAAGATTACATGATGTTCTCTGCAGCTTACGAGAGCATTCAGAGCCACCTGAGAAGAGGGTGATTATAAACATGTGCATGGGACCACAGCTGTTTGTGGCTGCAGTTTGAGCTTACAAAGACCAAAGGAGTTTGCATGTGGGTGTCTAACCACCTGCAGATAAAGTGTGTCACTTGGAATTTTTTGTAGTTTGGCATGGTTTGCAGCCAATGAGTGTATTGCTTGCAAGTTAATTTATTATAACCATTTTTGGATGTGAATGTGTCATTCAAATTGGTTTAGGTTTCTAGACTGACATTTCAAGGTTTTTATTCATTTTCTATAACTATACAGATATGCAGAAGTTTTAGCGTGACACTTTCAGGGTGTGCATTAATGATTTCTTATTAAACTATTGTAATGCTTTTGTTGACACATCCTGGTTCTAATTGTGCACTTTTTTTTTCTTTTCTTTACTTTTACAGAAGAGAGGCGTGTAATGAAGGAGAGGGTGACCCACCACTGTATGTGAATGTGAACATGTTTAATGGGCAGATCATGAACACATGGATTGACTCTCTGCAGGCATTCTTCCCTGGACTACAGGTCTAAAACATGTCTTAATTGTCTCCTGCTTCTCTCGTTCAATCTCTCTATTGTCTTTATTTAATCTAATCTAAGTACAGTACATTCTGAATACAGTCTAGCCTTAGGTCTTAAGTACTAAATTTTTTACCTCATACCTCAAAAAAAATGTGGTAACACTTAACAATAAGGACTCATTTGTTAGCATTAGTTAATGTATTAACTAACATCAACTAACAATTAGGAATACATTTGTTCCAATATTTATTAATCTTAAAAAATAAAAATCTAGCTGTTCATTATTTGTTCGTTAGTTCACAGTGCATTAACTAATGTTAACAAATACAACATTTGATTTTAATAATGTATTAGTAAATGTTGAAATTAACATTAAATAAGATTAATAAATGCTGTAGAAGTATTGTTAATTCTTTAAGTTAACTAATGAAACCTTACTGTAAAGTGTAACCAAAAATGTTCTAAAATCTAGTATTATGTCATTATTATAAGCAATAACTTACATTACCGTTCAAAAGTTTGTTTTTTTTATCACAAAGGATGCAAATAAATACTGTTCTTTTGAACTTTGTATTTATTAAATCACAAATTATTTTTGATCAGTTTCAATAAAAATATTAAGCAGCACAGATGTTTTTAACATTGATAATAAAATATATAAATAGAAAAACAGTTCTTTTAAATCCTGATAATATTTCACAATATTATTGTTTTCACTGTATTTTGATCAAATACATGCAGCCTTGGTGAGACTGCTTTGATAAACATCAACAAAATCTTACTGACATCAAACTTTTGACAGGTGGTAGTAGTATATATATATTTTATGTTTATTAAAATATTTTGTCGTTAGCTTAGCAACCATTTGCTCCCTATTTAGAGTGCTTCAAAGAGGCTCCATGTGAGGTTTTGTTTCTATTTCATCTGAAGTAGCTGCCTATGAATAAGAGAGTATTGGTGATAAACATCAACTTTCTGATCTAATATGAAAATCCAGTTGTTCAACTAATTGGACAGTGTTTCAGTTATATCTGTGGAATCTACTTGACTCAAGTGCATACAAAAATGGACCAAACCAGACCTGCTGATAGCCTTTTTCCATTGTTCATTAACCAGGGTTTCTAACCAGGTGCACAAATTTCTGTTGCTCAGGTTTTGAATGGAGATGTTGAAAACGCCATTTGCCTTCATGCCTTCTACTATGCAATCTGGAAGCGTTTCGGGGCTCTTCCTGAGAGATACAACTGGCAGCTTCAGGCCCCAGATGTCCTCTTCTACCCTTTAAGACCTGAACTAGTGGAATCCACATACCTGCTCTATCAGGTACAAACCTTTTCTAACTGCTCTTTTTCGATTATGACCAGCTTTTTAGACTGCAGCATTACAGTATAATTACAGATGAACTTGACTTTCTACAGGCAACCAAGAATCCTTTTTATCTTCACGTTGGGATGGACATTCTTGAAAGCCTCGAAAAAAATACCAAAGTCAGGTATGTGGATTAAAATGTCAGGAAGGGATTTGATCGGGATGCTGGTATGTTCTCAAGACAGATGTTTTGTTTGACTGCTTCTCAGGTGTGGTTATGCCACTCTCCATCATGTGGTGGATAAGTCCAAAGAAGATCGCATGGAGAGTTTCTTCCTCAGTGAAACCTGCAAATACCTTTTTTTGGTAAGTTTTCTGTTTCTATATGCTCTCCATTTTAAAAATGTTCTATTCTCACTTAAATCTTATAGTTTAAATTTATAAACTATAAACATGGTCAGTCAAGTTTTATGCTGCTGCCATGTCAATCACTAAATTATATTTTACAATCCTTTACAGCTCTTTGATGAAGACAACCCGCTGCACAAGTCTGAGAATAAGTACATCTTCACTACAGAAGGCCATATAGTGCCGATAGATCAACGCTTCAGGGAGAAAAGTTGGGAAGAGAAATTCCCATGTGAAGAGCCCAACAAAGAGCCCCCAGCCAACATAAGCAACGTAAGAAATTGGTTTAATAGACACTAGCAGTCATCCCACTTATGAATATGAATTATAGTGGCGATCTCAATGAATCTTTTGAGTCATTCGTGAATGCAACGTCTTTAATCAGAAAAGTTTTCTTTTATTAAACTTGTTTAGGTGCAAGTTAATTCAGTCAGCTTGTCCAGTCAATTATATGCTCCTTCACAACCTGCCCTTTAAAGATATTCACTTAAATGCTGATTTTTCTCTTGCCACAGGCAAAAAACACCAAAAACAACAAAGCAGTCACCTTATTTATCAAAGGAGGGATTCAGTGCTTGGAAGTGAAGCAACTGCAATAATAGTGAAATTATGTGAATTAAAGGGGTCATGATATTTTTTATTATTTTAAATGTTTCTTGAGGTTTACTTATGTTAATGAAAGTTTTTTTACACGCGCACAAAACAGTACAAACAAAAATATATATGTATATGCAGAAAAATGAATATTTTCACGCCCTCATTCTGACCGTTTTTAAGGGGCTGCTCCTTTAAGGCTTGCCAGTTAAGGGCAACTGTTATGATTGGCTAATATCACTGCATAGAAAACAATATCAACGCCCACTTGCTATTGCACATGTGTAAGTGTTTTGAAAACATTATCCACTAAGCTTTCTGAAATCATTTACTTCAGGTTTGTGATGCAGCTGTTGTCAGATCCAATACAGTTGGGTGCTTCATCTTTCTACAAAAATTTATTTCTAAAATCTCCATTACACTGTGCCTCGTTTACAAAACAAAATGTTCCGAACTAATATATACAGTATATTCCTCAGACGCTATCCGGGATGCCATTAAAAACCATCCACTTGTTTCCGATGCTGTGATCCTTCTGAAGACTGTAGAGAGATGCAAATGAGCTGTTTAAACTAGACTCGTCAATGCACATGTCAGCCATTAAGACTCTGAATGTCAGTGGGCGGGGCCTATCATGCAATGTTGTATATCTATTTGTTGAGGTCCTGCTCTGGAGGCAGTCATATGCAAATGTATGTGTGATCTCACAGATCTCGCAATATCAAAACAAGCTGTTTTTGGAGAAGGATAAATGCCTTGTTTGTACTGAGGACATTTTAAGCTCTGAAAATGACAGAATGTTTTAATGGTACGAATACCTCTTATATGTCAAAAGATCATGGCAAATTTGATCATGTCATGACCCTTTTAATTTATATTTCTTTTTAATTAACAAATTACAATTAGCCACTACCAGCATTTTTTTTTTCAGCTTCAAATATAATTTCAATATTAAAGTGTTTAATCGGGTATTTTGTTAGTGACAGTATGAAATCTAAAAAGCGGTCATAGAAATAAGAATGACATATTTTCATTTGTCCAATAGTGTGAAAGGATTTCCGAAGAGAGACGTTATGGCCTTCCTCTAAAGAGCATGTACATGAGGCAAATCGACCACATGGTGGGGCTGTCCTGACATCAGTCCTGCTCCCTGGAGGTCTCAGCACCTACAAACCCCCTGGAGGGGTTCAATAACTCTCCCATCAGATAACTTTGCAGTCTCTTTTTGCACATGGAGTGGCAAGGTATTTGGTCAACAAATCGACCAGTACGTTTTGTTGTGGCGTTGTATTTTTTTATTTTTTTGACATGAAAGTGTCATTCTTAAGATGGACCAGGTGTTTGGGTTTGGTTACATATTCAGATCCAGCCAGCAAAGTCCACAGCATAAAAAAAAGCACATTCAGGGAAGTTTGGCTCTTCAGAATCGTAAAAATCAATCACAAAACTGTTTTTGATTCCTAAGGCTGATCGCCTTCTGCGCAACGAGTGTGTTACATGTTTTCTTCAGTGCCATGTATAATGAAACTTGACCTAGTATTATTATTAAGGGCTCTAATGGGTTGACAGATGGTATGCATGTTTCAGTTTTCTTCTCAAGGAACAAGCATTCAAATAAGCTTTATACTAGAAAAACCGTTGTTTATCCAGTATATGTCTTTCAGGAACACACACAACAGATGGGCTTCATTTATAACAAATCAAACTGCATTCTGATGACTTGTTCACTTTGCAATTTGACACATTCTTCATTGTTAATTTTGTGCCTTGGTTTGCAAGGTGTAGAACACTGTGGCCTATTTTTAGTTTATTTGCATGATTCCATATTTCCAACTGTACCCATTCTGATGTTGCTGTCAGTGTATTGTGATAAAATTGGAACGGTTTTGTTATGTAGCATACATGTTTGGTAAGTTTGAAATCTCCACTCATTCGTGTATTTTCACAGAGCAAACCTCATATAATTTGGTACGTTTTGCACCGCGGGTCGAGGAAGTGCCGTAGATTCTCTCTCAATTAGGTCTAGTAATTAGTCTCCACTCTTCTATTTTGTGTTCAAACAAACAAGAAAATGTAAAAATGTTCTTGGACCAAATATGACAACATTTAACAAAAACATGTGCCTTTAACAAATTTATTTTTCATTTTTCTTCAGTCCTCAGGATCAGTAGTTTGCCATGATGCAGTCACTCGAGGTGATATGCATGTAATGTGTCAGTAACATTGTTAACTTTTTCTCTTTTAATGCTTAGATGTCGTCGCATATGTTTTCTGAACAAAAGTCGAAAATAAGGGATTCTGAGAATGATCATTGTGCTGATGAGATAAGAATTCATTTCTTCGGTATTCCAGATTATTTCCTTGGGGCACGTTTGGAGGATACTCTCAGTAATTAGGGGTTGATATTTATTCCAAATTTGTTTTTATCAAAAACAAGTATTCTAATTAAAGTTTATTAGATTAATGGTGTTCTGCTTGTTGATTTTATTGTGATTAAAGAGACAAAGGTGGATGTCTACACTGTGCATTTTATCAAATCGACATTAAAACCATGACTTGGCAAAACTGTTTGATAGTCTAACTTGATTGAGTTGAAACTGCAAAAGGAACAAAATAGAATCGGTGTGTTTGGTACTGTACAATCATTCTATTAAACATAATTGAAACTGCAAAAATGCTTTGAATATTTATAACACTGTAATGCAAAGCCATTGGAACAGATCCATTAATAAACTTGGATAAAGTGGTGTTAATGGGCTTTACTTTTGCAGGTTGCGCTCGCAAATTATCTGTGGGGTATTTTCAGTTAAAACTTCACATACACACTCTGGGGACATCAGAGACTTATTTTACATCTTGTAAAAAGGGGCATAATAGGTGCCCTTTAACACAATTTTTTATGAATAATTAAATTGTAATTAATTTTTTTTATATATATATATTAATTATTTGTGTGTGTGTATGTAAAGTCTATATTTATAAATCAAATAATTCTTAAAAAAAAGAATGTAAGGGAAGGTGTAGGCTATACTGTATAAGCTAGTAAATAATGTGTAGCCTGTTTTCCACCTGGATTTAAGCTGTTCATGGGTTTGCATTCTGCCAGACACTTGAAAGACAAACATAGCCTGGAAAAACCCAGACAACTTCCGGCAAATTTAGATTTGCTCTGCAAGTAGTCTGGCAAAGAGCTCATTCAAGCCCATTTCCATGCCGTTGAAATCGCGGCACCAATCAGAAACGTTGAGGCGGGCTTTACACGATGACGATCGCTCTGATTGGTTTTAGGTCTAGCCTATCCAATTGCGCCCAGAGGCATTTGAGCGACGTCCGTTCAACTTTTAAATGCATTATTATATTCAAATTGCAAACACATGAGGACAGTCTCCATGAAAGACCCACTGGCAGATGAACGTGCTACTACATTTCTCTCCGAAACGGTAGGAAATTAAATTAGATTTAATAGAGGATTTTAACTGTGACAAGATGATTGACGGCAGTTTAAGTGACAGATTGCACGCGACAGATCCGTCCGATAAAGATGATGACGAAGTAGTATGTCCCAAAGCTTGCCTACTTTTTTGCTACACATTCAAAAGTAAATACATTTTCTTCACAAAAAGAGTACATACTTTTATGGCGTAGTGTAACTTAGGCGAATTGGGACGCAGTATATGGCTTTACACGATGACGATCGCTCGGATTGGTTTTAGGTCTATCCAATTGCGCCCAGAGGCA
Source organism: Scardinius erythrophthalmus (assembly GCF_964197995.2). Lineage (NCBI taxonomy): Eukaryota > Metazoa > Chordata > Actinopteri > Cypriniformes > Leuciscidae > Scardinius > Scardinius erythrophthalmus. The sequence continues at coordinate 9,911,412 of NC_138232.1, forward strand.
TTTGAGCGACGTCCGTTGGTGACGCCCCTTTGGAAATGAGTTATTAATGAAGCTTTGCCAGACCATAACTCAGTTACTACTGAAAATGGTCTGGTTTTAACCAGGCTAAGATAAAAATACATCAGGCTCAGTCTTTTCTACAGAAGCTTTATTCATTCAATTTACATTTACATGGTTGGTTCTGGTTTTGCAGTCAATTGTGCCATTTTAATCAATATTCGCTGTTGTAATTTAATCAATGCACTCAAAAACCGTTGTCTCGCAGCTAACTAACTGTGCTCCTGATAAGCATCTTATTGAAATATTATCACAAGCTATCTTTTCATCAAAGTTATCCATCTTACATAAAGATTCGGATCATGGGACATAACATGATATAACTCCTCTGTAAATAACACAGAACATAGCATCCCAGTAAAGTTTTCTCAATCAGCTTAAAGGGTAACTAAACCCCTGGTCAGAGCCTGACTCCACCCACTGGCAATATTTGAAAAATGCTGGAAAAGTGGGCAGAGCCCAGTGCATCTGAGACACATCTCTCTGTAGGCAAGGGCGTGGTTAGCTGGTTCCCTCTGACGTCACAGGGCACCACAATTTTCAATAGGAAAATTCAACTGCAGTAGCCACTGTTCAACCTGAAGAGGGCAGCACTCAGAAGACGTTTTTACACCATATTGTAGAAACCCAAATGTCAAAAAAATTACTTGAATCAATGAACAGCATTAATAAAGCCCCAGTTTTACAGATCATTAACTAAAAAAAGTTGTTTTAGGGTTTAGTTACCCTTTAAAAGTATGAACTTTACACAGTTAGTAACTGCTATAACGTATAACTGAAATACTCTCTGGACTTCATAATGTGTGCTCTTGCAAAACATTATGCTGAAGTGCATATGCAGGTGTTTCAGAAGTTTAGTTGTTTGGTTTGCAGCTGCATGTAGTTGCAAATCTAAAGGATAAATCACTGCGAAAAACTAATAGGGCCAAACACCAAACACCCTCACAAGGGCCGGTTCTTCAAGCAGGGTGACGCTGCATGTGTTGTTATATATGACTTGCTGCAGTGAATATGTATTAAGCTCTGATATTTAATTAAATGCAGTGTTTAATCAAATGTATAGCAATATAATTTTCTTCTTCCAGATGCAATCAATTCAATTCCCTTGTGTGTGTGTTTTTGTGTTTGGTTATGTGTGTATGCATTGGATAATCCCACATTACCCAGGGAGGAAAACAAGGAGGGGCAATGGGTCAGTATTCAGTACTCTGTAAAAGAAGAGACATTTTAATTATACACATATAGAAACTTTACTGATATTTGATATGCTATAATACATTAATTATTTACTATACTGTTAATATATTATATTGTATTTTATTCACCTCTTCTCACAAATGGCTTGTTTAGAAGAGACCGCAGTCTTTGAGATTTTCTTTGATGATAATGTCTGTTACGGCATCGAACACAAACTTGACGTTCTCTGTGTCTGTGGCACAGGTCATGTGGGAGTAGATTTCTTTGATATCTCGTCGCAAGTTCAGATCCAAGAACTGCAACTTGATGTAGTTACCCGCATCCTCAAAGGTGTTGGGACCTGACAGAGGCATGCATTATATTTTTAGCGTAGTTTTGCATATCATATGACACAAATAGTTTTGACATTTGGTTTTGTTCCATGATAGATCCTCACTGAAAATGTATTGATATTCCGAGTTAAATTGCCTGGTTTAATGCCTATTTTAAGAACATTTATGTTAAAGAATCAAGCTTCTGATTTTGAGGTCTCACCATCATAATCAGGGAAGCACATGCTCAGATGAGCTTTCTTGATCTTCTCCAGGAAGACATCCTTTTTGTTGAGGAAGAGTACAATGGATGTGGTGGCAAAGTAACGGTGGTTACAGATGCTGTTGAACAGGTGGAGACTCTCATGCATTCGGTTCTTTGGTTGAAAGGACAAGATAAACAGGTTGCTAAAAGGCATAAAAGTAATTCTGTAGTTCATGTGGTTGGGGTTTCATTCTTGGACCACAAATGGCAACCTACCACTTCATCATCCTCCACCAGCACCATGTCGTATGCGCTCAGTGCAGCGATGAAGATGATACAGGTCACACCCTCAAAGCAATGGATCCACTTCTTCCTCTCTGAGCGCTGACCGCCCACATCAAACATCCTGCAGACCAACATCAGTTAACATGGCATTGGTGTCCTTTTAAGCTTGTCTTGAAACTTCAACTTTTTTTGTTTGTTGCTTTGATTCTCTAGACTAGAGTCTAGATGATGATGGTCATTGGGCAGTTGAACATGCCATTGTTATCATTATGAAAGCTCTAGATGACTTTGTTTAGAGTACCTGAAGTTGAGATCCTTTAAGCCGAACATGGTCTCGATGATACCGGTGGTTTTCACTCTTGATCGCAGGACGTCCTGTTCAGTAGGGACATAGCCAGGCTGGATCAACCTCTCCAGGTCACTCAGATAGCTTGGAGATAGAGTAAGAGAATCAATACAATATTTCCCTATACTTATTCATTGAAAAGTTAGCCTTGCTGACTGGTATTTAATGCTTTAAAAGACTAATTCGAGGTCCATACTATCCGGCAGAGTCGTTGAGCTGGTATTCGGAGGCTCTTTCAAAGCACGCCTTGATGCCCGAGTCCTTCCACAACCTCAGGATGATGTCTGACAGCTCCTTGGGCATGGTGCCTTCCTCGATGGTGTCCGCTAAGTGCATCAGCTTCCTTCCATCATCCTGCAACAAACAGATAAAAACAGTTGGATCTAAAAATCTGTATAATCCTTCATGATTTCATTGTCTCTTTCTTTTAATAGTTTCTTTCAGATGTCTATCATTCATGACCTCTTCTAATAATCTAATTTGATAAATCCTCCAGTTATTATGTACAATTATCTTTTGTTGTATAATCTGACTAGTGTGCTATCAAATTTACTTTCATTATGGTTTTGATAAAAGAAAAATTGGCAGGAGATTAAAACAAAACTCCTTAGAGTTATAGTACTATCCACCTTATTCTGCTCTAAACAATGGGCGCTGCCATAACGACGACTCCGGTTCCATACTTCCGGTTCGTAGCGCTTGACCTGTACTAGTAGCGAGAGAAGTTCAGTTTTAACGCTAACCACTCTAAAAGTTTACTTTATTGAATGTATCTGATACTGAACTGGACATGGGCATTATCTCCTTCTTATCTTATGCTCGAAACACTCAGTTTCTAAAAAGTTTGAAATCTTCTTTGAATTGTTAAAACAAATAACAACAGCACATGAGGAGCTTATACTCATTCTCTCGCTGCTTGTACAGGTCAAGCGCTACGAACGGAAGTAGGCAACCGGAGTCGTCGTCATGGCAGCGCGCATTGTTTACTGAGCAGAATAAGGTGGATAGGCTATAGAGTGAATTTGGTTAATCTGAGGACACCTACACATTTTCACATAGGTGCTACTCTTTATTTTACAGTCCTCTTTTGCATGCACATTCTATGTACTTATTGAAGTAATCACAATAACTGGGTAATAACTAGGTTCTAATGCTGAAGCTACACCTAAACCTGACCTTAACCCATGGAGTTGTCTTACATTACACCCAACTCTCGAAAGTGGCAACATTGAAAGTGCACGTACTGTAAAATAACATGCAAAACGCAAAAAGTGCAAAAAGTACAGTACATTGTTACAAACAATGTATTTGTTTTGATGTAAAGTATACAGTAGTTAAACACAACTGATATATTTTTGCGCAAGGAGGATGAACAATACCATGGTGTTTTGGACATGCACTGTACATTGGTAATACAATACCTGAAATAACCTAGGTGTGCCATCATTCAGTACTTTGGCATTACCATCTGATATCATAAATGTGCCATGGTATCACCAACGGTATATTCCATACTTTAACTTATTTATTTCTATAAATGACTAATGAATTCTGTAGAGCACCTGTGCAGCAGCGTCTCCATAGGAAATGTTGAGTGTGGTCATGGCCTTCACAACGGCCAGCATAGACTGCAGGGTGTTGCTGTAGATGATGACAATGAACTCCATAGACTCTTCAAGGGAGTAACCATCTTGGTGAATAATTCTGTGATGGAAAATAATTGACATTTAATTGAAGTTATTTGTTGGTTATGATATAAAAGAGCACTGAACATGAATCATTAATGAGGATAGCCTCATGTAATACTTGTTTTCTCAGCACTTACTTCATCTGTTTGACAATTGTGCTTTTACCCGACTCGCCAGCACCTGAATGGAAAATCATCACGGATTAAGGATTATCAAGGTTATTTCATCCGTACACATACTGTTTAAACGTTTGGAGTTGGTTAGATTTGAAAACGTTTTTAAAACATCTCTCACCAAGGCTGCATTTATTTAATCAAAAAAATCACAGTAAAAACTGTAATATTGTTAAATATTCACAATTTAAACAAAATGTAAAATAACTTGTGTATATATATGCAATTTTTAACAAAAATATAAAACAATTTACAGTATGTGGTACAGTATACATCTGACCTCCAGGTCTGCGGACACCCGGTTAAAAACCACAGATCTACATTGAGCCAGTTTTGAGGGGTAAAACCCTCAGTGAACTACTGAGATTTGTCAAACTAGATGTTTTTTTAGAACAATCACACTGTAATATTTGATTTATTTTGGCATGAATAAGAGAATTAATGCCGGAATACATCCTCCTTCTCTCCTCTGTCTTTGTTTATCTTTTGGTGGATTACATTAAGAGGCTTGAGGCTTATTATTATTGTCTTAAGCCCCTTCAAGCTTGATGTCCCATAACCCTGACCCACATCACTTCACGGACAAAGACGCAGGCAGTTATGAATGTACATTTAGATATTGTGCGGTCAATTTTGTGTCTTCAGTTTATTTAGCTCCACTTTGGTTTGAATTTCAGTAAGGCGTCCATTTTGATGAGCTTTTTTCTTGTATTTAAGCTTAAGATATCTAATACTCCTTTCATATCGCAAAAATATGTACAAAAATTAAACATTAAATGTTGTTCAGAATCTTTATGCTCGCAACATGAAGTCATTGCCTGTTTATTATGAGGTTTTAAATGGGAAGGCTACACAACAAATCTGCAATATACCATTTTCCAAATCTAGCTGTTCTTCATGTTTTGGCTTCAAAAATTTGAGTCTCATCATGCGTTGTTACCTAGCAGCAGAAGTTTGACGGTCCTGGCATCTTTGTCGGCATCATCTTTCAGCTTCCTCTCTAGCTCCCTGGAGTGCTTCTCCTCGGCGCTCGCCCCGGCCCCCATACTGACTCTTGATCAGGGAAAAGAAGTCCTTTCTGGATGACCACTCGCTTGCCCAGAGGCCTCCAGGTGCTGTCGACGATACAGCTCACACCTCAACTGGATCTTGGTGATCTGATGAATTGTTTTGAGTCTTAGAGGGATTTTGGGGATGTCTCTGACCACCTGGGTTGGTGGGGCCAATGAAGAACAAGGACAGAAGGCGTTCAAAGCGTGGAGAGGTCATCCAACCTCAGATTTAAGGAGAAGGTGCTGTGCTCAGCAAAAGGTGATAAGCTGTCGGTGTCTTCGCGAGCACATTAAAAAGGACTGTGCGAGTGGTAAAATGTGACGCTACGAATGTTACAATTGTTATGCTATACAAGAAAAGGCAGAAGGAGACTGAAAAGTAAATGGGTCTCATAAATGATTGGATATGTTGTCTGCCATCTTTATTTTCTGTTGAAAATATGCTCGACATCATGAAAGCAAATTGCGTCTGTTTGGCTTTTTCAAAATAGCCAGAATTTTTGTAATTTTTTTAATAAAACGACTGAATGTGAAGGTGTTCTGAAATCTCCATGAGTAATTCTAATCTCACCTTCCCACTGTAGTCATCAGAATCAGTTTCCACATAGTGTACAGTGTGTGCAGCGCAGCGTTTAAAGAGCTTTAGTCTTTTACCTGACAGCTCATTGACCCCAATCTGAAGATTGATACATTTTAATCCTCAGGCATCACAGGTAACAGAGACAAAGAAACAGGAACACTTTTTTTTTTTAGGGACTTCATTATTAGCAATTCATTTGATGTCTCAATGTTCTGAGAATATGCCTGAAAGAACCATTTATGCACATAACGTTTATGATCCCATTTATCATAGTAAACATTTAGCTTAAAGATCAATCTAAAAAAACGACTACCAAGAAAGCTTTTCATTGGCTACACTGGGTTAAAAATGTGTTCGCATAAACCTGAGTATTAATTGGACATTCTTAGGAGCAATTTGTGCAACATTTTTACAGAACCGTCACATTATTTGATAGATTTATCTTTTAGTTTAGTTTAGTTTGTAATGCAAAAATAATTGGGGATTTTTTTCAACTTTGAGAATTTGCATGTCACAATTACATTATGCTTCATAAAGTTACAGTAAAAAAATGATTTTAACTCAGTGATCAGAATGGTTATTACTTTAATAATTTATTTTAAGATGTCCTTGTTACAGTGCAATTATACATTTAAGTTCTGAGTAATATTAATTAACAGAATATACTTGCTATACAAATCGGGTTAGGGTTTAGTAAGTTTGGTTTAGGTTTAGTTGCTTAATTATGCATAATTTACTGCTATTACAATAGTAAGTACATATGTAACAAGGACACGGTTACCATTTTTGTTTACTTGGCACAATGTTTGCAATGGTATGGTCTGATGACATTTGCTAATTAAGACAGTTTTTTATTATTAATAGTAAAGAAAATAAAATTTTCAGGCACAAATCATAAATGTTATTGTGAATGACCCTAATGTGAAGTTCGGTTCATAAAATATGCAAATCAACAGCTTCCTTAATCCACTTTTGGTGTAAAGTGAAGACGCTATTGCTTTTTTATCAACCGTAAACTCTTCAGGGAAAATGAAAAGTTCACATATACAGTAGGTATACCCAGCAACATTTCTGAAGAACGGCCAACCTAGATTTGTTATAAAATATATAACTTTAATTAGTCAACGACAAAGATGTAAAATAAAACAAATAAAAAATACATTACGATAACGTTAACTGTTCATAACATCTAATTCATGATCTTTTTCACATTAGAATATTCTAAAAAAGACAAAACAATAGGACAAACCACAGTGATGAATAATGTCTCACAAATGAAAGAAAAAAAATACATTTACAACAACCATTTCACACAGCTTGTTTGCTGTGTGTTTTGAGAAAACACAACAGAGGCGAAACACACACATCAGGTAATTGTGCTTGATTCCATCACTAGTTCGGCAAAGTCCTCTGTCTTCAGAAAACAGTCTCTCTCTTCATCTCTCTCTCTCTCTCTCTCTCTCTCTCGATTCATTGTCAAAGACCATACAGCAACACATCCAGAAATCGACTACATATCTGTACAGTACAAATACAGTTCATGCAAACTCAAACAAGTTTAGTTCCAAATGATTTAACGCTTCCAAATGATCACCTATTAAAGTTTTTTTTGTTTTTGTTTTTACATAAAATGTCTGGAGTTACATATTTAAGATTCGCTTTAAAAAATTTTTTTTTAAACACCTCTGCTCTGCAAAGAGATGGACAGGTTTTGAACCCCCAACTTTTTGAGATTCTTTGCGTGCAATAGTACATATTTCTATAAATGAAAAGAACAAAACAAAAAGTGATGTACATACTGTACAGGAGGCTGTAATTAATAATAAACCAAATATATAACGCACAGAAACGACTTTATATTTAACACACATTAGCATAGCAAAATATGGAAGATCAAGAAGATTAAAAGATGAGTGATAAAGTGTTTCTCAAAGTCTTTTGGGAGGTCACAGAACACTCAAATAGACGTGGAAATGCCTTTATCCGAACACGTGCTCAGCTAAAAGAGTCAACGGCTTCTGACGCAGTCCCATCGCAGCTCTGGTATCGAAACATCAAGCGCAGTCAAACTGTCCATCGGGAGTTTCAAATGTCCAACTATCCGGTTAGTGGTATGTACACAACGTTTTATAACAGTCGCACGGTGTTTTATGACGTGAATACCGTTGTAATAAATATATTGGAAGGGAAGTACAATGATAACAAAATATTTGCACAGATCTATACACAAAACTTTTTTTTTTTTTGCTCTATTTCCATACAAAGATATCCACAGAATCTAACTATGTACAACCTACAATAAATACTATGCATTTTCAAAAACGTACTGTTTATTTTCTCCTCGGCCGTAATGGTTGTGGGTATACGCTGAATATTTTGTGTGTAATGGCGGTCGGAGACTTTGAGGTCAACCTCAAGTCTAGCAGGGAAATCTCTGTTTGGATGGAGCGGGATGTTTTTCCCTCTCATGTCTCAGCCATGCTGCTCTGCTCCTGGTGGTGTCTCCTGTTCCTTGGCTTCCGTGGGTCCTTCTGTACCTCCTTGAGGTCCTTCTTCTTGTGTTGGTCGTCCCCCATCTGCCAGTAGTCTTGGCAGTACTGGTTGATGAGGCCCATCTCTGGTTGGCTGAGGATGGTCAGCAGGTCTTTGTACTGCTCTGCGCTGGGCGTCCAGGCGCTGGACTGGAGAGGCGGTGTGACGGGAGCGCTGGATTCCGTCTGGATGCTGTTGATGGTGCGGGCGGAAAGAACCACTAGCTGAAGCTTGACCAGCGTGTGCTTGAAGTTCTTCTCGGTGGAGGTGCACTGGTACACCCCTCCGTCAGACAGCTGGAGAGAGCGCAGGAGGAGACCCTGCTCCGTGCGAACGACGCGCCCGTCAGAGCGGATCTGAAATACATGGGTTGGTGATAAATATCAACTTTAGGTTAAAATCTATATTAAAGGGAATTCTCTAGATTCATTGTCAAAGACAGTTCAGCAACATATCCAGAATTTGACAAATACAGTTCATGCAAACTCAAACAAGCCCCCTAAAGTTAGTTCCAACTGATTTTACGCTTCCAAATAATCACCTATTAAATTGCTTGCTTGGACAAAATGTGAAAATAATTTTTAATGTAACTAGTAAAATTCTATCAATTAGTATGAGGCCATAAATATTCAATAATACAATGCATATATAAATATATACATGTACATATATATACATACATATATTTATTTATTTAAAAATTTGTCAATTAGAATTACTTTTGTTTACATTTTTATATATATGTATTTTATAGGGAGCATAACACTGTACATCACAATATTGCTCTAACTGCATCAATTAGTATGAGGTCATAAAAATGCCATAATTAAATAAAATCATTTTGTTTAAATGTTGTTTTTAATATTTTTTTTACAGAGAGTAACACTGCACATCACCACATGGCTGTAACTGCTTATATACACACAGAAACTAAATGATTATTGGCAAAATAATATAAATTGATTATTTTACTTTAGTCAGAGGGGAACCGTCAGGGCCTAAACTATTGTAAAAATAATATTTGTAAATGATGATTTGCATTTGATTTTTTTTTTGTTCAATTTTGGTGATAACTCACGCTCTCTCTGGTGTTTGCTTGTGGCATTTCCTGTCAAAGGTAGCATGCAGTATTATAGAAGAGGACACAGTAAGCTAGGCTGATTTTAGGCTGAGTTGACTTTTTTGCAGACGAGGGAAGGGGGTGAGAGTCACGGTTCGCTACTGACTTCAGTAAATAACATCTCAATAAATAAATGCATGATTAAAATGACACAAAATTCATTCTAACAATTATGGTATAACGAGACATTATGCCACACATACCTCTCTCCTTCTATCACTGTTCTCTTTCTGGAAATGCCACTTGATTGACACATGAGGAGATCTGGCCTGGCACTCCAGGAAGGCTGTGCTTCCCTCTACTCCATACTGTACTGTCTCCAACGTGTTCTTATTAGCTGGGAGGAATTCAAACAAAATATCTAAAACAATAACCAAAATCCAAAGATTTCTTGTACTTCTTCCAAAGTAAGTTTTACTCATCAATATCATTCCTCACCATTGGAATTGTAGCCCCTGCATTGTCTTATAGGGTTGCCATACTTCACATCTTGCCTCCGACTCCGCCTTCAAGATTTAAACCACCAATAGCAAATGAGGAAATGAATTCAAACAAATCTCATGGTGAGTTCAAGTCCTCCTGGGAAGTTCGCATTTACGATTTGGTAAGTCGACGATGTCAGCAAGATTGTACCTTCTCTTAAAGGGTTAGTTCACCCAAAAAAATTCTGTCAGTAATTACTCACCCTCATGTTGTTCCAACCCCGTAAGACTTTCGTTCATCTTCAGAACACAAATTAAGATATTTTTGATGAAATCTGAGTGCTGGATCACTCCTCCTGCAGGCTTATGGACACCTTAACTTGCTGGCCCAGAAAATGTATTAAAGACATTGTTAATTTAGTCAAAGTGACTCCAGTGGCTCAATCTTAAGTTTATAAAGCGACGAGAATACTTTTTGTGCGCAAAAACAAACAAAAATAACGACTTTATTCCACTTTTCATTTCCTTCTCTCTGGACCTCGAGTCTTTTCACGTAGTGTTTAAAGCGTAGCGTGTCTGTGTTGCACGTCACCACGTAGGCTCACTATCGGGTGACTCAGGTCTTGTGTTATACGTGGTGACGTGAAACACAGACGCGCTACGCTATTACACTACGTAAAAAAAACTCGAGGTCCAGAGAGAAGGAAATGAAAAGTGGAATAAAGTCGTTATTTTTGCGCACAAAAAGTATTCTCGTCGCTTTATAAACTTAAGATTGAGCCACTGTGGTCACTTGGACTATATTAACAATGTCTTTAATACATTTTCTGGGCCAGCAAGTTAAAGTGTCCATAAGCCTCCAGGAGGAGTGATCCAGCTCTCAGATTTCATCAAAAATATCTTAATTTGTGTTCCGAAGATGAACGAAAGTCTTACGGGGTTGGAACAACATGAGGGTGAGTAATTACTGACAGAATTTTCATTTTTGGGTGAACTAACCCTTTAATTAAGGGTTTTAAACTCTACTACTACAAAACAAAGAATGTGCATCAGGTGTGCTTTGCTTTTTTATGTTTTTAATTCATTTATGAAGCCACTAAAAACTTTATTGTTAAAAACAATGTTATATTACAATGCTATTATATTTTGTGCAGCCAATTAATTTGCTTATTTTGTCGTTAATAAAAAAGCTTGACAATGTGCTGCTAAATACCTATAAGTATTGTGGTATTCCGCTATGTTTCTCACTGATCCCCCAACTCGTAAACTTAAAGAAAATCCCGAGCTTCCCACTCGTGTTTACGACTTTGTGGTGGTGTTCGTCTGCTTTAAACTCGTAAATATGATCTTTCTGACATGACTTGAATGCACCATTATATTGACTTGTATTTTAAATTCAATGACGTGATGATAAAGATATTTACACACATGCAGCGCTCACCTTTTTTGGTTTGCAGAGTAGCGGGAGCAGGACTTTCCATCCCAGGCACAGTAAGGGTCTCTGGCCAAGCAGCAGTCAGCGCACGCCTCTCCGTACACATCACACCTGTGCAGAGCCAGATGAGTGACACCCGCCGCTGAACTTACATACAGCTGTTGCTACACACACACAAAGACAGGAAAATAAAAGTTACTTTCATTCAAAACACATCTAGTGATTCCAAGAATCCCAGGATGACGAATGTTCCTCATTTGTAACTAACTTTAAATAAAGCATCTGCTAAATGACAATGCAATGTAAATATTCAATTTTAACCTCTATTTAACATTATTAACAAATTTACTATTAATATTTCAGAATTAGTTTTCTTTAAGTTTTTAATTCTAAATGAATTTGTTGTGCAGCTTACCCGTTTTGGGGAAATCTTCATAGTAATGATTGGAGTTGGAACCTGCAATATGAAAATAATTATATTTTTATCAAATACAATAGTATAAGATATATGGGTGAATTCAGGTTGATTGGGACACTTTTTCTAAGTCATCTCATTGGCAAAAAGTCTCCCAATCATCCTGAATTCACTGTATAACATAATTGTATATATTTTAAATTTTATAAAATATAATAAAAAAAACAAATATAAATATAAATATAAAACACAAAGTGACAAAAATGGAGGTGTAATGGAAAGATGATCTTACTCTAAAGACCTCCACCTCCTCCAGAACCAGCTCTTCAGTCTGCAAATCATCTCTGGGCAGGACAATAACTTTCTGAATGGTTCCTCTATCTGTAAATGACCAAAAGAGAGGGATCAGAAATATTTATAAAACATAATATTCTTTGGGACTGAATAAAGAATAAATATTCTTTCATTTTCTGAAAAGCCATCAAAAACAGAAGGTGTCAATGACTGTAGTTCACTACTGCATTCCTAGATCTAGAGCAGCTTTATTGTGTACAAAAGTGTTAATATTAACTATGTCACACATTTGGTTGTTTGGAAATAAACAATGATTTAGAATTAGAAACATTTTCATTGTAGTCTCAGACTTTTTGGCTCCACTGTTTATGTATAAAATAAATATAACTATATAACTTAACAAGCCATCTGTATGTGTAGATGGGTAGTAAGTTCACCTGTTCCTAAGAAAAGAACTTCATAGTTGCCATCAGCAGCAGCCACTTGGTCCACTGTGATGGTGGTGAACTCATAATCCACATTGGTACGGACCACTAGAGGGCGCTTGTGGACTGGATAAACAGAATTGAACATGGTGGGATGGTTGCGCATGAAGTTGATAACCTCATCTGGGTAATCTTTAGTAGACTTCATGTTGGGGGTGAACGTCCCTCCTGGACACTATGAATAGAAAGATACACATCAAATGTATATCAGCTTCTAAGAATTTCAAACATGAATGATTATTATTCTAAATGTTACTTGTGACACTTACTGTTCCTGGTCGGGGGTAAGGGATTTTACCCTGGTAGGCAACCCACTGGTAGTTTGGCCCTTCCTTATGAGCGAAAGGGCCATTAAAGACCATGCGAACATCAGCCATTGAATACACACATACTGCTGAACCTTTGAATACAGACCTAGAGATGTAGAAAGAGAAAGATTGATGTGTTGAGAAGATCTAGACACAGTATTAGACCGAATCACACAGGCCTTGAAAATGCACAATTAGCAACATATTCACTAGTATTTTCACTTTTGACAGCACTGTATGTCATAGTACAGATGTAAAATGAGTTGGGAATGCCTTTTAACAAATTAGCACAAATACAGATACAGATTTTGAGAGAGAGAGAGAGAGAGAGAGAGAGAGAGAGAGAGAGAGAGAGAGAGAGAGAGAGAGAGAGAGCAAGAGACAGAGGGACAGATAGAGCTGTGAAATCACTAGCAGTTGATGGAGAGAGTCTTCACTATTATCACCAAGAATGGTACTTTTGGGTTTAGAGAGCTCAGACAGAGCCTGAGGGCTTCGCTGATTTAATCTACAGCTAGACTGTGAATTGTCATAACACACACAGTCTTGTGTATTTACAGTGGATGATTAGCATGTGAACCTCATCTAAAATGTTGCTTCCTCTGAGGCCATTGTATAATATTTTAGCGTGTATGAATATCCTCTCATAACTGCATCTGATAGTGGTGGTATTATGTAGATAAGTCCTTATGAGAATATCACATCTCAGATTCACAGAAAAGCTTCTTCCTTTGTGCTGTTAGCGGACTTGTACTACCGTCTGTGAAGCCTGCCAAACACTTGTTATTCAGTATGTTAGAGACAGTCCTCAGCAGTGGAGAAATGGGGGTGTTGCCCCGCGGGCAACTGGAGTGTGAATATGAAAGCAAATCTATTCAAGCTCCCTTGCCAATCTGATAAGTGGCCTGATTAGTAAGAGGCATCGAGGAGAAGTGAGGATTGGATCTCATATTTTGGGAGAGACCGTTGTGAACTTACGCACCCAGATACGGAGAAGACGCCGTAAATGACAGGATTCTTGATGTCTTGGGTTTTCTGGATGTACACGTCCCCTGAAAAGAAGATTGAATTACTTTAGTAAAAAACAAATGAGCTATTTCACCTACTTCTGAAGTGTGTACTTTGGTGGTGACATTAAAAAAAGTAAATTCTTTTGAGTATATGGTGAGACAGTGAGCAGGTAATGGGACATATGACTGCATCTAGATACCACAGATTCCTTTGTTGCATAGCACCTTGAAACATTTAGCATCTAGCCTAATTCATTATTACTTAAGTGTTGTCAGCATTGTTTTTGGAATATTACATAAAACGTCCTTACTACCTGACTGATATCACTAAAATAGGTTTCCTTCGAAAATTGCATTAGTCTCTGTGACAGCTATAGCTTCACATCAAAAAAGAGATAGTGAAGTGGCTCGCCCTTTTTCAGTCACTCACAAAATATAGAATGTTTTGATACTGCTGATATTTGGTTAGCTGACAAGTATTTGAAGGGCAGAGTTTTGGTGTGTGGTACATGGATGGGGGATCTAATGTAGTGGCTAACTGATAGCAGAAATTAGCAAAACAGCTAAAATTGCTATCAGCCCCTTTGAGTTTTTAAATTTAAAATCTGCTATGGCAGCTTCGTTATTGCCTTCCTCACTACTTTTGTACAGAAAAAGTAAAACAAAAAACAGTCACAAACTCATCTCTGTTTGCACAAGGCATTGTGGGAAATATTAGCACACTGGAAATTCATTGGAAATTGAATGCCGTTTAGGCACCTCTGGCATGCTGTTCTCTATGGAGCCTCAAAAGGTGGTAGAAAAAATTTGATGTGAGAAACAAAATATTTTATTGCAATTAGCATTCTTATGCAAACCTGAGAAACTTTGCGCTTACTTGCAAACTTTTTGTGATTGAAATAATATGAGGTGAGAGAAAAAACTATATTCTATTTAATTTCTGAAAGAATGCAAAGGTTTTGCAAACCAAAAAATGCAACGTTTCTTGGGAAAACGCAATACTTTTGCTAGAGAACACACAAGTATTGAAATGTACTGTTCTTTTTCCTCAGATCTCTTTTTTTTGTCCACTTATGGGTTCTGTAGTTTTCAATGTACTATGATTCAGGACACACTAATTCCAATTTTGAGCTTTATTTACGGTCCGGTATAGCAACAATGGCTAAACCAACGTCACAAGTTTGGGGGCGGAACTTCTTGTTTTTCCTGAACAATGGAAGATTGGCAAATTGTCAGAGAAACCTGATTGAAAACATTGATTATTTGTGTAACTCAATTTAGCACAGCCAGTGACACTGAAATTGACACTGAAATTACTGTAGCTTAATGTCAGCAAGGCGCACAAAAAGTCAGATGTCAGTGAGTGTACAGTATGTGGGAAGACAATCAAATCTATCTCAGTTCAATTACATCACACAAAATACTTTGCATTGAGAAGACAATCCTTCCCTCTTACTGTTCTCCTCTGTCTTTTGTCTCAGTCTCCGAAATTCTCCTGCTTGTTTCGACACAAATTAACTGGTCCACAAACGATCAGTGATAGTATGCTAGCCAAAATGAGAAAGATGGAACAAGGCCATTGGGAGAAACAGAGTGTAATGGGCAGAGTGGGGGGAGGTAAGAGCAGTTTCTTGAGGGAGATTGTAAGGGGGATGAGAGATAGAGGTACGTAGAAGAAGGGTGAAAAAAGGGCAGAAGAAAAGGAAACAAAAGGACACCCAGATAGTTTAAAATGTAAGGAGGGTGAGTGGTAAAAGAATAGACAGATGTCCCATCAAAAACAGAAAGAAGATGACCTCAGATGGATAGTCACGGCTAAACGGACTATTAAGTAATCAAGCACTGAGGGAAAATCCCACACTACATCGAACAAATCTCGCTCTAGCCAAGCCACAAAAAACAACCCATAAAACCTCACTGCCCCTCTGAGGATAAGGGAAAACATCCATGCAGTCAAAAACTCCACTGACAAGTTCATTCCTCAAACACAGTGACAGAGGGAGGGTGAATGCCCAACCACAGTGAGAAAGAGAGGGCAGAGACGGGGAAAGGAGTCCTGAGGGTACCTTGTGCGCTGTTACAGGAGCTGGGAAATGAAGCGCATAGAACGGTCGCTTACTCAATTTATGCACGTTGCAAAAGCAATAAAATTCCAGCATTCATGCGCTTACATTCATTTGCCTCTTAAGAGTGGCTGAGGCTGTTACAGCTGGTTTATCAGCCAATCCTCTTCAGTCCTGTCAATCAAACTCTCCCACAACGGGAAAGACTCCATTTTGTGTAAGCCTGTTAAGATGCAGCTTACATGTATGCGTTACTTCACACATGTGCACATAAATGCACAATCATGTATGTAGCATAATGTCAAACCACAAATATAAGACGGTTTTATATTAAGACAGTTTTAGGACAACTTTTTAAAAGCCTAATTTGTCATTTAAAGGTCTACAGAAACTACTCAGAACTGCTTGCCACTTTATATTTCTCACAGGCCCTTGTGGCACCTCACGCTACAGCACAAGTGCTAGACACTGCACATACAGGAAAGAGAGGAAATTACTTTTTCCAAGTTATACCCTCTGGAGAGACATATCCATTGAACCATCAGACATGAACGGTTTCCACAAATGAGCTATATCATGCCCTATCCTGAAATAAGAGGCCTCTTATTTCGGCAAGTATACCGTGAAAATGAACAGAACAGAACTGATTATAATGTGCATTCGGTGAACACCTCACTGTATATATGGAGTCAATCAAATGTTAAAGCTGTTTTATTCTATATTTTGTAATACAAGACTTGTCCATAGAAATAAAACAGCATAAAATGTCCTCAAGGTAAATTAATTAGACAGAAAGATTTATCAAATAATCAGTAGTGCACTAACAAAAAGCATCTTTTTTTTAGACGTACCATGACAATACGTTAAGCTGGATGTTAGATGTTAGTACCATGGTATTCTTGGAAGCGCCATGGGGTTCCTTTTAAAAATCATGCATAAATTTAAATGTATTGTATTGTCAGAATGTTTTGTAAGGGTCAGTATCATGGAATACATCAAGGTACCATGGTATTACACTTACTTAAAATACTTTAAAGTACCATGGTTTAATTGGATCATACCAATAGATTTCCATTGAGTGTGTTTTTTTTTAGGAAACTAGGAAAGGACATTTAAAGACAATTCAACTACTTTGAATTGTCCACTTGGACTGCTTGTATTTAATTTAAAATATCCTGTTAGAAATAATCAAATGCAAGCAGTCCAAGAATTTTTTTTTTTTTCTGATGTTAGAACATTAAACCAGATTTGCTTTTGTCAGCATCCTGGTCTGAAGTCATGTAATAAAGATCAACTATGTAAAATATTCAACACCAGTCTCAGGAAATGATCCATAAACTACAACTTGGCAAAAAGAGAGACTTACGGAGCTCATCAAAATGTGTCTCAATGCCATCAGAGCCGGTCACAGAGCAGATGAGCCGAGCCTTCAGGAAAGTACTCCACTTATTCACCAGACAGCAGTGTCCTCCATCATCATTCTGTAGAGGAAGTGAGGTCATGTTAGCCATAAAGAATCACTGTTAGACACCACACAGATTCTAGCTGTAAAATTTGATATGATGGACACCTTGACACCCATATCTGTGAAATAGAGACATTTCTTAACATCAGTATCTGTCCCTCTCTCAGGGCTATTTCTGTGGGTTTGCATTAACTGGCTGTGACTGGGTTGTAAACATTGGCTTTGAGCACTGCGCAGCCCCATCTGCTATGGACAGCAGCCAACTTCAATAATGAGACGCAGCGATGCCCGGTGACCAGCCGCCAGCAGCTACCCACTTATTACAAACATGCTTCTTTGATTCACATTAAAACAGCAAAAAATAACCAAGAAACAAGCGGTTGCTCATGTAGGAGGCATTGGACAATGATGGATCTGAGGACACTGAGAATCTGCCAATCAACAGTTATGTCCTGTAGGACATGATTTCTTTAGCATCATGTTCAGCATAGGAACACCCAATAATTGAAAAATGTATAGTAAATCATAAGAATATTGAATGGGAATACGTCAACATTTATTCACCCTCATGTTGTTCCAAACTCATGTGACTTACTTTCTTCTGATTAAAATTTAAAAAAAATGTACTTTTCTGTGCAGTTACAAATGTGGAGTCTTCTGAAGCCACATGAAATCTTTGTGTAAGGAGGACCGAAACTTATAAATAAAGAAGTATGATATCAACAGCCACCCCAGATCTCTTTGGCGTGTTAGAGATGTAGCAATTTCCAATGTGAATGAGTCATACTTGAGTCAGTTATTTACAATGAATCAGTTTACAAAAAACAATCTAACTGATTTGTTCTTGAAGAAGAGTATAATCCTGTTATTGAGCTCAACTCACTGACTGACTGATTTGGATGCTTTGACTGGAGGGGATGATTATCAAAGAATAATGACTTAAATTTTAGTCTGTTATGCATACAACGCTATTGCATATTGTGGCAATGTGACATGTTGTCCGGACACTTTTATGATGCTTTTATAGTTCTTTTTGAAGCTCCAGCCCTCATTCTTCGTAACTGCATGGAAAAGTGCAAGCACAAAGAAAGTTATGCAACTTGAAGGCAAATAAGTGAACTATTCCTTTAAGGATATGCAGATATGTTGTACTGGAATAAAAGACAAAGGTTAAGAAAATGTCACACCAAACAAATTCTGCCAATCCTGGACTGAGCCATGGGAGTCTGACCCATCTCAGAGGCCTTCTCACGGAAGAAGAAATACAGCTTGTCGTCATTCTTTTCTGCACTATCAGGGATGAGCTGAGCATGGACGAATGTTGGATCTGAAGGAAAAAGAAAAAGAGGGATAGGAAGGGAAAAACCAGCAAAAGAGATAAATCATAGATGGAGCAAAAAGCAAAGAGGGAAAAAAAGGAGAGCCAAGGGATGATATTAAATAACATTCACTAGAAAAGTGCAACTAATACAAAGTGCATGATGACCTCTCTCACTGTTAGTCTACCCTCTCATTCACTATACTGAACAGTCTGAAAGAATCTCTTTGAAGCCTGTGATGATTATTACAGTAAATACTAGTAACCAAAAAGGCAAAACTAAAGTAAAAAATCTGGGCCAAAGAGACACACTTAATTCAAGAGAAACCCAGTCTAAAACATTGAAGAATTAGTGTACTATTTGTGAACCATTAATGAAAACTATTAGATGAAAGGTAGCTGTAAAAAACACATTTTTGTTAACTACAATAAAAATAAAAGCATGAATTTGAAAAAGAACATTATCAGCAAGTCCTGCAGCATGCTGTTGTTGTGAATTTGGCAAATAAAACTCAGAATTAATTATATTGTTTTGAGTATGGTGCTGTCATATAGTGTGTTTACTCACTAGTAGATGGAACAATCTGTGGTTATACATATGAAAAATAAACTATATAGAGCATAAATTAATAAAAAAATAATTTTCTTAAAAAAAATAGTGAAATTCTCGCAGCAATGATCCAGTCAGGCATTTTAATAAAGGTCAAGGATTGAGCTTAACTAAGCAGTAATTGCTTGAGGGAAATTGTCCCCCCCCCCCCCCCCAAGTTTATTAAATATGAGGTTAGTGTGCAGGAGGTAGGATGAAGGGTCAGTGTTGAATATTCATATCTGGCACTTTCTCCACTAAACAAAGAACTTTTTCTTGGTGGTACGCCACGGTTCAAACATTTTGTGCATACCGTGGAGCCAGCGGGAGTTATACTGGTCGGTCCTCATGGCTGTGTGTTTGCCCAATGTGCGAAAGATGGCCGAGTCTGTTCCCATAAAATCAATGTAGACGCCGGCATACAGCTGGCCATCTGCCAAAATGGAGTGAGCATAAGGGAGATAAAGAGATGTAGACAGATAAATTGAGAAAAATGAGCTCATCCAAGTCTGAAACAAAGGAAATGATGCTTTGTATAAGTATGATGACAATGAGAGGTACGTACTTATCAAAGCTGAGACGCTGTTTAGTTTGGGGTCGTAGGGGCATTTCCCTTTCCCAGAATCTACTTTACCAGGCTCCAGTCGGAAAATGTATTCCTGGAATGGGGAGAGCATGAAGGTTTCATTAATGAGAGCACAATTGATCACATTAGATGAGCAGTATTGATTCTCTTTCCAATGTTTAAGAGTGTGTGAAGGTATAGCCAGGAAGTGAAATGCGGACAGGTTCTCTGGGATAAATGGAAAAATAACTAGTTGGGGCTGTAATAAAACTGAAATATGTTTAGGTAACCTATTGCGTGTGTGATTTTTTAATGTTGGCTTCTTACATATTGTCTAATGCCAACACCAATATCTTACCATTTGACAAAAGGGAGCTGGTGAAAAACTGCCCAGAAGAAAGAAATTAATGCCATAATCCAAAGTTTCCAAGGTTCTTGGTAGTTGCCAAAGAAAATGAACAGTTTCTTACAATCAGCTTCTCAACATTTGGATATAAAACTGTCTATATGGCTTCTTTGGGTTAGTGACAATTATTCAATTCTGGTATTTAGGAAAACAAGATCTTGCTTCATGCTAAAAGCTTCACTCTACTCCATGCAGTTTGCATGCTAGCTACAGTCAAACAGATGCAAACATTTTTTTTTAAAGTATGGTGACTGCTGTGTTTGCACCAAATATGTAGCCTACAGCAAGTGGAAATGTCTACCATGAATTAACACATTAATTAAAATCCAAGCAGAGGTGTAGAAGGACATCTAAAGAGTCTACAACATGCCGCTAAAAATATATCAGCAATTCAGCAGATTCAAGTCTCAACGAAAGACTTGTTTTGGATAATATACAAATATTTTTTGGATCCTTTGTAAGATTTACACGCACACCGCAAATGTAATATAAGCCACCGATCAAATCTGAGCTGACTAACCACTTTTTAGCATGATGGAGTGTGGGTGTGGGAGTAATCTCTGCACGTTCTGCTAGATATCTGCGCCAAAGGCAGGCTTTGGACAAGTGTAGGCAAACTTGAGAAAGACAAGCTCTAAAGACAACATTTCCTCTGCTGTTTCTCTCAACACCTAAGAAAACCAGCTGTTGAAAAACCAAATATTGTGAGAACAGAACCTTTCCTTAAACTCCTAAGTAGTAAAAAAAAAAAAAAGACCCAATCATCTAGAAACTCAAATG
The DNA here is from genome assembly GCF_964197995.2 of Scardinius erythrophthalmus. Taxonomy (NCBI): domain Eukaryota; kingdom Metazoa; phylum Chordata; class Actinopteri; order Cypriniformes; family Leuciscidae; genus Scardinius; species Scardinius erythrophthalmus. The sequence goes on from NC_138232.1 coordinate 9,932,513, forward strand.
CATCTTAAGAAAAAATAAGTCTAAAATAAAGTTCAAAAAAGGACTTCAATCCCATTGTTCAAAACAAAGGGAAGAGTTCATCTCCCACCTTGGGTGCGTATGGTTCTGGTGAGGCACTAGGGTCTGCAGCTCGACTGGTTCGGCCTCCTGCGCGAGGCATCTGATCTTGGAGCAAGCCCTATAAAACAAGGGGTGTGCCTCAATAAAGTCCTGTTTCTATGAATTCAGGACCCAAAAGAACATCCCAGACTGTGTCCAAACAAGGAAGATGCTGATAAGCTAAAAAAAGATGGCTGCAGTTTGGTGTATCAATTGAGGACAAAGAAGATGAGCAGATGTTGTGTTTAAAACATGCACATGCTGGGAAACCTTGTGAGCACATGAACTACCCTTTGCATGCATATGAAAGAAACAGATATGCAAATTTAAGAACCCCATTAAACATGAACAAATACAGCAGGATCCGAAAACCTGAAACCACAAGTGAAAATGCTAATTTTTCATTTTTCTAATTTTCATAAAAAAAATTGTTCATTACAAATCAATATGTGACGGAAAACTGAAAAGGGGTTCACATGATTAATGTCCCAAATTTGCTAATATTTGAATAGTAACCAAGAAAGAGCACATGATTTGAATAATTTTTCATTATTCAGTTTAAATTTGAAAAAAATCCCAGATTTGCATTGTGATTTCAGACCTTTTTCCACCACAGTATGTATGAACAACTTTCTGAATAATTTTCCAGTGGTCAGTGGTTAATGATGGTATGTGGTCATGGGAAAGAAGGGAGGTGGAATAAGGACTGTTTAAATGCTATTGCCCTCCTAAACACTAGGAAGAGTTTTTAAGTAACAGTGTCAAAAGACATGCAGGTGGTAAAGATTATCCTGTTTGTTCTAGGGTGGGGAAACATTCCTCTCTAATGACATAATACCTTTTGACTAAGGTAGCCAACAGTTTGAACCCTTGACCTGCAAATGGTAGCAGGTGACCTGCGAATGATAGTTTACCTGTGCCCTTTGACCTCTGTCCACATAGGTACAGATGGGGTTATAAGCTCCCGTTCCACACACATACAGGTGAGTCCTGTTCCATGACTCGATTAGACGGATGAAATTACCACACTCGCCCTGACAACACAGAACATAATGATATCAGTGATGCTGTCATCGTAAAACAATACTTCCATGTTGGAATAAATAGTTTAGGATTTACAAATACTGTGGTACATTTCTTACATTGATGTCTTTCCCTGAGAGGACACACTCAGTCCTCCTCTGAGGAGCCACAGGCCAGTGAATCTGAGGAGAAAGACAATGATAAATAAACAGTCATGCTAATCCAGGTCATCATAATCCAAGGAACAGATTCAAATTTACTACTGCCAAGCCTTGCTTATAGTTTTGTTTGTTGCAATTTGTCTGGTGTAATTGAGAAATCTTACAATGAGGGGCTCTTTGTTGATGTCATTCAGGTCAAGAGACAGGATGTAGTCCTTGCTGCCCACGTACATGCGATCATGGTCCTCGTCCATACGAAGGATTCTATAGTCCGTCGAGTTGAGCAGGAAGGCAAAGTGATGGGCGGTTCCAGTAGACTTCAGCTCTATAAAAAAAAATATATATTTTTTTTTAATTTCATTGACATATTTAGCAGAGGTTTTTATTGAAAGTGACACACAAATTAGGAAAAACAACTTTTTCAACTTAGAATTTTTTTTTTTATATAAAAACCTTTTATATGGTTATGGAAATGCTGAAATGTCATTTATGCCTCTCGCAGCACTAAATGTAACTGCAAAAATAATGACCGTTTCAAACAAGTTTCCACATCTGCATTCGGCTCAACCGACTGCATGGGTTTGGGGTGGGGCTACCCAAAGTAGCCAGTGTAGCTGTGTTGCAAACTCTTGGTTTTGGGCACTTAAACTGAACAACTCTGCAGAAACGCATCCCAGATGAGACTTAAACCCACAGTTCTGAGCTTAGGAGGCCAGAACCTTTTCATTAGCCCACTGGGACTGTTGGTCGCAGTGTTTTATTGCCTATTTGTTTTATTTACAGTAGTTTCTGGAATTCTTATGGAACAGTTGAACTTGTCAGTACAATAAATGAAATGCAACACATTATTGAAGATAACAAGGGAAACAAAAAAAAACAGAAACAGCCTGAATACTTATCAACACCTCAGAAGATTTTTTAAATATAATAGGCTTTCTACCGGATACATGTCCATGCTCCAAATCCACAAACGCTAAAAGGGCTCACATACAATAAATCCAAACACAGTAAGTGTTGCCAAGTCACAGTAGTTCCTCAATAAAACAGCATCTGTACAGCTGTATGGATATGACCAGGCTGCAGTCTCTGCTGAGCTGGCTGGAGGGTTTCCCTGAGGTTCAATGCCCTGGATACATTCCTAGGTCTTTTGTTATTATTATTTTTTCAGCCCTGTTTTTACAGGGTGGATTTCTTATGAATTTTTGTCTCTCAGAGAGTTCTCTTGGGGCCTCCCTGATTCTTATATTTAAATACTACTACTAAAACTGGGGTGTCATGCTTTATTTTCCTCTTCCTCCAACAAGCTTAGTTCCTTTTGTTGGAAATTGAGTAGAGTATGTGGTCTGAGACCTCCATGCATTGCAGCGATATGGGATATTTAACTATGCATGCTCATATTCGTTTTAACTATGCATGCTCATTTTTGTATTTAGATTAGTTTTACTGTAATCTAACACTCACAAGTTAATCTTCAAAAACACAAATAATTTAATAATGTAATCTTTAGAAAAATATCTAAATGAATATCCATTTTTCATAATGCAATTCTCAATGCATCCCTCCAGTTATCATGAACCAATACCAATACATATGTTATGGTTAATGGAGTCCACCGCGCACTCTCTTCGGATGACCATGGAGGACTGTGTTGTAAGTTCCACTATTGCAGAGGTAGAAGGAAACCTTTGGAAACCTTCACTATTGAAGGAAACCTTTGGAGAATGGAATGCCACGACTTAACACAGCATATTGGCTTCTGTCTCTGATAAGGTCTACCTGAGAATCAACTGCAGAATGTTGGATGGCTTAATAATGCATTGCAGATAGTCGGCAAAGCATACAAAACAAAGAATGGCCAAGCAAAATTTCAATTTCAAATCTTACTGTAACAGTTCCCCAACCATTCAGTTGTGAAACAGATCTGTGCTGAAAGTCTTGACCAAAAAAACAAAGGTCAAATTTTCCACTTCATAATAAAAAGAGACACCAGACCACGTAACACCATCATCAGAGTTTAAAAAGACATCATTTCTGATTGCTCAAGGCCTAATGGATGGAAAAGTGCCTTCAAAATGTCTTTCAAAATGTACGAAATAGTCTATAATATAACCGCAAGTACATGATGTCTACATAGATGTAACAAAACACTTTTAAAATAGTATAAATGCGGCCTCGGCTTACTTTCTTGACTTGGTAATTGTTTGTGGTTTGTATAGCAATGATGATTCATGAAATTTTGCTTTAGAAAGAATCACAAAGTCAAACAAGACAAAATGACATAAAATATCTCGGAATTTACTTTTCCTAAAACATATTATGTTTTGGATCAACTGTCTTATGAAAAAGGAATCAGACTTAATCGTCACAGGAATTAGGTTTTTTAACATTTTAACAACAACAACAACAACAACAAAAGTTATTCTACAACAAGATTCAATAATCAAGCTTGGCAAATGTTTCACTGGAAAGTTTGGGAATCTAGAAGAATGTACAAGCCACAGAGAAGCACTCGTCTCTGCTAAGTACCAGTATATGAACGTTCTATCAGAAGACATAATCTACTCTGCTCTTATACAAAGAGATTTCGCATGGGGCCGCAGACAACATACAATCTCATTTACCTGTGTGGGCATTCCTGGCACATAGCAAGAATTCCTCATCTCTTTCTCTTTTCAGGGTTCTAATTAAGCACAAGGGCAGGTCCACCATGTTCCAACAAGTTCTCAGCCATGTCTCTGTCTTTGTCAGCACTAATAATGCAGTTAAGTAACAATCTCTATAAAGAGAATAGCAATGGTAAGTGAACATTTTTCCATGACATAAGTGTTATTATTTTTAATGAGAGCGAGTTTTGTACTGCCACACTTTAACCCAACATCTTTAACATCTCAGACCTGAAGCTGGGGGAATGTGTTGTAAGCCAGATTTGAACTGGCTTGTGTCAGAGCACATGCTCTAACTGCTAGGCCATGGCTTCAAACTTTATTTCTCTATTTTTTTATTAAAGTTTTAGTTTTTAACTGTTTTATAACCTGCTTTAATTGTAAGAACTAATTATTTGAATGTCGGTATGAAACAGAGGTTGCAATAGCCTTTTCTTCCCTATTGTGAGTGAAATGGCTTCTCAAACAAGAAAAAATGTAGGACGGGACTTGAGTTTGTTCATCAGGAATTGATTGGATTATTGTGGTTTGCTATTGGTCGATCTCATGTGAGTGACAGGTTGTCCCGCCCTTGCGCCACTAAAGACATCATCAGAGAAAAAAAAGAGATGCCGCTACAAGAGGGAAGGGAAGTTATTATTAAAGATTTTGAGAGTACATGAATTAAATTATAATGATGTGAACGTATAAATCATTTATTATCAATACTGAAATGTTCCATAAAATTTAAAAAAACAAAACAAGAATTGTCCCGTTTGATTTCATGGTGACTTCTGTATAAGAGCAGCAAAGGCATCTGGACACTGAGGCAACTAGTTTTTAGTACTATGAGGACTCAGTGAGATCTAAATTTAAACACACACACATACACACACACACACACACACACAGAACTTTATCTTTGGAGTCTTTGGATCTTTATTCTTTACCTTCAGCTATCCAGCCTAAATGATCACTAGAAGATTAGGTCTTATCTCTTGGCTTCAAAGGGCTGTCACTTGACAGCTCGCATGGATTTGAGTGACCAGTTGAAGGACGGTGGACCAAATGTAATGGAGAGAGAGACCTTACCTGCACTGCCTGCCATCATTGAGTTGTGTGTGTGATTCAATCTAACCGAATGAAAACTTTCCTGTCACGTTCGGCATGTGTATGAGGCATTGATTTTAACAGCCCTCATCCCTGACAGAGGATTACCCTTATCTTCTGGGAAGACAGGGCAGGGTGATTAAAGTAAAGGATTTAATCAAACCACACAGATAAAATGTTTTTTTCTTCTCTCTCATCTGTCCATCAAAATCTTATGACAAATAAGGGCAAAATAAACAGACAAACTTACAACTTGCTGAGTGCCCACCTGGTAGAAGTTCCCAGCTCAGAAGTCATGAGGGACACATTCAAACTATTTAGATGAGAGGGCCACAATATATACTGTACATATACACAGTGGTCTTAGTATCTCGGCACTTCAAATAATCCACACTTCAAATAAATGTATTTCATTACATTAAATAACAAAACATCAAACCAAGTGGCAACTAACTGAACTTTTCATCTTTTAAGTGGGCCTGTAAAAAAAAAGTTAAATAAAGACTGACCTCCAAACCCATTTTCCCTTTCTTTCTTGCTACCATTAATTCAAATATAAAAGTATTATAATACTTTTACTGATGAGCTCTCATTATAAATATTTTTATTAAATATAAATATAAAGTTTTATTGAATGTTTTGACATTAAGTGCAAATAGCCTGCCTATGAAAAATAAGAAAAAGAAAGAGTGAATTGGGGAGAACAGTGATGAATTAAAATAACACAATAGGAATAAGAGAACCAAAATATCACAGATGAAGAAAGAGAGGCAAGGGGGGTGTGTGAATCTCTTTGGTCGGGAGTCTCGCCTCAGGGAGTGATGGGAGCCACTGTTTGCTTTGGCCCACAGTTTCAGTGAGAGTGAGGGTCATAGATCACGCTCACAGACACAGGCACACACTTAACGACAAATCGAGCACCGCGTGTTACCCTGACCCATGTGATCCTACAGTGAATTGTTTCTGAAAATGGGATGAAAAACTTCATTCCTCCCTTCTCACAAACCTAACAGCAGATACATGGTAATAATTAACAGGCCACGGCTCCATTTGGTGCGATGACCCAAAGTCCTTGCTCTAGTTTAAAGAGCTTATTAAAGATGTCAGAATGTGTTTTCACAAGATCACAGCTCATAATACACTATAGTTAGGCCTATTTATTTAACATAAGAATTTGATGTGACAGCCTATTATGTATGGTATGTCTGGTAAGCCCTGACCTTTCTCATTTCGCCTTGTGTATAGAACACAGCCAAAAACAACACCTCAGATTCTTGATTCATATCGATTAATGTGCTTGAAGAATCAGGTTTAGCCTTGGTGAACAGTTAAACAAACTTTAGCAATCTTTCTTAGGTGTTAAACCCAAAGAAATGTGGGAAACGATGAGCAAAAAACAATCCTAGCATGATGTGTGCGATCGATTTAATTTCACATGCTACACGACATGTCAAATATATGTGAGGCAAGTCCATTCATAACAAACTTTTCTGAGTTCTCGTGACCAAAAAATTTTTTTCCTTCTGCATGCATCCAACATTGCTCTGCCTGATGAACCTGATTAGCTTTCACTCTACAGAAGACCTTGAGGTGTTTATCTCAACATCTTCTGATATCACAGGGATGGTTCTTCTTAAATGAGGTTGTCAACAAACAGACACTGATAAGCGCAGCTCCTCTTCCTGTTTAACGTTATCATATTGGTCAATCTGATGGTTGCGGCAAATCTTTTCAAATAAGCATTCCAACAAGAAATGCCATCAGAGATCTGTTGTTTCCTTCTCTCCTTTAATCTTTTTCCTTTTTAACATGTTTCAACACCAGATCGGTCCTCCCTCCTATGTTTCACACCATCATGGTAGCGAGCGACAATGCGAAAGTCATAAAAATATCAAAAATATCTTTGAAACAAGAATCATTTATTTGAAAAAACAAATAGATATACAATATTAAAACTCTGAGTTTGAATTTTATTTGCTATATCACTAACAAAATGTTGGACTTGTTTTGAGCATAATCAGAAATTAAGTGAGGTCTGTGAAAAATTGGGGAGAGCAGTTGAATTAAATTGAATTAAAGACAAATTCAATTAACCTTGACATCTTGCACATTTACTTTTCAAAGATGTTTTGATATTTTTACTGGAACAAAAAATAAAATCATCCTGATTGAAAAGAAATGATAGCATTAAATAGATTTCATTAGTTTGGTCTTGCCTTTTGCCTCTTTAGTTTCTTTCTCTTTCTCCAGTGAGTGTGTCTACATACCAGGGAAGAGATGATAGATAATTCTGATTCTTCTCACTCAATCTCTTTTTTTCACACTCTCACTTACATTTTTCTATCTTTTGCTTTTCCTGGGTCAGATGAGAGTGTTAAATAAAGAACAATGACAGAAATACACCATTCCTATTCAGCCAGGGAATGCAAATTTGCTTTTGTTGTGAACAGACCTTGTAATAAGACACTTTTGTGAAAACCATGAAATTATCTTTTTTTAACATAAGTATTAATTTCTTTCAAAATGATTTACTGTAACTATAATGAGCCTCATACATACGGTATGCCCATTGCTACATGTACTGCAATAACATCCCTCTCTGAAGAGAATGACCCATTCAGAAAGTATAATCTTTTAGACAGCCGTACAGAAGGACCATACTTTTGTCTTGGTCTTCTCTTGACGTGTTTTTGAATTAGCAACACATGAGTTTACGTAACATGTACTGTAAAAGGCTGTGACATTCAATCTTCTATCCTGATTTCAACACGCTCACGCAATGTTGCATATTTCTGTCACAAGACATGAGACCTCACTGAAGAAGAGATTGTCATCTGGATAAGTGAAATACTGATTACCAAATCACAAATTCACAGAAGCATTGTTCCTTATAGCAGGGTGTAGTCCTAATCTCAGGAATCTCGAGAAGCATGTTCAATAAAACTGGAAGAAAGAAAGCTTTTTTTCTGTTTGTTCAGTGTCCTCTCATTTTAAATTAACCTGCTGGGGTGTGAAAATCAGTCTTTTCACAACTCCATTGTGCTTTAGTTTGGTGGCCATCTCTCTGACACCACAAAACCATTCAACACACAATGACTACGCTGGTTAGTTAGATCAGGGTCAAGGGGTCACAAAGGTTATCATACACACTGGCACTCCAGCCAGAGGCCTCTGGGTCATTAAAGGTGGGGTCAGTGGATTGCCTACTGGATACTCAACACACATCCACTTGACCTCTGTTGCTTGGAAACAAGGAAGAGGTCATCACTGGAGTGAATAGTCACAGCGACCCGTAACCAAGCAGAAGACCTTAACGGCATGTGACAGGCGAGAAACAAGCATCTGAAAGCGGCAGCCGCAGCTCGCCTGCTGATTAAGAGTGTGTGAGAGAGCCTGTAAGCTTTGATTTGGCCGTTGCGGTCCACTCATTCATTGAGTGCCTTTCGTTTCTGTCTTTGCCTTGATTGTGAAAGCTGTAAAAACATGTGACAGACAACAGTCTTAAAGGGATAGTTCATGCACGAACGAAAAAGTCTTGGTCTGCATATCTTAATGTCGCTCTAAACTCATTTACCCTTTCGCATATTCAAACAAAGCATGAGTTCATGAGAAGTTGGAGAGAAATTTCTTGTCCTCCTTAAACGGTGTCAAGTGTGCTTTGCTTCCTGTTCCTATCTTTAGCAAAATTTACAAAGAAAACTATCACTTTCATTCTATAGAATAAAAGAAGCCTGGCTATTCTGCTAAATATCTCCTTTTGTGTTCCATGGAAGAAAATCAAACAGGTTTGGAATATCAATGAGTATAAGTGGATTATTCATTTTCATTTTTGTGTAAAGTAAACTATTCCTTTACAAAAAATGTCCATTATTCGCTTAGTGTGAAAAAGAGAGCTTAGTTTTATAAGAAAAGCTTTTACAAAGGTGCCTCATTGACAAGCTTGAAAGGTTATATTTTTGCACATTTTTAGTGTAATGAAGTATTATCTTTAGCTTAGAAGTTCCAAAATATGCATTTTAAGAACTCTTAATGCACTACCGTTCAAACGTTTGAGGTTGGTAAGATTTTTTTACGTTTTTGAAAAAAGTCTCTTATGCTCACCATGGCTAAATTTATTTGATAAAAAAAACAGTAAAACAGTAATATTGTGAAATATTATTACAATTTAAAATAACTGTTTTCTATTTTAATATTTGTTAATGTAATATATTCCTGTGATGGCAAAGCTGAATTTTCAGCATTCTGTGTTACATGATCCTTCAGAAATCATTGTAATATGCTGACTTAATGCTCAAGAAACATTTTTTATTATTATTATCAAATGTTAGGAACAGTTGTGCTGCTTAATATTTTTGTGGAAATATACATTCTTTCAGGATGAACAGAAACTTCAACATTATTTTGATAATTAAGTAAGGAATCATTTATAACATTATAAAATTGTCTTTACTGTCACTTTTGATCAATTTACTGCACCCTTGTCGAATAGAATAGGTTATTAAATTCTTTCAAGAAAAAAAATAAAACAAACAAAAAACTTTTCTGAACCCAAACTTTGAACAGCAGTGTAGGTGGGTGTTAAGATGTGGGTTGAGTAAATTTACACCCTTATTAATTGTCAGTGCAGTATCATTTAAAGAACAACATTCTCAAAACTAATTTAGTATAAAGGCACTGATTCTCCGGTGCATCCTGCCATGCGTTTTCAAAAGCAGAGGCTTTCAAAGACACAGCATGAGATGCATCACAGTGCCACCATACAGTGTAATAAAACAACCAAATGCATCAATGTCTCTCTTCGTTTCACCGTTTCTCATGCCTCTCGCATGCACAAACACACACACACACACACACACACACACACACACACACACACACGTGTGCAAATTGAAGCACATTAACATATGTAGCTCAGTCTCAGGGGAGAGAGACCATAAGAATTGGAAAGCGTAGCCCCACCCCCCATATAAGAGTTGTCAGTCAAAATGCATATTAACCACTTAAGGCACTCAAATGCCTGTGAGAAAAAAACCTGTGAGGAATGACTCTATTTAATAAGGCCTGATGCCGGCGGCAGCAAGCCATCTTAAAGACAATGAATTAGAATAAATTCACAAGTGGAAATGAAGAATATATAAAGGTTTAGACACATACTGAAAATTTTATTGTGTTTTTGTGTTTTATAGATGTGCATGTGTGTGCATCTGTTAAATTCTACTGCATCTAAACATCATATTCATCTCCTATTTCAATGACTTGGTAAATAACATAAGTCAAACATGTTGACGCCAACTTCATAGTTCCTATAATGAACTGTATTGCATTTAAATGATTAATTTAGCTTTTTAACCAAAACGACTAACAAATGTGGAAAAACAAAGTAATATTAGCAAAGCTCCAATACCAGTCAATGACCAGTTTTTTAAACAAAAATAGTTAAATTGTGCTTTCAGCAGAAATATAATTTAAACACATGTTTGAATCTTAAAGTGGATTTTAAAATCAAAGTAGTTCAAATCCCATTTGTCCACATTTTCCATAGAGAAGCTATCAGTCAACAGACAGCTATATTTTCACTCCTCTGAATGACACAAATCCAGTTAAATTTGTGATAAGCAATGAAAGTGGTCTTTGGCAGGTTGAACATGCTAAACTTAATTGCAATGCAAATGGCCATCACCTCTAGACACTGACAAGAAGTAGGCCTATATGGAGAAAACTAACCCACAACAACTCAATTTCAATAAAAAAAGAATTTCAATAAAAAAAGTCATTGCATATTGAAAAACAGTCCCTGATTAAGAGAGCAGTCTCTATTTCGCTTTTATCTTCAGCATAAATACATAATACCCCATGCTATGCTAAGCTGATTGACAGCTTGACAAGCCAATGGATTACTGCCTCTATGCAGTTCATGGTGACAGACAAGCTAACCCCGCCCACTAAAGGCAACCATGAGCTTTAGGGCTAAAGCCCTCTTTTTCATTTGACAGACAAGTGGGCAGCTCTTTCCAGTGACCCTATGATCTCTGAGCCCTGACAACAAAGATCATGTGATTTGCACAGAGAGGTGGCATTGAACTTCTCTTTAGTTCTGCTCTTCTTTTGTTGCATTAAGCGCCCCCATCCAACACCAGCTCTTCTAGAGGCACTTTAGCTGACAATATCCAGCAGAAACAGAAGGAGCAGATGAAAGAAACAGAATAGCGAGTGTCTCAAAGTGGCTAAATTCCTATTATTAGCATGATGGAGATTAACATGAAAAGGGAGAGAATAAAGTGCATTTAAAATCACAGCCAGTGAATAGAAAAAGTTAACAAGCTTCAGTGCAGGAGAAAAAACATCCTATTTATCTTCTTTCATTTGCTGGTTTGACATCTGCAACAGATAGTCCCAGAGGTTAGATGTGCCCCCATAAAAATGGATCACCTTACATGTTTTAATAAGACCAATCATTTAATCCATGTTACAGGCAATTAACTCCAAACCAGCCATGAAATTATCTAATGCGATTGTCTCTTGTTCGGATAACTAATTGAAATCACAAGCCAAATGAAACAAGCTAGTGATAAACGACCTGTGAAGGAAAACAAGAAAAAAATGAAATGATAGGGATAAATAAGGTATGCTTTCGTTGGCAAAGTCAAAATGATCAGTCTTCAGACGTTATGATGTGGGAAATCGTAAGGCAAAGTCTCAACATGAGGACTTAATTGGGACATTTTGATAAGGAAGTTCAAATACACAGGTCTTTCTTCCTGCGTTTGGTTTCTCAGGACTGTTGAAAAAAGGAATGTTATCTTAGTCAAAATGCTTCTTTTGAGTATTGTCAGTATGCGTTAACTGCTGCTAACAGCTATTCTGATAATCATTTAACTATAGGCTATTGTGTTAAACTGTCGATCACTGGTTTAATCAATTGACTAAACAGATAAAGATGGAAAATAAATCTTGTACAGCATGCTGACTTTTTCACATTTTCTCAGCTATTTTGGATAGGAAATCTGTAGAAATGGGTTTAAATGTGCGGTCAAATGTGTTAAACAGAGCTAAGAGTACTACAATACACAAATTTATCCAAAGAATTTTAATAAACAAACACCAAAGTGTTACTTTGGACCCAATTGACTTTCATTTTATAGAATTGCATGTATTTTTTTTTTTTTTTTTTGCATGTTCCGTAGAAGAAAGAAAGTCACACTGGTTTGGAATAACATAAGGGTGAGTAAATGATGACTGGTCATTTACGGGTGAATTATCCCTTTAAGTGCCTTGGACAACAACGGCATTTGTTGTCAACCATTAAGTTACTTTAAGTTTATTTATAAATGACTAAACAAGGCAACCTCCCAACACACACACACACGTCAGAGAAGCAGCTTTGAGAGCAGTAAATATGTTTTCACTTGATTCTCTCTGTAACAAAATCAGCAGGCAGAGCAGACATCACGTTCAAAAATCGCAGAAACAGATGTTAGCCGACTCTAGACAGACACCTAACACATTCCTCCTGGCGTCTCTCCAGCATGCACCTCTCTTATCCTATTACGCTCTTTTTCCCAATACATCCCATCTACATTTCCATCTTGTTATCAAGTCAATGCGTTCTCAACTTACAGGAGACTCACAAAAAGACTTTGAATTGTGGGACGGTTTGAACATTTGGACATACACACAAAATCCATCTTGCTTTCCTATATCACATCTGTTTGTGTCTTTTTTTCCAGCAAAAGGTATAATTTAGTGTATCTATTTTGCAAAGTCTCCAGTGGGACCAGTTTGATAGACTCAAGATTCAAGCTGTAAATCACCGCTATAAAAAGAAGAAAAAATAATAATCTGGACCCTGTGCTATTTTTTAGCTTGTGGTTTTAACCTAAATGTGTCTGTAAGAGTGATGATTTTGACTTTATAGCTTTACCGTTTCTATGATGTGAGGCTCTAAAAGTCTTCAGAGGTGAAAATATGATCCAATATCCTGTCCAAGTACTGAACTGAATCAGAGCGCAATTAATGAAATCTCAAGTCAGGCTCCATCCCAAAAGACTTCCTCTTGCAGACATATTTGACATGCTTCTGAGAAAATAGTACTTTCATTTGATGCCTAATATGTATATGGCAATGTTAAACTAATCTGAGAAGAACATTTTAAATCAGGGGTCTCAAACTGTGAGCCAGGTTTGTACAGCACAACCCCTCAAGTGTCAATAGCTTATAATTCAAAACCAATTATCAATGTCTGCGTTGGCCTTTAATATTATTTAAAAGTTTTCTTAAAAGGACTATTAAACAGTAGCATAATATATCTTTTTCCACACAAATAAAGTTGAATTGACACGTCCGTCAAGTTGTACATTGTATACGTCTACCAAATAACTGTATACAGATACAATTCATGATCATAAAACATTTTTATTTGCTGAGTTTGAGACACTTGCTTTAAATAGCTAAATGACAAGTATCAGAATAGAATTATTTGATTGTTCACTTAACTCACACATTGTGTTGTTTTAAATCCTAATAGCTCCTTATCAATCTATTAATCTCTTTATAACAAATGCAAACCCCACTTATTAACATCAATTTATATCCACATAAGATAAGAACTCATGTCTGGGACTGAAAGATAGTCAAGAGTATTCCCTTCTTGTGTAAGAAGAAAAGGGACAATCGTTTTTTTTTTTTTTTTATTAAAAATGAATTCCCAGAGTAATTGTAGCCAGCAATATTTCACTATAGCAATATCAGCATGTCAGTCAAAGTTTCATCTGCATTTTTTGTTTTTGTTTTTTTGCAAACGTGCACCTGTCCATGAACAGGAACTGACCCAGACCTCACTATTAATTAATTGGATGGAATACATAATTGTATCAAATTATGAAACATTCTAAAAAATATATCAGTTAGATTTATAAAGTTACATAAAGAAATATATAATATGTGAATAAATAAATTACAATTAATTGATTTCCATATGGGCAACAGAAAAAAGAGAGGAATGAGAGAGACAGCCGGGACAAAAAGAAGAGAGAAGAGACCAAAAAACAGACAGAGACAGCGGCCAAGTCTAGAAGAACCAGCGCAGCCTTAGGGCCGTCTACATTCACAGCCCTTTACTTTAAAGTGCAAAAATAGAGGAAGAATGGAAACGGCATCATCTCTTTTACCTCCTAAACAAACTTTGCCTTTAATGAGCATGAGATCAGTTCATCACACAACAACATGAGCAGACAGCTCGCAGCCACCACAGATGACACCAACAATTCCAGTCTCATCTCAGACACTCACAAACACACATCCACAATCTACTCACCATGTAAAGGCATTTGAGACTCCAGCTGAATTTGGCTCGGAACCACAAGCACATCTTTCCCACCCATCTAACTCTCCAGCCCACATGTGCCATTCCTCTGAAGTGACGAGGAACATCTGGAGGAAAAACTTACCTGAGAGATGCCGAGACACGCACAGATGCATACTCTCACTGAATTAAACATAAGAGTAGATTGCCAGTGTGCTTCCACTGATTATGATTGTTACCTCTTATCCACACTATCATTAAATTGTCAGGTATGTAATTCATTCTAACTTGTAAATGCTTTAGAAAGCACTACATCAACATTTAGCAAGCACAGTGAAATCAGGTTTCCTATTCGCTCTCATTATGTAAACGGTCAAAAGGCCAGTAAACAGCAATATGGTTCCAGCAGCATTTAACAGTGCTGGTATCAGATGACAATACCATGGTGCTTTGATATACTGATTAACATATTCATCTGACACATTGATATTTACATGATACTTTAAGGTATAATCAAAGAATTTCCAAGGTATTTCATGGTACTGATGTTTCTTCTAAAATCCCTTCCACTGAAATAAAAATTAAAAGTGAATGAGACAACTGGTGACAGAGTACTAGTCAATTCATTTGCATAGATTATTTGTTCTTGAGAGAATCTGATGGGGAAATCATACATATTGCTTTTATGAGTGAGTCATTGAATCATTTATTCAACCAATTCATTCAAAAACACTGATTCAAACACCACCACTGTGTGTTGCTTGGAGACACAGAGCAGTTTTGTTTTGTTTAAAGCTTTTTGTGATAACAGCAATGTTAAGTTACTCAATATTAACTTACAGGCTGATCTCAAACTGTTCAGAACAGCGTTTCTACTTGTGATATTGCATTTAATCAAATTAAATAAGCAGCGTCTCTCTATTAATAGTGAAGCTGTGGGTTTTATTTACTAAGAAATATATGCTAGAACTTCTCAGTTTCTAAGCTATTTTATTGATATATCACAGAACAGTGTTGACAATACATTTCTGTGCTACTGAATGATTCTGTGTGTAGCGATCTGTGTGCGGTGTGCGAGCAATGTGTGTACAATGAAGCAGTGCATTAGTTTAGAACAGTGATTAACTTATGTGTACAATAAGCTGTTTAAAAAGTGCATTCACCCGTTATGTTTTGAGCATCCGGATGGAATAATCAAACATATATTGTGGAGAGCTCTAGGATTATGCATTTACTTGTCATTTTAATGGTTGGAAACGGAGCGTAAAAGTGGACTTTCAACCTGTTGCGCCCTCTATAGGTCATGATCAGCAACTAGTCGACGTCAAGCTTAAAGCACCATGGCAGAGCATTATAGTCGACTAGTCTGTGCAACCCGTAGTGTGTGGAAACTGTGAAGCCATTTTCAGGATTCTTTGATGAATAAAAATTTCAAAAACACAGCATTTATTGAATAAAAATGTCAAAAACACAGCATTTATTTGAAGTAGAAATCTTCTGAAACACTGCATATGTCTTTAGTCACTTTTGATCAATTTAATGCTTCTTAACTTCTTTTTTTCTTACCCCAAATTTTTAAATGGTAATGTATTACGGTGTCCACATATTAAGCAGCAAAAACGTTTTTCAACATTGATAATAACAATGATAATTTAAATTGTAATACAATTTCACAATATTACTGTTTGACTTGTTTTTAATCAAATTAATGTAGCCATGGTGACCATAAACTTTTTTCAAAAACTATTTAAAATCTTTATAAACTTGGTCTGTGTTTATACATGTATGTATATTATATAAAAAAATAAAAATACATTTTATTAATACATTTCTGTTTACAGGTTAAGGAAAAACAAATGCTGTTTTTTTTGTCTCATTCTCTTTTCTGTCCTTCTCTGTCCTCTAACATGATGGAGAAATGCCAGCCAGTCAATGATTGACACATTTTTCCTTTTAGCACCCCATAACCCCTGTTGTGAATTCACATTATGTTCCCTCCATCCAGTGGTGTCCCTGCTCTGTGATTGGCTAACTTTCCCTCTGTTTCCACTGTCATGATGCTTTGGTGTGTCAGCACAGGTCATTGTCTGAGTCTAAGTACTGCCATGGTATTAAAGTCTGTGCCTGACTGACAGATGGTAATAAATGATGGCAGTCTAAAACAACATGAAGGGAGAGGCGCCCTTGACCTCACACCCCTCTAAGGTCGAGCATGTCTGGTAACCTCATAGATGTAACTCCCACACCCGGACCACATCTGGAGGGAGAATCTCTTTCTCTGTCGGTTTGTGTGTGTGTTGGGGAATGTAACAACTCATCTTCTCACTGTTGTCTACCAAGAATTAACGTTTATATCTGTTGTCACTCCCATGGCAATACTTAAAAATAAGACCTCCCCTATTTGGTGAGATCAAAGGGTGTATTTTACAATTTCCAAGAACTTGATGTACAAAAACATAGCTATCAAATAAAAGGTGAAATGTGCCGTAACGCAGTGACAGGTAACAGAATAAATGCTGCCATGGCAACCAAACCAGTAGACACACAAGGGAAAGGCATTGTCTTTGCTGATGGAAAGGGTATATGCAGTGCACACAGACACACACACACGCATTCATCGTAATAAGCACACACACTTTTTTTGTGGGGGGAAATTATTAGTAAAACCCACCTTTCTGCTCTCTCTGGCTGTTAAGGGGAACAATCTGTCCTTAAATGGATAATTGACCAAAAATTTGAAAAAATCATTTATTCACCCTCATGTCATTATGAATCTGTGGCCATGTTCACACTGCAGCGAAATATGGTTGTCAGTCCTGTATTTGAGTCATTAATACAGTTACATTCACACACAGTTCAGTTATTTACGGTGACAACCGCATTCTATAACCAAACTCACACCCAGAAATGTTCAGGACAGCCGCATTCTGGTTGCTGTGTGAACGCAACCGGACTGGACAACTAGTTGTCTGTAACGTCATGCAATGTTAAAGCCGCTCTGCCCTGCACAAACACTTATCTACCATGTGTGTTGCGGGTTTTCATGTGTGTTTTCGGTAACTTAAAGAGACATGAGCTGTGTGTCATCTAAAGGTTTTAGATCAGGTCACTGTTCTCCACCAAAGCTGCTTCCATCAGTTTTTTGTTCAACGCACGACTCAAATACTCCGCCCAGATATAAAAGCTGCTGTCAGTTAATGAAGATTTGAAGGATTAACTAATGCCTCTATTGGACTCTTGTCTTGTCAAAAGTAATACGACTTTTCAGTTTTATGGACCTTCGCAATCTTTGATATCACTTTGGTCACTGTCACTATGGTTAAGTGTAAGAGAATACAGGCTTGACTCCTGTTGCACACGTTCATACAGACAGTTTGAGACGCTGTTCGTAAGTTGCTGTGTGAACGGGACATTTCGAGACCCACAACTCTAAGTAAATCCCAAAAACTGACAATGTGAATGTAGCCTGTATGTTCATATTTTTTCCATGCAACACACACACAAAAAAATCATCATAAAAGTAGTCTTTATAACTGTTTTTTTTTTTTGTCCTTTTTAGAGCTTAAAAGTCACACGCTAAATTCTTCAAATCTTCAAAAATTTTCATTTCATGCTCCACTGAAAAAAAAAAAATACAGGTTTGCAACAACACAACAGTGAGTAAATGATAATTGATGTTTTTATCGTACACTAATGTTTGGGGTCAGTAAGGTTTTTTCTTTTCTTTTCTTTTTTTTAAAGAAAAACAATCGTATTCACCAAGGATCCATAAAATGAATCAAAGGTGACAGTAAAGACATGTAAAATGTTAACATAGATTTCTGTCAAATTCTATTTATCAAAGAATCCTGAAATAAGGCAGCACAACTTGTTTTCAACATTGTTATTAACAAGAAATGTTTTTTGAGCAGCAAATCAGTATATTAGAATGCTTTCTGAAGGATCATATCTGTTGCTGTTGACGACACTTGTCTTTGCATGTGTCTCCATTGTCTATATTTCTCACATTGTTAAACAGCTGCCTTAACTGCACAGAAGATGTCATGGGGGTCCAGGTCTGGGGTTCAGCAAAGCTGCCTGCTGACAAAACCTATTGTAACCTCTCATTATAAACAGACCTGAATGATGGTCTGTCTTACTGAATCAACTCACAGTGGACCACACAGTCTTTCTCTTTCTTCATTTTTGGCAAAAACCACAATAGGAAGAGACAACATGGATACTCTCTGAGCAATTAAGGTCTGGGAGAAGACAGAGACCCGCTCTCACCAGAACAGTTGTCACTACATTTTACTGTAACTAAAGTTTAGTTTAGGGCTGCAACAGCTACTCAATATGATATTCCATAAAATCCACTCAAAATAAGTAATAAATGTTAAAAATTAGTTGGGTATTTGCATTGTGCACAGAGAATGCCTGTTTGTGTGTCCTCTAAGAAATAATGCAAGATGCATTTCTATAAAATAAAAAAACACACACATATTACTACTTGCACTAATGTCCAAATGTCTGGGTCAGTATGATTTTTTTTAAAGGAATTAACACTTTTATTCAGCATTTAGAAATGACAATAAAGACACTTAAAATGTTACAAAAAAACTCAATTACAATTTATACTGATCTTTTAAACTTTCTGTTTAGTGTTTCCCATACATTGATTTATTTGTGGCGGCCCACCACAATATCAACACTGACCGCCACAAATACATTTCAGTGTTTCCCATTTATTAACTAGACTGTGGTGGCCCGAAAATATATTTAAACTTCTCATAATAACATAAAATTAATGTCTTTAATGTCGTGTTTTGCACCATTGCTGTCAAACAAACTAAAATCAAAAGCTTGATAAGGCTTTGTGTCTTTATCAAATCGCGAAAGACTGCCTGTTTGCGCTGCGCAAAGATAAGTACGCGCTTCGCTCACGCGATCAGCTCCGCGTCTCAGTTCACAGTGTGTCACAGAGTTTAGCGTGCATTTGGCAACGTAGCGGGCACCAGTTATGCATCATTTCACATCAATATTACTGTTTTTCCTTCATCTTTGACTAAATAAATGCAGCCTTGGTGAGACTTTCAAAGCATTAAAAAAAAATCTTACAACCAAAAAATTAAAATGTAAGCTTATTTAAACTGTTGATCTTTCCTATTTTCAGTCTAAAGAGTGATGGGACATTTTAAAGGAGCGGAGTCAGGAAACATCTATCAGGTTATTTCCATTCTGTCTGACACATTTCCATCTGTCCTCACAAAACACAATCAGCATGGGAGGGCTATAAGAGACACTATCACACACACAGAAACTTAGAAACAGAGCATCTTTGTCTTGCATCAGTGCAGAACACCAACCCTGCCTGTTTCTCAAAGTGACAAGTGAGAAGATTTGCCTCTTTTTCCCCAAAGCTGCTCTCCAACAGCAATAGAAAAATGTTTTGATACTCTGCATGAGTTTTTGCATTAGGTTACAGAAACCCCTGTGTTACACTCCAGAAAGAAACACATCAAACTGGCTGACAGTGCAACCATTTATCCAGAGCGAATAACCTTTGGTTTTGAGGTGGTTTTATAACAAGGCAGCCATAACACTCCTGACGCTTTTAAATGCCTTTGAAAAGAAACAGTGTATTAGAGATGAGGAGCTGCAGACCGATAGAAAATAGAACATGAGGGGAGTGATAGTGTCAGAAACGAGTGAATGCGAAAGCCGATTAGCGATGAGAAAGGTTATGATAAAACACAGGCTGAAGATGAGTGTTACAAGACAAGCATGAGTGTTTGAGTGCTGTGAATATGGCTGTTTTACAAGAAGAGATAAGAAAAAAAATGATGACAGACAAAAATCTCTGTGCCTCCAGAGGAAGAAGGTCTTTTATAGACAAAAACAGAGAATATTATGTATTTTGTAGCCACATGGAAAGAAAACTGAGATGAAAAATGTATTGTTGTTGATGTTCCCTTTACATAATCAACTACTTTTTCCCCAAAATTCCTAAAAGTCACCTTGAAATCAAACAGACAATTCTTATTTTTTTAATGGAATATTGAGTTTACTGGTGCTAGATCACAGCAGTAGCAAACCACAACAATCCAACCATCCAATCAATTTCTCATGGAAATAATATATATAATAATATAGAAGTCATTGGATATATGTCACAATATAAAAACAAAACAAAAAAAACCTTCCATTTCATAGGAGAAATTAAAATAGACGCAAATTAAAAAATTATTGAAATGCAGTAACAGTAGAGCTCTAAAATATGTGGAAAAGCATAATTCAGATAACTTAGTAAAGACATTTGATAACTGAGAAATTTAATATTCTCTTTTGACTGCAGACTTTGATATCATAGCAAATCTGAGCAGTTTGAAACATTTTAAGACATCTTCTGAAACCCTACATGACGTGAGATAACGTCTGTTTCTAGAAACATCCAAGTAAAAGTCACTTTCATTTAATCTCATTGCGGTCTACTTTTTTTTTAGGAAAGCAACCAGCAGCTGGTTCTAAAGTACATCACAAAATGAATAACTTGTAAAGCACAAACACATACGACCAGCGCTCAGATAGGCCTTAACAAGCAGATTAAGATGATCATTGAAATACTCAAGATCATTTGGTAATAAAGCCATACAACTGATTTGTCATTAAACCACAAAAAGGCCAAACATTGCATATGTAGCAGCCATCTTTCTCTCACGATTGGTCCTGACATCCAACACGTGACATATTTTAAAAATGAGAAGTATGACCCAGTGTCTCCTTGCATAGAGGATGGTTTTCTCAAAATGAGAAATTCTTTATGCCATACACACCCACAACTAACCCAATGAGTGACTCATCTGAGGAACCGTGACCCAGACCTCACTCAAAATGAATGTCTGCACTCTTTCTCGTCTCATGGGAGCGTTTCCACACTCCTTCAGGGGGTGACATGTTAGACACCTCCCCTGGGATTGAAGAGAATGAAAATACAGCACAGAAAAAAGAAGCTAAAGGAAGAGAACCAAGAGATGAGGAAATAGAGAAATGGGAATTGATGGAGAACAACACAAAATACAAGAAGTATAACTAAAAATAAATAACTAAAAGGATGGACAGATAGACAAGCAGAGAGATTTACACCGTGTCCTAACTACATGCAATGCAACGACACACAATAAAAGGTATATTTTCCATGTTAAAGGGTTAGTTCACCCAAAAATTAAAATTCTGTCAGTAATTACTCACCCTCATGTTGTTCCAACCGCGTAAGACCTTCGTTCATCTTCGGAACACAAATTAAGATATTTTTGATGAAATCTGAGCCATGTTTCACTCCTCCATAGGCTTCTATGTGACCGAAACTTGCTGGCCCAGAAAAGTTATTAAAGAGATCGTTAATATAGTCCAAGTGACTCCAGTGGCTCAATCTTAAGTATATCAAGCGACGAGAATACTTTCTGTGCGCAAAAACAAATAAAAATAACGACTTTATTCCACTTTTCATTTCCTTCTCTCTGGGCCTCTAGTTGGTTCGCGTAGTCTTTTTGCGCACAATGCGTAGTGCGTCTGTGTTACACGTCACCACGTAGGCTCACTATTGGCCGACGCCGGTCACGTGTGTGTTGCGTGATGACGTGCAACACAGACGCGCAGCGCAAAAACACTACGAGGCCCAGAGAGAAGGAAATGAAAAGTGGAATAAAGTCGTTATTTTTGTTTGTTTTTGCGCACAAAAAGTATTCTCGTCGCATGATAAACTTAATGTAGTGCCACTGTAGTTACTTGGACTATTTTAACGATGTTTTAATAACTATTCTGGGCCGGTGAGTTTCGGTCACACTGGAAGCCTATGGAGGAGTCAAAATTCTGTCAGATTTCATCAAAAATATCTTAATTTGTGTTCCGAAGATGAACGAAAGACTTACATGGTTGGAACAACATGAGGGTGAGTAATTACTGACAGAATTTTCATTTTTGGGTGAACTAACCCTTTAAGCCCCGTTCACACCGCCAGCGACACTTTGTCGCTAGTCTCTATATTGCGAGTCGCTTGTGGGCGTTCGTAATGCTGTCGCTCTAATGTTATTGGTAGACTGCACGTCTGGCCATATCTATACAAAATACCATCACAAGTGATATATACAACTAGGCCAATATCATTTTAATTTGACTAGGAATTAGGCTCAAAAGAATTATATATCTATATACAGTGCAATGCATAAGTGAATACACCCATGCTAAAGTTGACTAAAAAGAGGAATAAAAAATCATATTTTGGAAATTGAACTTAATGCCTTAATTTAAAAAATTAGGAAAAATCCAACCTTTAAGGACACCAATTTTCTTTGTGAATGAATAATGTATCGTAAATAAATAAATGTTCTTCCTTAAAATACATGGTGCATAAGTGAGTACACCCCTATGTTAAATTCCCATAGAGGCAGGCAGATTTTTATTTTTAAGTATTTTATTATTTTATTTTTAGGATACTATGCATCCTGATAAAGTTCCCTTGGCCTTTGGAATTAAAATAGCCCCACATCATCACATAGCCTTCACCATACCTAGAGATTGGCATGGGGTACTTTCCATAAGATCATCTCTCAATGCAAATCAAACCAGCTATTAAGCTAACTGAAATAAAACCATGCCAATCTCTAGGTATGGTGAAGGCTATGTGATGATGTGGGGCTATTTTAATTCCAAAGGCCAAGGGAACTTTATCAGGATGCATAGTATCCTAAAAAAAAAAAAAAAAAAAAAGAAATACTTAAAAATAAAAATCTGCCTGCCTCTATGGGAATTTAACATAGGGGTGTACTCACTTATGCACCCTGTATTTTAAGGAAGAACATTTATTTATTTACGATACATTATTCATTCACAAAGAAAATTGGTGTCCTTAAAGGTTGGATTTTTCCTAATTTTTTGAATTAAGGCATTAAGTTCAATTTCCAAAATATGATTTTTTATTCCTCTTTTTAGTCAACTTTAGCATGGGTGTATTCACTTATGCATTGCACTGTATGTACTTTAAGATGATGGCCTTGCCAACTAACTGAATAGAAGTGTTTTAAAAAAACAAATATTAATAAAATGACAATTACTAAAAATAAAAGCTAATTAAATTTTTTACAATTTTAAAATTATTTAACAGCATAATGTTAAATTAACACTGTTCAATGTACTACTATTGTATTTACATGGGAACTTCAAAGAATGATACATGATACCATGTCCAAAAATCCACAGTATTGGTTTAGTGCATGTCCAAAAGACATAAAGTTAATGTGACAGATACATTAGTGGTACTTTGATACATAACATGGTTCTGAATGATTACCATGGTACTTCAAATAATACCAACATGTCTAAAAAATCCCTGATAGTAACAAGGTACTTTGTAGTATTTTTGTTAGTGACAAAAAGAGGAAGACAGAGAAGAGAAAGTAAGAGAGGAGAGGGGGTGTAGGAGTGCAGGGTCTCTATATTTAGCCCTGCTGCTGTCACCTCCACTCTTCTCTCACTGTGACAGTTTAGATCCAGCGCCGCAGCACAAGATGCTGGGATGCACTGCCACCTTGACAAAAACCACACTGAGACAGCGTCTGCTGCACCCTGGCATCACAAACAAATGTGTTTGGTCTAAAATAAGACAAACAAAATGTAGCATAATCAGGATATTCAGAAGAAAAAAATTATCCGCAAGACTTAGACACCATAATTCAGTTAATACAGCACACCCCCGGCAATAACAAAAACAACAAAGAACAGAGAACAAAGAACAGGCCTCCCCTTCTGAGCCCATGCCTGTCTGAGTCCCATGCACCCTTTTCTAAGTGATTCTTATGAAACTGAAACTCAATGTAGGGTCAAGAGGTTAAGTTTATTACTCTGCCAAGAGCTCCATTAGAGAAAGCCTCATGGGAACAGCTCAGAATAATGCATTTTTGATGAATCTCATCGCTTTTGGATTTTAATACCGTTCTGATACATCGCTTGGGTTTCGCTTATAAAGTGAGAGCTTGACTGAGCCTGCACATTTCAGCTAAAAATGGAAAACCTCAGTGTTACCTGAAGACAAACACATTTTTTAGGTTGATCGGGAGAAAACTGATACAAAACACAGATGAGAAAGACTGAGGGTCGTGCCAAAAGTAAAGAATGATGGATGAACACAGCTCACACAATCCTTTCCAAATACTTTCCCATCAACGCCACAGGTGAGCTGGATGCAGAAGTAATGAGAGTAACTGAATGGCACTACAGTCTCAATGCAGCTGTTAGTTAGTGTCTCTCTAGTGCGGGTTTGAGAGAGACAGTGTCTCACCTTCTGTCTGAGCAGTTCTCCTAGGCATATCTTGGCAGGTTGAAGGAGGTTCATCTTTCAGAGAGACAGTGATTGCTCCAGGGCTCTCTCTCTCACACGCACGCACACATATATATGCTTTCTCATTCTCTCTGTATCTGTGTGCATTGTCAGAGGGAAGCACTTGCTGAAGTCTCTAGTGTCGCAATTGACCTAGTTAGAACCCAGGTAAAGACAACATGATGGATAAACCTAATCACGTCATGAGAGGAAAGTACTGAATGGTGAATAAATGTTATAGTATTAAGGTTATATTTATTAGAAAGATCTTTTTTTCTTTCTTTCGTTCTTTACCTGGTGTTTTAATCCGTCTCTTTTGTCCACTTTCAACCACTTCTGTCCTGATTTCTTAGAGGAGAGGGTCTATGGGCAGATAAATGTATGTTTTTTTTTCCAGATCTTTCGATCTAATGGACAAAATAGGCTCACTCAATTTACATGTGAACAGTAACACGATTGGAGATGATGGAAAAACATACATCAGCTTTCGTTTCTGCTCTGATAGCCTTAAGACCAAGCCGAATGCAGTGAGTGTGTGTTAGAAATCAGGAATAGTGAGAGGACATTGTGCTTACTAGTATGTTTTTCGTCTTCAAACCAAACTTGGGTCTCCAGCCAACGAACTTTAAATCCCGTCTAGCTACTGTGTTTCATAGTGTTAACGCATTAGGTCAGTAGGCGGAGAGTTCACATGACAACATGAGCATTTACACAACGAAAGCAATCCGGTCAAATACGTTTTCGACTACCTCTAGAAGTGGTCGAAAGTTTACAAGCTCAAAAAGCTTTGGACCCAGTTAACAACTGTATTAAGCGTTGTCCACTTGTGATCCGATCGACCAAAACACATCTTAATATCAATTGCAAACAGGGTCTTTCTTACTAATGCTCAGTCAAAGTTCATCTTGAAAAACAATCTTTTAAATGTAATATTAAAGGGGTGGTTGAATATGATTTCACTTTTCTAACTCTAGTTAGTGAGTGATGTTTCTGACTTCGGTTTGAACATAAAAGGCTTAAAGTTTTTGAAATTTTCAGTGCATGTCTGTGTGAGGTAACATGACACAAGCTGTTGTAGCTTTGCCCCCTGTGCTGGGAGCAGCAGCTCATTTGCAATTAAAGAGACAGACACAAAAAAAGGTGCGTTTCTGCTCACTCTCAAAAAGGGACAACTTTAACATGCTATATAAAAATATATGTGGGGTATTTTGAGCTAAAACTTCACATACACACTATGGGGACATCAAAGACTTATTTTACATCTTATGAAAAGGGCGTTATACCACCCCTTTAAATAAATCCGAAAATTAATATTCAGTTTTCATATTGTACATTATAAATGTTGTGATGCCCAAATTCACTTTCTGAGTTTCTGCATTCAAAATCCTGCATTTAAAAAGACTGATTTTAGTGTTTAGTGCTATTTTTTTATTTAGTCAGAATTAAGTAGATTTTAGTAGGTTTATCCAATATATTTGGAAGCTTGTTTGCGCCAAAGAATAAAAAAATTATTGCGACTTTTTATCTCACAATTCTAACTTGAATTATGAGATTATAAACTCGAAAGATATTAATGTCACAATTCTGAGAAAAAAAATGCATATAAAGAAAAAAAATCATAATCTTAAGATAAAAAGTTGCAATTATTTTATTTATTCCTTTATTCCATGGCGGAAACAAGCTTTCATAATTATCGAATCAGCCATAACATGAAAAAAATCTGTGCACCCCAATTTTTACTTTTCTTTCTTGTTCCCTATGCTGCAATTGAAGACAGATCATTCTTTGTCCTTTTCTCTGATTGTCTTCATTGCTCTTTTTTTCTTGAATATAATTTGGTAACACTTAAGGCCATACTCATTTACATAAAAAAATACTAAATGAGAATTGTTAAAAGGGAATTGAGAACGTTCTACAACATTTAAAGATAAGCCACTAAACATCACCATCAGCCGCACAATACAATATGTTCTGAACTAGAGAAGAGAAAGCCAGCGAATTCAAAAATGTGATGAGATGTTAATTGAAACACGTTCCAGAAAGGCAAAAAAATCTTGGAAGCTGTAATGGACAATTGTTCCAGTAGCCGTTTTTGAGATAATTTTCTCACTGCATTATTGTAATGGTCTAATTGGGTGTTTGGATATATTTGTATAGCATTTTTTTTCAGTTTTTTCAGGCACGGCCAATTATGCATCCAGGTGTTTCTCAGATATAATGAAATGAACAGCGAGAACAGAGTTAAATGCTTTTAAATAGAGCTGCAGATTAGCATTACAAGCATTTATGGTAAGAATTTGTTCACTTTTCCCACACAGCGAGGACGGATCACCCTGACAATGACCTGCTTCTGTTTTTTTGGGGTCACAACCTCAGCCTCTGGCACCCTCAAATAGGCTGTTATTAGGGCTTGTTTGAAGATAAAAAAAGCCTCCAGAACAGACAAACGCACACACACATATATTGTGCCCAGGTCAAAGCCTAAACCTCTAGATAATTTTCAACATGCTCAACAAGCTGCTGGAAGCAGGTGCAGGAGCTTGAGCATATAACTTTTTGGGTATTTGCAAGAACTGGTAAGTCTATCAGCAAATATAGTATATGAAGAAATGCAGATTGGCCATGTTTGATTTACTACAGTTCATTGCCAACTGCATGACAGACAGAACCATGATATTTTATGACATTTCAAAACATAAAGCAACTAAGCGAGATTACAGGAAGGTACGTCAGAGATAAATATATCTTTGATGTCATTCTGCCAGTACATTCAGTGACATAGCTGAAACTCACACACACATATACAGTACACACATCCTCCAAACATGCATGGCTTTAATATTTACCTATAAATACAAATAAAACATTAATTTGTCATAAAAAAAGAAGAAATTATTATATAAAAATGTTAATTTCTTTATTAAAACGACAGCCACACATGTAAGCAAGCCTTACAAAGCATAAATCTGTGTTTAGATTTCAGAAGAAACATTGTGACATTTTTTAAATATAAAAATGCTGAGAGGCCTTCTCTGTCAGCTGATAATATTCGCTACTGTAATACAGATGAAAGTAACTTAATAAGCCGGGAAAATTCCCAACTTTATACAAATAATAACCATTCAAATGTTTGCATTGTAAGAAAGTACAGGGAGACCTCAGATATAAAAACACAAACTCATTAGGTAATTTCCTATTAATTCAATAGAAGGGAATACTAGGGAATACCAATATGGCAGCACGGTGGCTTCACTTTTGATGCCGTCATGAGCAATCCAGTCATTTATATAGATCAAAAATCTAAACAACACAGATTGACCTCTCTGATGAGACTCTAACATGGACGAAACTCACAGTTTGCGCTGATACCGCTATATATTTTAACTTTAAAAAAAAAAAATCTTATTTTTTAATATTACTGCTTTCTTACTAGACCAGAAGCCCTGGAGTGTGACATCATTTCCACATCATAAAAAAGCACATTTCTGGGTCATGAATGTGCGGTGGATAGGGTTTATTAGCACTTTGCATTAAATGATAACTCCTAAAGCTCTCAAACAAAGAGCTTTTCCAGTCTCCCATTAGAAAACCACACAGACTATCATCTACAGCAGATGGACTGTTTTAGTGTTTTTAAAGAACGCTACCCAGGTGTTAACTTGAACAGCAAAGGAAAATGAAGCACACTACTTTAAATGCCTTGTATAATTGTGATAATTTATGCACTGCCATCAGCCCCACATTGTAGTTGATGCACCTTGAGATACTTACTTTAAAATGTTTTCTGTCTGAGAACATTTGTCTAAATTGAGCAATAAGCACTCTGCCCCTCAGAGAATCTACTAATGGAATTTAAATTAAAACAATGTGCACAAACAACACCCGTGGCACCATTTTCAAACACACATACACACTCACAATATAGCAATTCACACACAGCATTCCTTCTTGAATCATCCCTGGGCTCTCATAACCACTGTAAAGTGATATAAGATGCATAAACACGGCCATAAATCCACTGTCATGTCCAAAAACTAGGAGTTATGTGAGGGCGCATATGCAAAGAAATTAACTTAGGCTGTCATGTGACTCTTCGTAAGTCCTCTGGGATACCTTTTAGCATGTAAATCCCAAGCTTGCAGAGATACATGGGAAAGAGGGGATTTAAAAAAAAGTGTGTGCATGTGAAAGAGAAGGGCAAACGTAATATATCATAGTTACTCCCATAAAACAGGGAAAAGATGAGAAGAGCCATAGAAAAGAGTCTGAACTTGTAATAAGTCATGTCTGCAGAGCCCGAGACCTCGAACTTCACAGATGATTGGGCTTCCAGGGACGTTTCTGTGGTCCGGACTGTCTGTAATGCGTAAGGGCACAAGAAGACACCAGTATCTGCTCTCTGAACTCACCGACATTGCTAACAGCAGCCAAGTCCTCCCTCAGAGCTGAAAACTGACTCTGTCTGGCAGAGTTCCCTGCCCTCCCTCCCTACATGCTCATACTGGAGAATAAGAATAAGAAAGAAGGGGATCTCGGTGAACCGCAGTAAATGTGTGTGCGTGGGTGCATTCATGTGTGTGCTCAAGCTTGCGCTTATGTATGAGGGACGGACTTGTGAATTACCTGAATCTCCCAAGGGAGGATTGCATAAAAGGTATTAATTTCTTTCTTTACTAATTCCTTAAACCGGACTTCTAGCTAAATTGAATCATCATGCTCCATGCATGAAATTAAATATTCTCTAAACCAATACTACTGTATATCAAACACTTTAGTGTTCATTCAACATATTACAACACAGGGTTGTGCAAAATTCAGAACTGAAGAATTTATTCTTTTAATTCATGAGTTCACATTTAAACTCAATTGGAAACAACCCACAAGTAGAAGGATTGGAATCTGAATTAGAAAGACAGAAAAATCAACCATTCAATCAATATTTTAATCTAACCATTGTACACAGTAGAATCTATCTATCTTTCCGTCAATCCATCTCGACCTACAACCCTTCAAACTTGAAGGCTTTTTCTTAACATTCAAACCAACCATTTTCGAAGCCAACATTCAAATTTGTCTATAAAAACTTTGATCAAATTAGTTCTATTAATTTCCTTGAATTTTAATCCATTTTATTTATATTTCCTTAATTCAAACTGCAGTTGCACCCTGTTTAGTTTGTTTCAAGAATGAAATGGAATTTAAGCCATTTTCAAAGCAATCATGAATGGCGCAGAACCCTGTTACAACAGCGAACAGATGATGACCTCATTGCTCAAATAATAGTCACATTTAAGCAACTGAAAGGGATATAAAACAGGATGTTTTGTGTGTCTCAAAGAGTGCAGGCACAGAGGCAGGCAATTACAAAGAAAGCCTGGATTTTGGTTAGCCATCATTAATGATTTTCTAATGACACATCCCAAGTACGAAACCAAAACAAGATCCCACTAAGCTTGAAGCTGTTTGTGGGAGAGAACAGAACGTTTAGTGAGTATCCTAGTAGTCCTAAACAAATGTAGCCGTCTTCACAAGACGTTCAGGGGAGGAACATGATCCAAGTGTTTGGTCAAAGCTTTTGGACAGGGGAGCAGAAGTAGCCAGAACTAAAAACTATAATCCATCCAAAGGTCCTCCACTACGTCTTACATAAAGCAGACTAGATCTTTAATTTCATCTTTAGTTGCACTGTGTTTTTGATAATCTCCAGAACACTCATAGATCTTTTTTTTTTTTTTTTTTCATATTGTAAGTTGGAATATCCTATCCTGTGCATGCATGTAGTATGTCTCCAGTGTATATTTTGGCAGTCAAGAGTGGCCAGTGTCAATGTTGACTGACAGAAGTACACTAAGATTAGGCAAAAGGTCCTGGGAAACCAACCACACCAATATCATATACAGTATCAGTATTCCATTTTGGAGGAAAGACTGTAAACATATAGTTTAAGCTTACAAGCAAATATTACCTTTCAATTGCGATTCCTGAGCATAAAATAACAATAAAACTGACCTATTATAAGAAATCATTGATGCGTAGTCCTGGAAAATGGGCTGCTACCAAGAACATGGATATTCAGGAAAAAAAAAAACAGTTCAGAGAATCCCATGGGAAATACTGTTTCAGAACTAAAAACTAATTGCATTGCTTAGCCAACCAAGAGCCGTGCACAAACCCAACATGAAATCCAATTCCCCCAGCAAGGGTAACTCAACTCACAGTTGTGCAAATTCTGAATTTAGGTCCTTTCTGGTAGACATGCTCAATCCCAAAGAGTGTTCGAAAAACCAATTAAAGAAACACAATAACGGGCAACAGAAAGTAAAATTAGTTCAGGCAGCAAACTGTGAAAACTCCTTGAATTAGAAAGGTGAAATTGACATGTAACATAAGAAGGGAAGTAGCTTGCTCAGCACAAAACTGAAGAGATTCCCACAAAGCACAAATAAAAAAACGTATTGCCTAATACGACAATAGAATAGAAGCGCATTAAAAATGCACATTATGAGACTCGGGTTTCCTGGAAACACTGAGGACAAAAATAATAACGCATATTTCCCATGCAATCTATATCATATCAATTGCAGTTGTTTGTTTATTTATTTATTTCTATATTAATATGAACAGGAAAGCAGTGGATGCCATCTCCAGCAGGGGCTGTAAGCATCCAGAGAGCAACAGTGTGAGACAGTCAGAGCAAAGACAACAGAAATGCATCTTACCTTTGAAGGACAGGAAGACTCGTGGAACAGAGGCGGGTGGCAGGGAAGACAAAGGGCTGCTGTGGACCGAGACAGCTGAGAACACAGAGACCAGAAGGGTCCCCAGCACCAAAGTCCCGACTCCCTGCATGATCACTTTATCCAAAGACCCACAAGAGATTTATTCGGTCCTGCATGAGAGGGGAGGGAGGAAGGGGGTGAGGATGATCAACATTAGACAGATATAAATGAGCTGAAAGAGTTCCTCATATATTCATGGTTTCAATTTTACATTTCTTCTTATTCAGTGGTAGCAAATGAAAATTGTTAATAAAGATAAGTTTGAGTGATTTTTATTCCCAGATATTTACACATTTCTACTCGATTGGTTATTGGTTCCTTAACATTGAGTCTACTGATAATTGGTAAGATATTATTTTAAATTCTTTGTGGAAACCTTTCACTTTGTAATAATTGACTTCTTAAAATATTCATAATGCACGTTATGTTTTTTGTTGTAGTAACGGTACAATGACCATTTAGTAATCTGAGCCAAAAAGCAGTAAAAGATTAATAATAATAATAATAATAATAATTAATATATATTTTAATTACTTTAAATAAATAATCAGTGAAATATCGTTTTTTTCTCTGTCACAACTAAAGCTTTTTTTCATTCCTTCCAAACAAATCAAATAGATCCATTATGGAGCTAATAATATGACTTGCAAATGAACTTCAACGATCAATAGCATTGTCATTTCCATTTTCAGAAAAACATGTCTCAATAAACCTTTCAAAATAGATAGTTTCCATCAGATTTCAGTAGCGTGTAATGGACTGATCCTCTTAAAAATAAACATTTGGATAACAACTGTGCTGCTGATCTTCTGTACAAACAAGTACTTATGATGTATGTGACGTGAAGCATAAAATACATGTTTATCTTAAAATTAACTGAAATTAACGCAGAACTCACCTACAAAACGTCCGTCAAAAACGACCCTGTGTGTCCAACCGTACAAACCATTTACAATCCAGCGCAAAGAAAACGTACAGAAACAAAAAGCAATGCGTCCAGTCAAAAGTAACTGCATACACGTGTCCACAAAGTAGTTGCTCCTTTAAACTAATTCATTATACTGATTCCGTGTCAGTTCAAATGAAGTGCAAGTATCCCCTCTCGACCGGAGTTTTTAAACCCGTCTCGTGTATTTTTGTCCACGCAGCAGCACCAGCAGCAGCAGCAGCGCGCGCTTCAGGTCCACTGACTGTCTGCTGCTGAAGTAGTCTGGCAGGTGGATGGAGCGCTGCTACTCCCCCTGGGCGGAGACTTACCTTAAAAGTAACACCCATTTATGTTTTGAACGCAATTAGGCAATGCAAATACATGTGGCGAAACCAAAACAAAATCATGAGACATGTTAGTAATGGGGGTGCTACGCTTATCTCCACTAAATCACACGTAAACATGCGAACGACTCTCGCGTGCGCTCGCCTCGCGCTCTCTCTATCACCCTGGGCGACGCCCACGCGCTACACGCGTTCAAAACAGTAGCTG
Source organism: Scardinius erythrophthalmus (assembly GCF_964197995.2). Taxonomy (NCBI): domain Eukaryota; kingdom Metazoa; phylum Chordata; class Actinopteri; order Cypriniformes; family Leuciscidae; genus Scardinius; species Scardinius erythrophthalmus. The sequence goes on from NC_138232.1 coordinate 9,965,459, forward strand.
TTATTTGGAGATAAAAGACAACAATTTCATTGCATTGTTCTGAAAAGAAAAGAAGCAATGTGTATAATTAGGCTAATAAATATCTATATTTATTAAAAACTTATGATACAACGCACCTCTTATGGAGAACGCATTTTCTGCAAAAGTGTATGGTGATCAAAAAAAATATTTTTAGTGAATCCTGATGGAGAAGAAAAACTAAATTACAAAAGAAGATTGTTTCACCTCCAGCATTGAGCATATGGGCCCTATATGCGCCTGTACTATATGCAAAAAGCAATAGGCCTAAGTCAAATGAGTATTCATGAAACAGTATTGATCCTGAAGTGTGCAACCAGTGGATACTTTCCTATCCCATCAGGCCGCATAAGCTGAGAAGCCAAGAAAACTCTGATTTTAAAATGTAAGTGCTACAAAGAAAGTTGTTCAGTTAAATAAATGATTTTCACGGTTGTTGGTACGTCAAAAAACATCCAGGTCAAAGAGCAATGTAAGTTGGTGGATGCAGTATGCTGCCATGTTAATGTACGTTATACGTTTCCTTTAAACGTTATTTGAAAGAAACATTGATGTTAATACCTTTTACAAAAATATAAGTCATAAGTCTTCTGTTGCATAATATATATGTAGGTTCAGAGATTCTCATTAGCAACATAAATCTGCAACATTTTAAGCATAAGCATTTCGTTGATTTTACAGTGCATGACAACAAACATATGTGTTTGTTGCTATTCAGTGCTGTGAAAGAGTCGAGGGCTCAATCCACGATAGCTTTCTCTGTTTTGCAGAGAATCAGTAAATGCAATTTTTCACAATTTGATTTCATAGAATAAATTACACAAAGTATGAAATCTGCCCTAAGGAGACAGAAGTAGAGTGAGAATGACATGTTAGTGCAGAACACATAAGGATTATTAGATTTGTTGAGACTTTTATGTAAAAATGGCAGTGCAGAATGATGATTGTTGTAAATTTGTTCATCTGTGCAGTTTCACACATGCACAGTATAACCATGGGGTCATAGTGCAATGTGGACTTGCATGCTTGTGTCTCAGTATTCGTGCAAAAAAAGCGCAACCTGATGTTGCACCAAGTTTGCGCAAAACAGCCATTGCCTGACCACAGAAATGCCAGTCAGGGCTATTCATCAAATAAATGGCTGAATTGCAAAATAAACATCCAAACCACAATACACAAACCTTTAATTAAGAGTGCTCAATGACAGATTTGTGAATTACATTTATTTATTTTCTTTTATGGTTTTAGTGCTTTTGTGTGTGGTTCAGGTATTCCCTACGTTAGGATAGTAAAGATAGTTAGCATAGAAATGCCATACATTTTTGTGGGGACCTTTTTTTGTCCCTATGAGGAAAACAGCTTATAAATCATACTAAATGATGTTTTTTTGTAAATTTAGAAATGCAGAAAGTTTCTTTCTTGAGGGTTGTGTCCATACGATGGCTGTGTCTGTGTGTGTGTGTGTGTGTGTGTGTCTGTGTGTGTGTGTGTGTGTGTGTGTGTGTGTGTGTGTGTGTGTGTGTGTGTGTGTGTGTGTGTGTGTGTGTGTGTGTGTGTGTGTGTGTGTGTGTGTGTGTGTGTGTGTGTGTGTGTGTGTGTGTGTGCGTCTGTGTGTGTGTGTGTGTTTGTACCAGAAAGTGAGAATGAGAGCAATTTATAGTGGAAGGGCAGTCAGTGTTGGTTGCAATGATCTGACCCAACCCAATTTAGCAATTTATTTATTGGTGTTTTGAGTGAAAATAAACTGCTCTTTAAAACAATGAAATATATGGGCTGGATTCCAGATCAGTCACATGGTTTTCTTTTTGTGATAACTGATGAATCTCTGCAAGATTTCTCTTTAAAACTGGAATGTGTGTGCAAGCTCTCTTTCTGTCTGTCTGATGAGGCCAGTGAAGAAGCACAGATGAAGATAGACAGATATTGAGATATTTCATCCTTTCAACACCTGACTGTCTTCTAGCAAAGCATGTCATTCTGTGCAAGCGTGTGTTTGTGCACTAAAGGAAACAGACAGAAAGTCTCGATAGCCAAAATGACTGGATTTTAAAAGCCTCAGCAATGACGACCAAATGTAGCACACAACAATATCATTGAATATGACAGATTTAAACAGAAATGATTAAGCAGAGTACTGTAAGTGAGAGTGTGTGAACTATAGGTGTCTGGTTGCAGTCGGCTCAAGCAGACAGATAACAGGTGTGATCCAGGACGACAATGACACAGAGACACGGAATGGCCTTGATTTTCACACACCAAGCCAAGGCAATTACCACTCGTAGCTCAGTAAAGCATCTCATTATCTCTGCATCAGCAGTCAGTCAAAGCACAGGCTCATGTGTGCGGGTATATTCCAATCAATTTCATAAGTTAGAAAGGACATGGCGATACACACTGGATGACTGGATTAAGTGTGATTTATGTGTGGTCTGTTCTGTAAAGTTTTAATTTAGTGCGATCAACTCAAACCCAAAATATTTGCTCAGTATTCAAAACTGGCCACTCAAGTTCATATCATTTTCCATTATCTATATGCAAATATTTCCATGTAATTTATAGCTGCAGGCCTGTAACCTTAACATACATGGTTATCCCTACCTTTTAATTATCTGAATGATTTTTGCAGTTCTTTTTACACCTCATAATCTCATTTATGATTATCATCAACTAACATGATTGTACGACCAGATGCTGGGTAATTTAGATCAAATCAAAATGACATTCAAAACGAGGCAGATGTCTTGGGATTTGTATGGAGTATCCAGATTTGACCGTATGGAATATTATTAATGGGATACATAGCCTCCTCCGACATTATCTTTGATAATAGTTAAAAACTTCTGGGGAAATGGATGGATCCTGTGAAGTGCATTATAGTAGAATGGAAAAACACTTATCACTTAAAATCAAGGAGAAGAGGTATTGGAGGAAATGGCATAATTCCTTTGTAGTGACTTCAAAGATGGAGGTCAAGCGAAAGTAGTACAGAGTTGGGGATGTATTTCCCCTATGACAAAGATAATCCCTGGATCCCAATATACCTACTTCCATATTAAATAGACCTTATGCGCCAGAGAAACAAGCGCGCAGCCATTTTTAGCATACTGTGTTTGAACTTCCGTTTTTGCGGTAGTTCTGTGTATTTCTATGGCATCGCTGAAGTGGATTTACTTATTGTAGAGTTAACGAAAGTTATCATTGTAATGTTTGCAAATGTCATAACAAATATCAGTAGACCGGGAAGATATTAAAACGAGCGGCTCATTCATAAATCCGTAAGATCTTACTTTCATGCTGTGGAAATACAAACCGGAAGATACACCACAACGAGCGCAGCACTGAAAAGGGGCGGGGCTACATAAGGCCTATAGTAGGTGAAAAACAGTATGTGAGCTACTATTTACGGCGAGATTCTGAAGTGCGCATCCACACCTTACTATCCCATGAGGCTAAGGGAGAGGATTTGTGAATAGAAGTGAAGCGGCAAAACTGACGGTTTAGATCACGTGGCGGTGCCAACTTCATTCATACTACACACATTCATAGTATATAGAACATATTTTTTTAATGATCCTGAAGTTTAAAACCAAATGTAGTACCTACTACACAGTATGCCATTTCGAACACAGCTAATGACTGATGAAAAAAATACATTATTTTTCACATATTTTACATTGTTGCAGCAATTCTCTACCCAATCTGTCTGTAATGACCTGGGGTGCGTTTCCCAAAACCAACTATGGTCGCAAATTCCGTTGTTACCAACACAATTCTATGGAACTTGCGACCATAGTTGGCGAACAATGCTTAGTTTCGGTCTCTTTGAAGCCCCTCCTTCCGAAAAATCAAATGTGCGCTGATTGGTCTACTGCACCAGTGTGTTGTGATTGGTCAACCGTTTCAAGCGTGTTTCAGACATGTCACGCCCCTAATAACCCCTTTGTTTGCATATTGGGCAGGAATTATTTAAATGAGGAATATTGTGACATGTACGTTCCCTGGAAAAAGTCTACAAGACTCCCATCGAGGCGTTTCAGGTTGTTCAGAAACATAGCTTAACGATATAGAGAATAACTCCCTTTAGAGTGGACTTTGTGCTTTAAAAATGAAAAAAAATCTTTAAATTAAAATATTTTATTAAAAAACAAACACACACACACACACACCTTTTTAAAGCTAAAAGAGTTGATTCATGTATGTTCACAAAAAGACACACACAGACATACACACACACACACACACACACACACACACACACACGCACGCACGCACGTACACTTAATCATGTTCATAAATACCTGTGCTTTGTTTTGCCTAATTTCTTTCAAGACATGCCTGCAGGAATAAGCATGTTTGCTCTCTCTCTCACACACACACACACACACACACACACACACACACACACACACACACACACACACACACAGGTCAGATCAGCTCTGGTGCATGTAATGACTGATCATGTACTCACCCCTCAGTCACGGCACAGGAGCTGCTACCTTTTACCTTTGAGATAAGACATTAAAAATGCACAGCCTCCACCACCACTCTCAGGAGTCCAGCCTACTGTTCATTAGCATTTAAATGAGAAAGAGATAGTCGTGTTTGCCTGAAAGTCATATACCTACAGCAAAGAGCGGAGAGACTTCAGTAGACTTCCTATAAATTTCTACACCTCTTCTGAATCTATCCCTCCAAACAACTATAGAAACTGCTGCTTTTATCCCCATGCTGACAAAAGACTGCTTGATTCTAAACAAATTAGCCGTTGTGTTTTGAGGACAATTTAGATTACCGGTATAGTTCAGCAACATGGTTTCCAAAGAAGTTCACTGAACATCAATGCTGGCTATTTAATTTACATTTGCATATTCATGAGAACATACCCTCTCAGTGTTTGTACTAGAAATTTACATTTTAACAGTCAGTTTTGAATGCTTGTTCAATTGTTCATGTATTTGCAAAATTATTTTATTTAATGAACACAAGCATGTCTTGTTGTATTTACAAATTGTCAAAAATGACAAAAAATTATATTAAAAACATTACCACTGAAAAATTTTGTTCTAACCAAAAAAAAGACCATGCTTGTTGACCAGCATTTTTGTTGGTTAGCAGCACCAAACCAGCATCAACCATCATAAATCTGGTCTTTTTAGCAGGCTAGCATTATCGAATATGCTGTGAGTTATGGAAAGACAGGCTGCTTTGCCTGAAAGATCAATCTGTCAATCTTTGGAACAAGTAGCTTAAAAGATGATAGCCTGCTTGTGCTTGATCTTTTCCAGATCCTGAACTGATGCAACCAATATAATATGGTTTCAAGGGAAAGAGAGAGAAAGTTGAACTGAAGGCTTACGCATGTTTCCGATTCGTCACCTCAGAAAAGCAGTCATATTTTAATAATGTTTTGTCTGTGGTTTTCATGCTGGCTTTTGATTTTTTTTTTAAAGTGACCAACTATCTCTTTTACAGTAAATACAGTAACAACAGACTGAGTGTCACTGGATTTTCCTTGTTCCCAGGACTGAAACTAAGCTTCACTGGTCACATATGGATCTAATTATGGCTGTTACAAACTGAGGTGTCCCACGAATAACAACAATGGTTTCATTTTCAAATGGCCCCCCGTCTGAAAGAGCCTCTTTCCTCACAACCCGTGGCCAGCAGGGTTGTGTAATCATCATCCTGTCAGAGTTGGCTGAATAAAACCCACCTCAAACTCCTACTTGCCGCCCCAGAAAACCACAGACGGCCCCATTTGGACGACTAGCCCGGTGAACGCTGCGGAGACATGCTCCAAATCTGAACTATGTACTGAATATACAAAATCCAATGCTCTAGTGACCAAGGAAATGGGCTGAAGACATGAAGGATTCTACTGAAGTGGAGGTGATGGTTTCAGAACAAGAAAAACATGGTTGCGTGAGTCTTTTTACAGTAGGGGATGGAAAAGAATGATCCAAGAACTGGACTAACAAGATCTAATTCACTTGGGATTAGATGAATACGATGAGAAATGCAGGAGGAAAAAGCAGGAACTACTTATGTGGGTCACCGCAGACTTGAGATCCATTATTGAAGTCTGCTGGATACAAAAGAGTACAATCTTGTCTTCATATGAACTGTCTATTTAAGCTACAACCTTCCCATTTAAAGGAATGGATCCCACAGAAATTATAATTCCGTCATCTTTTTATTTGCTCTCATGTCATTCCAAACCTATTTGACTTTGTTTCTCGCAATTTGAAGAAATATTTCTGATTATTATCAATGATGAGAACTTAATATTTTTGTGCCAATCAGGATACATTTCCGAATTTTTCAAAATGAATTCATGGATAGGCCGTTTAATGACTCATCAGTGCAGTAGTCTATGGTCAGAGATGCTGACATTTGCACAGTTGCCCAGATTTAGGGCAGCGAGAGCGACTAAAGCCCTGAATCACTCAGCTACATCTGAACATGTTTAAATCCCCCTGAATTAATGACAGTTAATCCTTCATGTTGTGGACATGAGGATAAGCATGTCATAAATGGCATAAAAGCTCAGAATAACATAGGTTTTCATGCAATTTTCTTTGCATTCTTTTGACTAATTGATCCAATTTGTGCGTTTAAAGATTTATTTATTTTGGGGGGGGGGAGGGGGGGGCATTTTTCTCTTTTCTTTTCTTCAGCAATTTTACTTCTTACCTCTATCTGTGTACTATCCTGGTACTGTGGTATAACAAATTTTTGTGCTTTTACCATTTGCACCTCGCTTTGGATAAAAGCATATTATGCTAAATGAATAAATGTTTTCAGGGGTCACATGAAAAACAAATACACAATATTTAAAGACAAAAAGTACAAAATATGTTCTCATGCCCCTCTTGGTTCCTCATTGCATAATCAAAAAAGTGTGAAGTTGTTCAACAGCATGTCATTCAGTACAAGGGTAACATTCAAAAGTAAAAGTCATACGTCACAGCTTTTAAAGTGACTTAAGAAGCATCTAAATCCCTGAAAGATTACATAACTCCATGATATAAGATGATGTATAACACAACAAATGTGAGTTGATAAGAATAGAAGTAGTGTTATATGGCAGTGTCGTTTAATGTGATAACCAGCACAACTACCTTCACACATCTGCTCCAGGAATTTCCAATAGGATGTATGTTTTCAAGAGACATGCTATATCTTACCCAGATGTCAGTGCGCAGTATGGGGTATCTGGTGCATGTGCAAGCTCACTGTGGTTCGGATTAAACGCCAAAAAACACAACATGTGGCTCTGATCTTACAGTGATGTCACAGCTGCCCTTTTATTAATCCTTGAGGAATGTTTGTGATTGGTTGCAGTGTGCTCTACATCATTACCCTCCTTAAGTAACAAAACCCAAGCCTGGATTTCCACAGCTATGGATCTATATAAACCTCACTGCAGGGCCTGTCAAAGAAACATATGATAGCGGCCATTATTCTTGTTTAAAAGCCAAATAACACTTGGTTGTTTCCTTTAAAGATTAAATCTGCTGAACTGCCTTGATCCGGCTTACTTTGAATAAGAAGCTGCTTTACCATTTCCATTTTTTAGTATTATTAGTCCTTTGAGTGAGTGCTCAATTTTTAAGCACCACTTACAAATATTCAATTCAACATCGATTCAAAAGTTACCATAATTTATTGCCTCTGAAACAATTTATAGTAGAATTGACATAATTAGAAACTGTATGTATGCTCTTAAAAATGGTTCCAAAGAGGTGTTTTCGCAGCAATCCCATTGAAGAAATATTTTTTTTTTTGGTTCCCCAAAGAACCTTTCGGTGAGCAGTTCTTAAAAGAACCATTTTTTTTTCTTAATGTAAAGAACCTTTGGTGCAATGGAAAGGCCGCATTAATGTTAAAGGTTCTTTATGGAACAATCAATGCAAATAAAAACTTTATTTTTAAAAGTGTATAGTAAAAGTAAAAGTAAAAAGTACTGAAAAGTATAAGTTTGCAGGTTTACAACAATTTAAACAATCAAACGCACCTTTTTGAGAAAACAAAAACAATGGAAGCCATAAGAACTCTTTTCTTTTACTATGCCTGTAACAAAATGATAAAATTATCAAAACATAACATGATACTAAGAAAATATGAAGCATGTTCATCTTTTCCCAGACATATAGAGAATGTACCCTCCAATTAAATGTGTAACCTCTGCACTAACATGCATATTGTATGTGTGTCCTTTTCACAAGGCATATTATAATATGATCTTCAAAAAAGCTAATTCAGCGGGAACAAAATTATCCGAATGGTTAACCTGGAGACCTTTTTCCAAAATGAGTCAATTAAAACCTCCATACCTGAGCAACATTTCTGCTGCATGAGCTGAAAAGTTCAAGCACTGTAACCTCATGTGACCTCTTGCTCATTACTCTCACCGGTATATGCAGGGGGAAGCTTGGTAGCAATGCCACTCTGCATCATAAATATTTAGTTATAATGATCAGTTCTCTTTTTAACTGAGTTTGCATCTATCCACTAGCACAGAGTCATAAGACAGTGTTTGCATAAAGCACAGGTAAGACGCTATTGGGGGGGTGAGAAAGCACTGTCAACTTGACATGCTAATTTTCAATCAGACAAATGAGGTACTAATGAGACACGGCATTTTACACTGATGAGCATTTGACTGATGAGGTGACATTATAAACACACACACACACAACTAATCATTGTTCATAAATCCTGCCCACTAATATAACAATTCATAGTCAATGTTTAAAACATACAAACATACCATTCAAAAGTACAAAGAAATTCATCAAATGTGACAGTTATGCCATTGCTAATGCCATTGGTTTTTTGAACATCAGAGAATGCTGAAAAAAGTATAATGGTTTTCACAAAAAATATTAAGCAACCATTTTCAATATTGATATCAGCACCAATTTGCTTATTAGAATGATTTCTGAAGGATCATGTGACACTGAGACTGGAGTAAGGACGCTGAAAATTCAGCCTTGCATCACAGGAATGAATTAAAATATATTAAAATAGAAACAAATTAATCTGTAATAATATTTCATAATATTACTGTTTTTATTGCATTTTTGATCAAATAAATGCTGCCTTGCATGGTTTACGTAAGAGTTGCAAAAACAAATTGACCAATCTGGAACTTTTGAATGGTAGTGTGTATTATACACACTACCATTCAAAAGTTCCGGATTGGTCAATTTTTTTTTTATGTTTTATAATAAATATATATACAGAATATCCTTTTGTGCTCAATGGAAAAAAATCAGTCAAACAGGTTTAAAGTGACATCTGAAAAATCTCTTTAAAGACGACTGCGTATGACTGAATACATGCATATGGTCTTTATTTGTGATAACCATCATGGTATGGAGCTCATTAAAATAGGTGTGTAGGTCAGGCTTTGATAGACAGCGAGATGTCAATCACAAATTCAAATCTTGAGAAACTGGGTAAACCATCCACCTCCCACAGGTCAAACCATATAGATGGAATTTGTTTTTCTTTGATCAAAAATAGTTTTCTTATAACACCAAAACCTCAACCAAGAGTTAAGTTCAAGCGCTGTGCTGTAACACTGACAAAGTTCTCTCAAAGCAGCAAGTGCTCTTCAGTATTTTACAGCTAGAACTTTAAATTACACCTTTAATTTGGCATTAGCTGATGCGTGAGGTGCATTTCTCGCTTCACACGTTCTCAATGTTCATGCTTGTCTTACCTTCCTATTCACCTTCAAACACTCACTTCTCTCTCTCTGAATTGGAATGTTAGCTTGATACTGCAGCAACAAAACTAAAATTTAAAGGGATAATTCAGACAAAAAATGAAATTTCTGTCATCATTTATTCACCCTCACGAGATTCCAAAGCAGTATGTCCTTCCTTCTTCTGTGGAACATGAAAGAATATTTTGAGAAACATCATTTTTCCCCATATAATGGAAGTCAATGGGTTACAAATGTTGTTTGGCATATACCCAACATTCTTCAAAATAACTGTTTTGTGTTCTGCAGAAGAAATAAAGTCATACAGGTTTAAAACGATGTTTGGGTGAGTAAACGATGGCAGAATTCTCATTTTTGGCTAAACTATCCGTTTAAATTTGAGTTTTGTTGCTGTAACATTCCATTTCAGAGAGAGAGAGAGAGGGAGGTGAGTGTGTGGAGGTGAATGGTAAGACAAGCATGAACATTGAGAACGTTTGAAGCGAGAAATGCACCTCACGCATCGGCTGAAGTTCTGAAACTGCCAAATTTATTCTAATTTTAACGTTTAGTCTTTTGTGTTTGGTAAAAATAAACAAACAAACAACATTAAAATATCTAAAATTATAATACTACTAATAGTCCTTGAGTGCATGAGATGGATGCAATTGGAGTTTTTAAAAACTATATTAAAAAAATAATTACGTCAGGTTTCAAAATGAAATCTTGAGGATGTGCCACCTATAGGATCACATATCTCCTTGTTGTGTCTTTAATAAAAAAAAAATTTCACTTTATTGTTGTCAAGTGTCATTTGTTAAAAATATTTAAGAAATATTAGTATTAAGTTTCATAATGAATCTTGAGGAGGCGCCACCTATGATCACATGATCATAAATGCCAAAATTACGTACTTTGAGTGGCGCCGCCTTCTCATTGTGCCTGACACAGGTTTCACAGTGGCTGTATCACCCATGAAGATGGGCTATAGCCTAAACCAAAACTGTAAACACCACAGACATTAAGGGTGATGTATAAGAATTTTGCACAAATTATATGATAAATTATTGCATTTGTTCCCCCCAATACTGAATGTTTTTTTAGCCTTAGTTCAGACTCTCTCTCGCTTAGATGAACATGAACTGAAACAAAAAACACAAGACTATCTTAAGTATTCTCTACCACATTTGTCTTAATACTTAATTATCTTTCTTTATAGTCATTCTGTTTGATCGTGGCGCTGAGATAAATTGCTAGTCTGTGCAGTGCCAAGCCTTCACATACCTCTTTAACTATTGTGTGTGTGTGTGTATATTTGTGTGTGCATGTCTGATACCTCTGCTCATGGGCCTGGGGGATTTTATTCTGTCAGGTCTCAAACAGCACTATGGGAAATATGAAACACTGATAGGACCTGCCTATGAACTGAAGCTGATAACAGACGTTTAGAAGAATGTGTGTGTGTGTGTGTGTGTGTGTGTGTGTGTGTGTGTGTGTGTGTGTGTGTGTGTGTGAGAGAGAGAGAGAGAGAGAGATATTTTAATGGATTGCAGGTAAATTAAGGTGTGTTTTATACACATCAAACCAGCTTTTATCTGTAAGACACCGTAATTACAATTCAGTGCAATAACTGCAATGGTTAGGATTAATTCATTCACAGCCTTAAGTAAATACATGCAAATACTGAGTTTGAGCTTAAAGACCATGATAAAAAAAGAGAGATGAATAAAAATATTTGTGCTCATTCCACATGCACTATGTAGCTTGCGGTTATTTTTCACCGGCTTCAAACTGCAGAGAGGAACATGCAGAGCCGCGGTGTTGATTAAAACTGATGCTCCAACATGAAAATGAATCACTCATGAAGAAATCAAAGAACTATCGATGTCTCTCTCCCTCTTTCTCTGTGTTTCTCTGTCAGTCAGAGGTTGGTGCTCCTCTAATCAGCTGTCATCAGTGTAAATGTGAGCCGACTGCTCTTGGCCACTGAGGACATCAGGCAGCTCTCTGCTGTCAACTCCCATTAGCCCTCACTAGCGTCATAGCAGACTTCTGCCCCATTAGCAGCATGGCAATATACATTATACATACCACAGCCTAAAAAAGGTGTTATGAAACATTTGTCTAGCCTGAAATACAGCCATCTGACCATCTGCGGCATGGATGTTTGAGAAACAAAGCACAGATGTGGGATCTTAAAAGCAAGAACATCCTCCCAACATTTCAATGAGCATGTATGCATGCACGATCTTATACCGATTATGGTTAATAACCCAACATGTAAGATCATGTAAACACCTTAAACTGTGTACTTTTCTCAAGTAAAAGCCATAAATATTTTAAATCCATTTCCGGATAAAGACTGTTGTCCACTACCCCAAATATCACTCTCCTTTCCAGGCATTCCGGTGTTTTATTTTATTTATTTTTTTTTCAGCCTATGCACGACTTGTGTGCATATGTGCTTGTTTCTATGTCAAAACCAGAGAAAAACATGTCAATTTCAAAATTAATTTTGACTTAAGTTGACAGGTTTTTATACTGAGCTGATTCTTGATACATGTAAACACAATCAATGTTATAATTAAAGACTTCATTTCATACATTGTTTACAGGGAACAGGCAGATTTTTTCCCCCAGATTTTCTCCGTTGCCTTAAACAAATCTGGAAACAGTTGGATATAAAAAAAAATGTGTGGATCATAATGTTAAATGGAGCCGAGACAAATACAATACTATATATCAGCCAGTTTAGCAAAGATATAAAAAAATGGTTGTTCAAATTCTGCAAAAAAAAAAACTTTCTAGAAGTTTTCTAGCGTTACCTACAATATAAGTATAGGGAAAATAAATGATAAATTATCAATCACTAGCTCACTGACCTTGCAAAACAGCTAATTGCAATGAACCTAAAATCTAATCCAGTTCAATTCAAATGTGAATTAATAGTGTGCATTTCCCACTATGGCATTCAGGTTGTTATCAGTTTGGATACTTTGATAATAAATGTTATACCACAGTTCAGAAGTTGCAGTTAATCATGCAAATTAACCTGTGGAATTTTTTTGTGATTGTAATGGACAATTATAATTTATTTGTTTTTATTTTAGTTCAGATTATTTCATTGAGACTTTCAAACTTGAAATTTTGAGCCCAGGTCACTAGAGGAAGACAACTGATTGCTCCTAAAACCCCAGCTGTCGTGATGGAGCCACGGGAACCTCATCAGCCTTGGCGCCCTAATCTGCAGTATACGGGATAGTGCGAGGGGATTGGTTGGGGAGTGGGGCATGTCACCCTTTGGCTTTATATCTGAGGAGTTTAGCATGTGACCAACTGCAGAGGGGGGTCCTTTCAATATTAATGCAGCACCAGGAGGTTTAAACCTCAGCCTGAGAGAGAGTTGACAGGTCTGTGCCGATGGCTGGTATTGAACATATGTGCACCTGCATGTGTTAATGCCCGTGACCCAACTGGGACCATTTAACACGATTTTATCCACAGCGGCAAAGCACATTCTGAACATAAAGCAGCATTACAACAGCATGTGGAAAGTTACTTTGGATAGTTTGACAATGTAAAATGGGAAAAATTCGAAATCTTTCATCCATGGGGATGAAACCATATATATCTACAATAGTATGGAATATGATCAGCAGCCTAAATGTTGAATAAAATTGATTGATAATAATAATAATAATAATTTATTATTTAACACTGTAATGATCAGTATACATTGTATTTTAATTATAAATATAGATATTTTTTATTTAAAAATATAATATAATAATCTAATTATATATATTTTGTTAGTATAAATGTATAAAATTATCTATCATACACAGTATAAATGAAACAATTAAGTGACCCTTGTACTTATTTTAGAGTGGCAAACATGATGTGTGTTATTCAGTAACTCTATCTGGGACAGGATCTGCATAAAAAAAGCTGACTAATGACTGAAACACAATCCCATACATTCTAGCCCTATATTAAAAGGTGTTTATTGTGTTTCAGTTGAGGACTGCCCAGTTGAGGATTGTTAAGTGACATTGCTACTTCGTTGGTCATTTGTCAGTTTCCTGGCTATCAATTTCTCTGTAGCTGTCTATTTGAATGACAAAAACCAAGTTAATAATAAAATTAAAAGAAATATCTCATCATTCTCCATTACGCGGTTGCTATTTACATCTTATATGTCTGTAAAGGCAATGATTGATGCATTGGTTTTACATTCCAAAGAGCTCTTGGAACTGTTAAGCAACGAGACAGTTTGGCCCAGCGGTGGAATAGTTGCTAAAGAGCACATCTTATAGTGTAAGAATATGTTTGCAGCGATGAATGGCAGGAGAGGTTGTGCGGAAAGCCCCCATATGGAGATGGTTTGGGTGTGCATTATGTTAATTACTATGCTCCCTTGTTTAGAATAATCTGGACAAATCATAGATCAATTTTATACGCATACACACCTGTTGTGAATTCCCCATAAAGTTTGCATAAAAACTTTTTATGTGCACATAAAAACCATATAACAGACCAAATAACTCCTGATAAACAATATGAAGAAATATTATTTCAGAAATATGCCTATTCTTGTTTGTTTGTTTGTTTTCAACAGCTGTTCCTGATCCTTTCAAATGTGAATGCTGACCTCTAGACCACGTTTATGAGATTGTAGTGTCCATCAGGCCTGCCATGCTTGTTAAGACTGGTCACGCTGAACAAAACGAGCTTTGTCACACTACAGACCACACACACACACACACACACACACACACACACACACAAAAGCTGTTATTGCTTAGCACAGTTTGCAGACTTTCAATTATTCCCATTACCAAGTGATTTTATGGCTTTAATGTGCTGACTACCCACTGATATGACCAATGAACATTAAGGATACACACTAGTTTATTCATAGCTTAATTTTTAAATGTGGGCATGATTTCTGGCAAAGTACCTTTCACTTTACCTTGTAGAGACACCATCGATCATTTGTTCATATATAACTGCCTCATAGAGGGTATCATCACTAAATGTAAGCACCTGAGGTTTCCCTGAATAGATGAAACCCCAATGAGAAGAAAAGAAGAAGGACTGAAGAGATGAAGGGCGAGTCTCACCTGTCTGTGATGAATTATTCAGTGAAACAGCCAAGAGTGACTGTTATGTAAAGGAAATGCTTCAGGCTTGCTTAAGGTGACGTCCAACATGTTCCATCTGTGATAATCTGTCACAGACATTCAGAAAATGAGCGCAAGTACAATTAACACACACACACAAAGAAATACACATATACAAACACACTCCATCTCACACTCTCTAAGCAGCATCTCAGAGAATTGTGTTACCATAGAGACAGAGGGATGAGTATTTTAATGAATAGTGCATGATGGGTGAAGAGTAAATACTGGTTAACAGGACCCATTCAAGACCTGCTTTGCATTATTAAAAGCAGGGTTGGTGATTTGTTCCAGAAACATTTTTTGTTATGCTTGTTTAAAGTCTCTTCACATCCTAATAGCAATCACTAAGTTAAGTGGTCTAAATGTATACATATATATCGTCTGTGGAAGGCGTAGGACCATAAAATGTTCGTCAAATAATTGAATTCAGTCTGAATGTAATAATATGATGTCCTACCAACTGCCTGTCAACGTATGCATTTCCATACATCCGCACACCTGCTCACACAGACATCACACGTCATCAGTGTGTTTCATGCTGTGCAGATTTAGACAGACACCTGTCACCGAGCACCGCAACCACCTTTTACAATTCCTCCTGATAAAACAATGAGCTTATGCTGTGT
Organism: Scardinius erythrophthalmus; assembly: GCF_964197995.2. Taxonomy (NCBI): domain Eukaryota; kingdom Metazoa; phylum Chordata; class Actinopteri; order Cypriniformes; family Leuciscidae; genus Scardinius; species Scardinius erythrophthalmus. Next base: position 9,981,007 of record NC_138232.1, read on the forward strand.
TCGCGCCATAACTACCGCAATTTGGAAGAGATGGAAACCCGCGACTCGAATTTATGCATTTTCAATGGTAACACTATCAAGGCTGAAATGAATCTGCAGCAGTCAGGTGATACAGGTCAGTGCTCTTTGTTGTTTATGTTATATGCTTTGAGATATGAGGTAATTTAACGCCGCCTCTTGTGACTCTTTTGTTTGCCCCCTCTGTACACGTTCATGTGTTTTGAAGGAGGTGTGGCTTTGAAAATGCTCTGAAGGGAGGGCGGGATCTTATGCTTTTAAAGCTAGCTCGCCTCTTCGAAACTTGCCTATCCTACATTTAATGTCTTAGAATTATTATTAACATAGTTTTAAGCACACTTTGTAGTAATGAGCGCAAATAGCAACTATTAACTAAGGATCCAACTATTAATTTTTTAATAGCTAACATAATTTAAAATCCATTTGCAAATTATTAATAACGTACCCAACATTTTTTCATAATTTACTCACCGTTATGTCATTCAAAACCTGTATGACTTGTATGTCCAAGCTGCTGTTTTCTATACATTAAAAAGGAAATTGTGACCACAACTGTAAAAAAGCAAACAAAATTTTTGTAAATAACATCTTCACTTGACCCTTCGCAGGGAGTTAGATTGACATGCGATCTGACCAATCATAATCCGCCATCTGCCATTTTTGTCTGACAAAGCAGTCAGGAAAGTTAGTAGATTAACTTTTGGAGGATTTGAACTTGAAAAATGGTGTGTACTGACGTCTTACCGCGGTTAAAACAACATTCCTTCTTATGTTTATTCATGTTTATTTGATGCTATAAATTAACTAAAAGGAAGAGATAATTGGTTCACGAGCAGCTTTAACTGAGGCTCTACAGCGATCTGTTAGACACATTAAAGAGCCACAAATAGGTATTTATTGTTTAAATTTCTTTTTTAAAAAATTACCAAATTTGAAAGTTGAGACTTTGATTCATATCAAAAGTAACCTGGTCTGTTCTGTCTGTCAACGCGTTGTCACTGCCCTTTTTGCTCCGCAATGTATTTTTCACTGCGTGAGAACATGGTGTGGCGTGAGAGCGGCGTGGCTTGTCGGACATAGCAACAGTAACTAAAGGGGGCGGGTCTTTGCAAACAGTCAATTTAATCTATTTCCTCACACAATCATCATATGGCTTCAAAAGACCTAAAAATATAGGCTATAAGTAATATATAATTATTACTTTTTTGTCCCTGGTTACCATTTACATTTTAGTACATAGAAAACAGCACAGTGAACATTTAATTTTTTTTAAAAAAAATCCTCCTTTTTTGTTCCACAGACAAAAGAAAGGGTGAGCAAATAATGACAGAGCTTACATTTTGGGGGTGAACTGTCCCTTTAAGAGATTTTTTTTTTTACAATTTATTAAAATTTCTGCAAGAAATTGCATCAGAGTTTGGCCTGTTTTAAATAAGAAGCTGAAAATCGCTATAAATTCAAAGAGTCTTTTCCAGAAGTCATTGGAAAGACAGTCAGGTATTGAATGTCCTCTAAATTAGGATCTGTGTAGCCATGAAATGTCTCCAACCATAAGTACAGCAGCCTTGGCCAGTTATGATGCCAGAACACCCCTAAAAATAAAGATAATCACAGTCCTGACTCGCAGAAAACTTTCACACACAGGCCGTGGTCCAATCACTGTCACCTAGCAGTGGGCTTGCGGATCATATTGCAAAAATTGCTTGGACAGTTGATGATTGTTCTGTATCTGCAACTAATGTATAAGTAATTTCTTTTTTAAAGTCTCACGTGGGCAAAAATTTGCTGCTACGACCAACTTGTTAGACAAATGTCTCCTGTCTCATTGACTATCCATTAAAATTACAGGATAGCAAGGGAGAAATTAATGATTGGAATAGAACTAAAGCAAAATGCTTGACAGTCAGAACATAGCAATCTGTCTGCTATATTTATATCTATTTCACACCACCTCTGAAACAACATGAATAACAATGTTTGCAATAATGTCCTCTGAGGCCAATTTACACAGTACATCTCTATAACATTATTTTGAGCTCGATCTGGACAAAAAAAAAAAAAAAAAAAAAAAGTGAGCTTGCATAATGGGCTCAATCTTGCTGAATAAACTTCCGAATGTTTGGCACAAGAGGATTCATGGTCCATCAACTCTCACATGTCCAGATGACCCTAAGAACATCCATCTGGTCAGAAACTATTCAAAACGTCTCCTCACCTTCCTCCAAGGATCATGTGTGCTCAATAGGCCACATGTTTTTCTTCTAACACATACACGCACACACAGAGTTCTACGCAGCTTCACTGAATTAACTTGAAGCTTCAAGTGACAAGGTGATTTAGAATTCTGCAAGTAAAAAAAAGTGTTTTTAGCAAGATGTACCTGATTTTGTGCAGGCAGAGAGTTCATGTAAACTTTGAATGTTGTTGGCAAACTGTCAAGCTATTCCAACCCTCAGTCATCTAAGTTCCTGGATTCATCAATACTCCAGAGTACATTCTTGTTGAAGGTGAAGGTATTTACCGCCTGGGAAACAACGGGAATGACAGTCAGTCTTAAATAATACTGAAATTTGAGAATTTGAGAGCAACAGGACTGTGTCATCACAAAATTCTCACCTGCCATCCTCATAGTATTGTTATTTTGATGGGTTTCCTATTGCACTCAAACCCTTTATCACCTTCTCTTTCTCACTGGGCTCAATTTCTTTTGGATATTTGCCTCTACGAGCCACAGAGACCCCTGCCTCGATGTCCATATCTAGAAAAACAGATTATGAGAGGTGAAAAGAATATAGTTCACCTAAAAATACAAATTCTTAAATACTCACCCTCATGTTGTTTAAAACCTGTATGACTTTGTTTTTTCTGTTAAACACAAAAGGGGAAATTATAAAGACTGAAGAGGCCACTCTTTTCCATGATGAATGTGAATGGGGATCCAGGCTGTCAAGCTCCATAATAATAACCTTAAAAGGTTTAATAAAATACATGTAAGAATATGTCAAGCCATAACTTTGTGTGATGAACAGACTCTATAATAGAAATTTCTATAATAGTTTTTTTTTTTTTTTTTTTATATAGCATTAGACCACATCTGCCAAAATGTTTGAGGCTGATGCTCATTCTTCTAAATGCTGGATGTTATTCTATACAGACTAAACACACCATATGATTTGAAAGCGAGCAGCAAACGAGCTTCCTTTTCATAGTTACTTGGTTGTCCACTCATTTCCTCCACCATATGGAGAACTTCCTTTCACCAAACTACATCGGCTAGCAAATATTAGTGGAGCGAAGGTCTGTCAATGGCTTCCACTGACCACAAAGGATGTGACCCCTGATCTTTGCCCCTGCACTGTCAATCATAGTGTCTGGTTTGTGTTTCCATGGTTGCTCAAGTTGATGCGTGACCCCGGAAGGATTAATGAGAAAACAGGGTTTGGTTTCAACCTTAAGGGAATCGGTTTCTTCTTAAAAGTGCATCTTTTGTTGGTGGAGTTTGTTCCCCATTGGCAAAGTAAGGTTGAAGAGTACAAAGTGAGACTGATTAGATGAGACGGGAGAGATGAGACAGAAATATGATCATTGCCTTACACTTGGAGGGAAACATGGGTTTAAGTGCTTTTAAATCCCAAGCACATGTGTGGTAGAAGACATCATGTCACAACGGGACCTCGGTCAGAATCAATCAACTTCACTGACTTTTCTCATGACATGCACACACACCCAGAGACATAGATCATATATCTATGATTCCCAAAGAATCTCGTCTTGACTTTAGTTATGCCATCTCGTCATAAGCTAGGCCCTGTAACTTAATTCAAGATGATCAACGATACATAATCAAGTGTTATTTATTTGTTTTCTTTATTTGCATGTTAACACATGGAAACTGTACACTTCCATGGCGGAAAAAGCGGTCACATCTTTCATGCTAGACAGCTAGACATGCTGTTTCGATTCTCTTTGATGTCCCTTTAGCGACTCTCACTCTTGAAGATTTGATTTCATTGACCTCTGCAGTCTTACAGTTCATGTCCACCAGTCTTCAAAAGAGCGTCAACTTCACAGCACTTGACCGCAACCTCTATCTTGTTATGCTGTTTGAGGCACATCCAGAGCAGAGGAGTCAAAAGTCAAGTACAGCCAAAAATAATCTGTTTATGGGAATCTCAAAGATGTGCTCAATGTTTATGCCCATAGCTAAACTCTTTGAAATTCCTATGAGCTAACGACATAACACAGTACAACTTTATAAAGGAAGGCAGTAGATGTGGCAACACTGAATGGTGTTTTTCATTGCTAGCAAATGGCTTTACTACCTCATGTATTTGACATTGTTAGAAAAAAAAAAAAAAAAAAAAAATTATATATATATATAAAATATTATTATATTATATATATCATATCTCAATTTTTTTTTTTTGCATCATAACTAGGGGTGTAACAATACAATACAAAATACAAAAATGCAACAATATGTATCATGGATAGTGACAGTATTGTGTATAGTGAGAAAAAGTTCAAGTTTACAGAGTTTAGAGTCAATACTACATTAAACTACTACATATAATGTTGAATATAATGTATAATAATGTAATGGGGGAATATTTTTGGGTCCCGATAATGCTAAATGTCTTATGTTACCAGTAAAAAGTGGCCAACATTTAATTTAAATATATCTAGCCAGTGACAGTGCAATCATATTCGTCAAAATAATTCTGTATTTTCAGCTTCAGAATCATGAATATTTTTATTCTGGTGTCACCATTGTCCTGTGTATTGGGTTACCAGCACCAAGTCCAAAACTATTCATTTCCACCCCCAATGTAATACCAAATTCAGCAATTTAATCAATCGTTTTTATAAGTATCGCAATGATTGTATTGTGAGTTCAGTATTGTGATATCTATCGAATCGTGACATGAGCGTATCGTTACTCATTATTTTTTTTAAAACATTTTGATTATATATTATTTGAATTTGCATTACTTCATTAATTAGTTTGTTTCTGTATTACAGAAATGAGAATGGGATTTTTCACATTACTGTTTTAAGAATGGGGGCAATGCAAAAAATAAATTATAATATTTCTAAAATTAGGCTTAAATTTTCTTTACATAAAAATAGCATTCATAATTATATTATTATAAGTATTTATTTATTTATATTACAAGTTTTTTCTTTTGATTTTGTGGTGAAATTTGACCCAAATATGTTCTTGCATGCATTTGTCTAAAAATGTTGTATGTTCTTAAAATGCAGACTGTGATGAGTAAGATGTACATTTAAGCATTTACTCCACCACATACCTCACACAAACCTTAAAGTCAGCTCAGCCCCTTTGTGCTGATAATCAGTACAATCTTCACGCCTTCCCATCTAAAATCTTATTTTCCACCAAATGGGTCTCACATGTTTCTGCTGATCTTTGACACTGCACTGCCTTCGGTTGTGATTGCATTGGCCTCTGACGCTTGTTTGTGTAAGGTCTCAAGTTTGGATTCTTGCTGTACCTACCAGGAAGGGAGAGAGAAACAATGAGAGAAGTTTGCAGATAGAATGGATTTGTTGCTCTCTGGGGAGGACAAAGTAGACATCCACTGATCACAACTGACATCACCTTTCACAGACGAACAAGATTGTTTGCTGCAGGGTTAAATGGAATTCTTAAACAAACGTCCAGACCAATCTGAAACCCCAGAGGGCAATGTGAGGGTCATGAGTTAGACCCCTTAGACACATTCACAGTACTGATGGATCATGTAAACAAACTAGATATAAATCGACTGACTTTGATGAGCTTTAGTTGTAGTGCAAAATGCAGTGCTGGTTTCCATATCCAGATTTTCTAAAATGGACTGACACCACTTTCATAAAAGCTGAAGAGCTATAATGGCACATTCTACATTTAGCTTTTTGTTCATCTAAATACCAAAACCGCCCTCTGGTGCCACTTTCTTAGTACATTTTTACTAGCCACATAAACCTGAGGGGCCAAAAGCAACATCTCAAAGTTTGTCCTTCCTCCCCAGTGGGCTTTAAACTGGCTCCTCACACTGATTTTTAGGGGTAGAGGAAATGGGTTTCAGCAAGACAGCACATCCAAAGGGAAGTGATTAATCGCGAGAGTCTCTTCCACAGCACGTCCTGCTGAGCTGACATCCTTCGAGAGGCTCCGTCACTCCTGAGAGGTAAGCAGCACACCATTAAATCACTACAGGAATCTCGCCTGCATCTAATGACCTATGTTTAAAAAGCTTTTCCTTCTAAATAAAAGATAATGTAAATCACAAGATGTCTTTGCCCCATTATTGATGTTTTTGACCACATCAGTTTCAAATTTTTGCTTTCAAGAATGCAACAGATGGGTGAATCTCTCAAAACCTGTGGACATGATTATGCCTTGGTCATAGCACATAATAAAATAAAATAAAATAAAATAGGGTTGCGATTAATATTGTTTGAATTGTAACATTATTTTCAAGCACATTACATTTTTCATCAAGCTAATCCCACCCCCAATTCAAAAAACTAATGTGAAAAAAAGACCTTTCACATTTCTGTAACGCAAGGAAAAATTATTAAGGTAAATTCAATTATTTATCCGTAATTTTGTTATTTGTTGTACTGACTTGAATTTATTCTGATTTAAATAAAACATTACAGTATTTATTTCCAGAAATAGTTTAAAAAAACACTACTACAATTTAAAGGGACAGTAAGTAGGAATTACTCCCATCTAGTGGTGAATTTGTATTTTGCAATCAAACTAATTTTGCTCTCCAGCGCCTCGCGTTTTCAAATGCGCGTTGCATCTACGGTAAGCGATATGTACCAAAAAGCTATGACAGGATGTCTTCTAATAGCACCTCGTCGAGTTTTCCTTCAGGTGAACTGGTTTGTTATTTCAAACAAACTACAACTTGACACAACGAACAAACGAATGTTACAGTTTTGAACAAACAAAACTTACAACCTTGTTTATAGGACCTTCTCTACTTTACTCAATAGCTGCTATTCATCAAAGAGCCTGTTTAACTTTTAACTATGTTCTACTGTCTATATCAGTGTTTCCCAACCTTTTTTCAGTCAAGGCACCCTTTGAAATTTAAAAAAAAATGTGTGGCACCCTACACTAGTGTTGTCACGATTTTTTTTTTTTTTTTTTTTTGATGTGCACAAATAAATGACAGATAGGCTAACATAAGATTTTCTTCTTCCTGTTCCTTTTTTTTCTTCGTTCATGCATGTTACAAATGAATGAATGAATTAAACATTTTTAATTTTATATAATATATAATTTTGTTATAATTGCACAAGATAGCTTGTTTTTACTATATTTTATGTAGCCTAATAATTTCACAGTAAATCTCCAAATTAATGTAGAAACATCATAAAGACAGTATATTTCAAATAATTGTTTAATGGCATCTTTTTATGAATGAAGTGTTATTTGATTCTGATGTCACTGCTGCACTGTCACATGTGGATCCCACACGCGTCCCATTTTCTCACAACTCTTAACGTTCATTTAAGACTTTAACTAATTTAAGACTGCTCTCATGAGGATAGCCTACTCAAAGCGAAAGCGCGAAAGAGAAGTCGGGTCTGGCGCGCGTCGTGTCAGCATCACAGGACAGCGCATTCTCTTTTGTATTTTCTCGCTTGCATGGTTAGAAGCATTTGCATGAAGAAGAACGTGATTATATAATGTAACGCTAGCCAAAGGATGACAGAAAAAAATGCTGCTTTAATTGCGTTAAAGGGGTCATATAATGCCATTTTTGTACAAGCTAATATGATTCTTTAGGGTCTAAATTAAAAGTTTGTAATATACTTTAATTAAAAATTCTCATTAGTATTGTAAGAAAACACTAATTTTACCTGGTCAAAAACAGCTCTGTTTTCAGCACGCCGTTTCAGTGCATGTGTCTTTAAATGATAATGAGCTTTGCTCACCCCGCCCCTCTGTTCTGTGGGTACACCGTATTAGACACTAGGTGTGTTCGACATCGGCTGCGGCTGGATGCACCCGATCGGCGAGAGTAGCCGCGTGCAGGCGGGGAGGAGCTGCAAACGGAGACGTGAAGTCGGACACTTTCTGGGTCCCGTAGTGACCGCTCACGTGGTGTTTGCATACTTTACCACAGCTGAAGTGAAATAAATGCAATATTTGCCAAATAATGTTTCAGAGACATTTTCATTCAATACTTTATGTACTGCTTCTTACAGCGTCTGTTTGAACAAGAATAAAGTTCAACATAAGCTACTATCAATGAAGTGGAGTCTACGTTTTTTAATCAGTTTTACTTTGATAAACATGACACAATATAACATCACAAATACATGAAAAGAGTGTTTACTGTTTTAAAAAACTGATTTGTGCGCTTTAGAGGAACTAAAGGTGTTTGAATAAACACGCAACACATGTGATCGTTGTCATGCAATGGATTTGGCCAATCGTGCACTGTAAAAATAAAAGGTGCCTGGAGGAACCTTTTGGGGTTCTTCACTTCGCCACACCAGCGGAACCGTCTGTAGATCCTCTAGGCACCCTTTAAAAAGGGCCGGTTCTCTGAGGAACCACACAGGTTTCCTGAGGAACTCTTATATTAGGCACTGTGTGGAACCACTTTGGGTGCCTCCAGGAACCAAATTTCATTTTTTTTTTAATATTTAATTTCATGTTGTTACTATGGTTACCTTTGACTTCTATTATAATAAACAAATTGAACCAAATACAAAATAAGAATTGTTTATTACATATTTGATATTCATGTTTATACATACACTTCCATGCACATGGGGAAAAAAGCTAACTACAGATTAATATTAATGACTACACAAAAAAATAGTATAATACATAAGCAACATGAATAATCAACCATGTATATACAATAGATAAACAAGAAAAGACATCTCAACAAAATGCATGGAAACACATATGTTCCACGAAATAAATCAATGTAAAAAAATTACATTTGAACTAATTAAAAATGTCCATCATACTTAACTTTAAAACATTTGTGTTTCAGTCCGATGGTTAGTCTGACATCACTGTTTCCAAGTCCAAAAGCTCTATCAGATGCCAAAAACAAACAAACAGTGCTAATATACACTAATTGTGCTGTAACCTTTATCTCTATACTGAAATCTCTGATGGTTAGTTATTCAGCTATTTTGAATCATAAAATGTTTAAGTCTGGGATGCCGTTAGACTGGAGACTGTAATGTACACTATGGCTTTTGAAAAGCTTAAATGTGTGACTTGAATCAACAGTGTTCATAAATGGTTGTTGAGTATTCTCATGAAACAAGATAGAGGAAGTAGTAGAGGCTTCGACCCGAAACAGAGTTAAGGTGCAGTAAAATTATCTGTTGTTCTGTGAATGTTCACTGGTGAATTCAGTCATTTCAATATGAATTCACACGATCAGCAATTTCGTTTGTGGTCATAAATGTCACTATGGGACCAAGTTGGTGTGAGGTACTTAACGAGTTAGAAAAGTGAAAAGGTACAGCATCGTTTTCCGTGTTTTTCCTCTTTTCTGGTGGATGGTCCAGGCACTTCGATGATTTTCAGGTCTACAGGAGGATTTTTATTCTTGATCAAACTTGTATTTCAGCTTACCGAGATCCCTGCAAAGTACAAAATTTACTGTTAGTAATGTTATTAAAGTGATAGTTGTGAAATTTAAATAATTTCCTCAGCCTTGTGACGTTCCAAACCTGTTTGACTTTCTGTCTGTGGAACCCAAAAGCAGATCTCAGGCATAATGCAACCCCAGTCACCGATCGCTGACACTGCATGAAACACAAGCAGAAAACAATTGTGTAAATCATTCATGAAACCATTCTTATGCACACTTGTCTAGTTCAATTCAATGCAACAATTTATGTAAAAATGGTTAAGCTCCAAAAATGTCCCAGAAAAGATCCTAAAAATAATCAATGAGTTCACAACTCATGTGTTATGGGTTGTGTTGCAAGTCTTCTGAAGCCTAATTGCTTTTTCCTATTTATTTATTTTTTTGTTGAAAAAGACTAAACTTGAAGTTATAATTCAGAGTTAAAATGTCTATAGCATTTTTTGTGAATCAAACCTGTGATATTATTTTTCTGAGTAACATGAATGAGATTTGAGATCATGAGAAAAGATTTTCAGAGAGTAACTGATTAAAAAACACAAGTACACAGTCAAACAATACACTTTCACACAGAGAAAGTTCATAGTAATAAAGTACTTGCATGTGGTGCAGGTAACTTACTGTAATTCAATGTTGCCACTGAAATGTTCAGATTATTTTAGAAATGTAATGGTTGTTCTGGGGAAACAAAAGAACAAAGCTGATTATTCACAACATAATATTTATTGACCAGTAAATGGCTTTAAAATGGTATTTGAGAGAATGAGGGCACCTGTAGTAAAGTTAGGCTAAACAAAAACAGAGCAAACTATAACCTGTTTTTGTTATTCATAACAAACGCCAAGAATCAGAGAATTTTCTAAATTAGTTAGGCTATATCAGCAATTTGAAGACACAGTTGTACAAAATATGTTGAATTGAATGACTAAATCAATCTAAGACAATAAGTCAATCATTTCCATTTGTTCATTAGATCAACGTAACGTTAGTTAGCATCGCGGCTAAAACCTTCATACCAGATACTGTGCAATAAACGAGTGGTAAACACTGTAAAAACGTAGTAATGTATAATAAATTTAGTTTAGATATATGTGTGTTTAAATATATAGTGAGTAGACTCTGTATTTATATTTATTTGGCGAGTTTACAAACCTTGTAATGGAGAGCCGAATAAACGGCGGAAGCTTTGATGAGGAGAGCCGTTACTTTCCTGATGACGATCAGCTGAGCTTTGTTGCGCGCGAGCAGCGCGAGCATCACTGAAGCGACGACAGCAGAGGAATAGGCTAGCAGCAGTTTCGTGACAGAATAATACTTTTCTCCTCCTGCTTCTTCTTCTTCATATAATATTATTATTATTTAGTGTTGTTGTTTAAGGTTTAAATGACTTAATAAAATAGGCCTATACTAAATATATGTAAGCTACCCAAGTGAAAAAGACTATAGTTACTGTTAAATGTATTAAAAATGCATTAAAGTATATTTGTATTGTAGGTCTACTAAAAACACACTCAAGTACATTTTTAATACATTTAATAGTACATCTTTTTCACCTGGGTATGTATACTGAATCAAACTTGCCTATAATAATAATAATAATAAAAATGCATTAAAGTAGGCTATATTTGTATTGTAGGTCTACTAAAAACACACTCAAGTACATTTTTAATACATTTAATAGTACGTCTTTTTCACGAGGGTATGTATTCTGAATCAAACTTAAGTAGCCTATAATAATAATAATAATAATAATAATAATAGGATAATAATAATAATAATAGAATAATAATCTAATTCGGGCCTCACTGAACCATTGGGTTCCTCCAGATGCTGGCTTTAACATAAGAGATCTTCCAGGAACCACTTAAATGTTAAAAGATCTTCCAATAACCCTTTTATCGCATTTAAGTTCCTCTATTTTCCCCCAAAGCACTTCGAGGTCTCATGGTAATGAAAAGGTGACTCCAGAACCTCTGAAGTAAATACAAAGTGCTTAAAGGATCCCATAAGTTCCAGCAAGAACCTCAAAGATTGTCAATGGTCCTCCAGTAACCCTACTATAGGAAAAAGAGCTTTGAGGCACCAAAATTACATTTTGAAGTTCCTTGAGTATCCAACAGGATACTTGAGGCTCCTTTAGTTTTTACAGTGTGGAACAGCTGTGTCGTCATCAGCCCTCGTGAAGCCCAGTGCAGCCGCTCTTGAGAAGCTGCGCTGGCTGAGTTCTCCGGCTACTCTCGAATCGCTCTCGCGGTACTTTGATGGCATACGTCACAGTCACGTGGCGTCGGCGCTGGATCAAGTCGGACAAAATTTCTAACCGGCATGCACTGCTTTAAGTCAGCCGCCGATCGGTCTGCGCAGAGCTGCATGAAGTCGAACAAGCCTATTCTCTGACCGTATCTAACACAATAACCACGTGTTATTCGTTATAAACGTGGGATTATGAATTATATTGAGAACGTCGTACATAGAAAACATGCTGTAATGTACCCTGAGTGTAAACCTTAGACGCATTCATCGTGAAGCCTGCAGCAAGGTTTGCAAATTTCGCAAAGATTAATATAAATACTAATATAAAGGTTAATAAAACATTACACTCACATCTTCTGGAGGTTCAGCAGGAACACGTTGGTGCCGATCCGTTTTTTCTCTTTGTGAAGCTGTCTGGTGTGAAATGATTCGCGCAAACATGAAAGCACAGACGATCGTGGGGAATCCCCGTGAGGGAATCCCCGCGTCAATCCTTTGGGCATATCGCTTCAAAAACAAAACTCAGCCACTGCTTCTTCAACGGCTCGGATTTAGGAACATCCAAATGACTGCTGTGTTCCTTATTACATCTAAGAACAGAACACCACAATCGCTTAGACGCCATTCTACTCCAGCATATCAACAATGGCGGACTACTATGACGACGGCTGTCACAGCTTGCTCAGGGCGGGTCTTGTGTTGAAACACGGCTGTCAATCACAATAGCGGGAGGGGCGTACGATCTTATGACGTCACAATATCGAACGGCTTGATTTTAGAGATGGTCAAACATATAAGGAGATTAAAACAAAACCACTGGATGGATTTTTAGCATGATAGGATGGTTGTGTACAGGCACTGCCAACAGACATTTCAGTGCAATCAACTTGTAAAAGTGCATGTACCATTATATGACCCCTTTAAATATTTTAAATGTTAAATTTTAACGTGTTAAACTGAAAAACATTAATCGCACACGTTGCGTTGACAGCAGCACGGAAATAACCGATGTGTTTATGTGAATACGCGGCAAGACGGACGTTGTGACAATGTTTTCGTGTGTATTTGACTGTAAGCGCATCAATGAAAAATAGGCAGCTTTATGTGGACGCACTGGGAATGAGGCACAGGAATAAAATCATGCGCAAGCGCAACCTCCGCAATTCAACGCCGAAAACTTATGATTTGCATTTTTATCATAAATTTGTGCGCATTATTTGTTGTTATTAGAGACTTCCGACGATCCGAGATTGATGGTAAAAAATGTTTTTTTTTTTTTTTTTTACACAGCACCCCTGCTCTCGCCAGAAGCACCCCAGGGTGCCGCGTCACCCCGCTGGGAAACGCTGGTCTATATAGGCTAATTAAAAAATAAAAATAAAAAGCCTATAGTCGAGAGGAAAGCAGGCAACTTCAGCGTCTCTTTTGAAAGCTTTCTCCTGCATTAGCTATCCCGACATAAACCCTTGTTTTTGTAATCTCCGGACACGTTTCCTTTTACGGTCTTATTTTGGACTTTTTCGACGAAGATGACTCGTTATCCTGTGACTTAACCGTGAAGTGCAGCCTTTTAAACTTGCCGCGGCAGTGACAAGCGCCTCTCTCTGCTCTGCTCCTCCGCTTCTGTTGACTTCAGTCACGTGACGCGGGCTCTGAACGAAAACGCGTTGTGGAAACGCGTTGGCCTAGTACTTTTTGTCCCTCTCTGCTATTATAGTTTTTCAAGATGGCGGAACTACATGGAAGCCTCCGTGGACCTACCCGTCCTATGTATGTATAGATAATAAATTCTTCGTTTACGAGGACAAGTCAGATCATTGGCAGAGGTATTTGGACACCATTGAGGACATATTTATGAATAAAAATATTGATTTTAGATAATAAAATACCTAAAAAGATACATATTGTCCCTTTAAGAATGTAAAATGACTGGATGCATTAAAGTACTGACAATAATTTCTTATTACTTTCTTTTGAGACAAAATATTAATCATTTTTTATTTTTACAGGATGGTGCATGCTAAAAAGAACTGTAATATGTTAAGAACGTAATGCTCAGTTCATAAAAAAAGAAAGAAATGGGAACAGCCAATGACAGAGCAAGTGAAAGACAAATGTTACTATAACATTTACACAAGTTATTTGTAACCCCCATCATCTTCCCCCACACAGAGAAACACAAGCAGAGGGATACTGTAGATGATAGATCTGCCCGTTATTGCATGTACAGCCATTCTCCATCAAGACTAATCCTGTCAATGACAAGATAATACTCTTGCTTTCAGCCCCATGAGTGAAGATTCAGATATTACTTTTTAATCAAATCACGGCCTTATACACGACAGGCGGTAAATCTGACTTCAACAATAACATCCAGTTTCAGGAAAGAAGTATTGAAAATCATCTGTATGTTTCTTGCTGCACTACACATGCCCAAATTGTGTATGTGAATGAAGTTTTCAAGGAAGAAATACAAACTGGCTGCTGTCCACCAACCAAACCTCCTCCAATTTCCAAAAGTATGTTCGACTGTGTGCACAGTCGGTTTGTTTTGCAATGCATTAAGCACATACATTTTCAAAAATGGTGAATTATAGGTTAATAACCTAAAAACATACAGTATATTATATGATATTATGTTATAATGGATGATTGCCGGCTAATTATCCAAAAACATGACAAGTAGAAAACGAGCATTTGGGCTGTACCCTAGAAAAACAGAATGTTGCATTACTATTCATTTCTCTGCACAAAACGTAGTCACGCCGTCTCAATTTGATTGTGGAATGTTTGCTTAAACTGTCAACATGTCAGTTTTCAAAAAAAATCTGACAGAGCAGCCCAAAATGTTTTGACATGTTCCAAATACCTACATAGAAAAATAAATACATACATCACCCCAGTATCTCGTTCTCTTTTGTGTTTAAACAGCGTTAGTGTATGCAGTGTCTTCTCCGGGTCACTGAAGGCATGTCTGTATTGACCTTGGCTGTCAGAATGTCTCTCACCTTGTGTTGATAAGGGAATAAAAGTGTACGAACTGAGGGATGTCACAGGGGAAATTCAGTGATAATTACTGTTTGGGGGTAATACGGCCCAGCTTTAATTCCATTTCACATCAAATAACAAGCAAGTGAAGCGTAGGTGGTGGATGGGAGTAGACAGCGTGTTTGCCGCGGTGAAGGTCTCCCCGAGGTCCCCTGCTAAGGAAGGACGTGTGCAGTGTGATTAGAGGGGTCTGATTGGGTATCACTGAGAGTAGAAACCAATCAGCAGCTCATCAGGTCCTTTATCCATCTCAGTCTGTCAGTTGCTCTCTCTGTCTGTCTGTCCATCACCTTTTTCCATTCCTGCAGATTTAACTACTTCTCAGGGATGAGGTCCTAACACTTATTATTACATTTTGGTGTGTCGCTCATCCTATACCTTTATTATTTGTGCTACGGACATAAATGATACCTATTAGTCTATTTTGTTGATGAAATGGGTGGTTCTATTTTCTGTTTTACATTTTTTGACAAAAATCTCTAAAGACGATGGAGGGACCCGAGATTAATCTAGAGAACTGGATGTTACAGAGATTTTAGGGTGGGCTCTTTTGACTTGGGGCACTTAGCAAACACCTAGCAACTACCCAGAACACCCTAGCACAGTGTTTCCCAACCCTGTTCCTGGAAGCACACCAACACTATCCATTTGTGTACTCTTCCTAATCAAACGCACCTGATTCAACTTATCAGCTAATTAGTAGAGACTACAAGACCTGAAATGAATGAGCAAGGGAAACCACCGAAATGTGTACTGTTGGTGTGCCTCCAGGAACAGGGTTGGGAAACACTGCCCTAGCATAGAGTTTTGCATGGGCAAGCAGGAACCACAAACAATTTCTTCATAAATTATACAATCTAATTTGTCCATAGTTATATTTTACATATGAAATAAGACAATATTTTTGTGACTATTATCATCATTGTGAAAATATAGGGCAGGGGTTCTCAACTCTGGTCCACAATCTTGCAGAGTTTAGCTCAAACCCTGAACAAACTTACCTGCCTGCAGCTTTTTCTTGTAATCCTGAAGACTGTGGCTGCATCCAAAATTGCATACTTCCCTCCTGTATAGGCAAAAAACAGTATGTGAATGAAGTATGTTTGGATTGACAGTACTCATAAAAGAGTAGGCAAAAAGTACCTGGATGACCTACTACTTTTGGCAAGATTCTGAAATGTGCATATGATGGACACTTTACTATCCCATATGAGGCCACGGGAGAGGATTTATGAATGGCAATGAAGAAGTGACACAACTGACGCTGGTAGGTCACATAATAATGATAGCATGGCGAATGTATAGTGCGTCTGGATTATATTCATACTACACACATTCATAGTATATAGAACATACTTTTTTGCGATCGTTAAGCAATTACTTATTTAAAATAAGTAGGCTTCCTACTCAAGAGTATGCGATTTTGGATGCAGGCTCTGATTAGCTTGTTCAGGTGTGTTTGTTTAGAGTAGGAGCTAAATTCAGGAAATATATATTTATATTTTTATATGTAGACAAGACCCCAAGAACACATTTGATTCCTTAAACACCAGTAAAACCTGATCGCCCTCTATGTAAAATCTACAATCTCCAGATTACAGTTTTTTATGAAGATTAACTCCAAAATAATAAAACCATACCAACATGACAAAAGTATAGACATCCACTTCAAATTAATAGGTTTGGCTCGGCCCTTTAATTCCAGAGAAGACAAATCTTAATGCACCCTCATACAATACTATTCTAGACAATTGTGTGCTTCCAACTTTGTGGCAACAGTTTTGTTCCAGCATAACAATGTCCTTGTGCACAAAGCAAGATCCATAACAAGTGGTTTACCAAGTCTGGTGTGGATTGGCTAACTCAAAGTCCAGAACTGAACCCCAGTGAAAACAGATTATGAACTGAAACTTAAACTCAGTGGCAGGCCACAACATCCAACATCATTGCCTGACCTCACTGCTTTTATGTCTGAATGGGAGCAAATCACTACAGTTCAAACATCTAGTGGAAAGTCATCCTAGTAGTGTGGAAGTTATTATTAAAATGGTTTTCATGTCCATATAGCTTAAATGTGTTGCAAAATGCCCTCTGAGCTATTTTAATGCCATTGTTGCTCCTTAGTAATTAGATAAAAAAAGAACAGAAAAAAGAACACTAAATATATGAATTATGATTTCTCAAAGTGCTTTAGAATATATTTTCAGATGCATTCTGTAATAATAATAACCCCTCCTTGAACTGCCACCTTACCGTGATGGAGGGGTTTGAGTACCCGAACGACCCTAGGAGCTATGTTGTCTGGGGCTATATGCTCCTGGTAGGGTCTCCCAAGGCAAACAGGTTCTAGGTGACGGGTCAGACTAAGAGCGGTTCAAAAACCCTTATGATGCCTATAAATTTGAGGACCGTGACGTCGCCCGGCATGGCGCAGCCAGGGCCCCACCCTGGAGCCAGGCCCGGGGTCGGGGCTCGTATGCGAGCGCCTGGTGGTCGGGCCTCCCCCATGGGGTCCGGCCGGGCTCAACCCGAAGGAGCGACGTGGGGCCGCCCTCCCGTGGACCGTAAGGGGCCGGTGCTTAGTGGATTGGGTGGCAGTCGAAGGCGGGGGCCTCGACAACCTGATCCCCGGACGCGGAATCTAGCTCTAGGGACATGGAACGTCACCTCTCTGGCGGGGAAGGAGCCTGAGATTGTGCGTGAGGTTCAGAGATTCCGACTAGAGATAGTTGGGATCACCTCCATGCACGGCTTGGGCTCTGGAACCACACTCCTTCAGAGAGGATGGACTCTTCACCACTCTGGAGTTGCCCATGGTGAGAGGCGGCAGGCTGGTGTGGGTTTGCTTATAGCCCCCCAGCTCAGCCGCCATGTGTTGGAGTTCACCCCGGTGAACGAGAGGGTCACTTCCCTGCGCCTTCGGGTCGGGGGTAGGTCTCTCACAGTCGTGTGCGCCTATGGACCAAACGGCAGTGTAGAGTACCCGGCCTTCTTGGAGACTCTGGGAGGGGTGCTGGAAAGTGCTCTGACTGGGGACTCCGTCGTTCTACTGGGGGACTTCAACGCCCATGTGGGCAGCGACAGTTACACCTGGAGGGGCGTGATTGGGAGGAACGGCCCCCCTGATCTGAACCCGAGTGGTGTTCTGTTATTGGACTTCTGTGCTAGTTACAGCTTGTCCATAACAAACACCATGTTCAAGCATAAGAGTGTCCATCAGTGCACTTGGCACCAGGACACCCTAGGCCGGAGGCCGATGATCGACTTTGTGGTTGTTTCATCTGAACTCCGGCCGTATGTCTTGGACACTCGGGTGAAGAGAGGGGCGGAGCTGTCAACTGATCACCACCTGGTGGTAAGTTGGATCTGATGGCGGGGGAGGAAGCTGGACAAACTCGGCAGACCCAAACGTACTGTGAGGGTCTGATGGGAACGTTTGGCCGAATCCCCTGTCAGAGAGATCTTCAACTTCCACCTCCGGCAGAGCTTCGACCAGATCCCGAGGGAGTCTGGAGATATTGAGTCTGAGTGGACCATGTTCTCCACCTCCATTGTCAACGCGGCCACTCGGAGCTGTGGCCGTAAGGTCTCCGGTGCCTGTCGAGGCGGCAATTCCCGAACCCGGTGGTGGACACCGGAAGTAAGGGATGCCGTCAAGCTGAAGAAGGAGTCCTATCGGGCCTGGCTGGCTTGTGGGACTCCTGAGGCAGCTGACGGGTACTGACAGGCCAAGCGGACTGCAGCCCGGGTGGTTGTGGAGGCAAAAAAAATCGGGCTTGGGAGGAGTTCGGTGAGGCCATGGAGAAGGACTATCGGTCGGCCTCGAAGAGATTCTGGCAAACCGTCCACGGCCTCAGGAGGGGTAAACAGTGCCCTACCAACGCTGTTTACAGTGGAGGTTGGCAGCTGTTGACCTCAACTGGGGATATCATCGGACGGTGGAAGGAATACTTCGAGGATCTCCTCGATCCCGCCGTCATGTCTTCCATTGAGGAAGCAGAGGCTGAGGGCTCGGAGGCGGACTCGTCCATCACCCAAGCTGAAGTCACCGAGGTAGTCAAGAAACTCCTCGGTGGCAAGGCACCGGGGGTGGATGAGATCCGCCCCGAGTACCTCAAGTCTCTGGATGTTGTGGGGCTGTCTTGGCTGACACGCCTCTGCAGCATCGCGTGGCGGTCGGGGACAGTACCTTTGGACTGGCAGGCCGGGGTGGTGGTCCCTCTTTTTAAGAAGGGGGGCCGGAGGGTGTGCTCCAACTATAGGGGGAATCACACTTCTCAGCCTCCCTGGGAAAGTCTATGCCAGGGTACTGGAGAGGAGAATACGGCCGATAGTAGAACCTCGGATTCAGGAGGAACAGTGTGGTTTTCGTCCCAGTCGTGGAACACTGGACCAGCTCTATACCCTCTCCAGGATGCTGGAGGGTTCATGGGAGTTTGCCCAACCAATCCACATGTGCTTTGTGGATTTGGAGAAGGCATTCGACTGTGTCCCTCGCGGCGTCTTGTGGAGGGTGCTCTGGGAGTATGGGGTTCGGGGCCCTTTGCTAAGGGCTATCCGGTCCCTGTACGACCGGAGCAGGAGCTTGGTTCGCATTGCCGGCAGTAAGTCAGACTTGTTCCCGGTGCATGTTGGACTCCGGCTGGGCTGCCATTTGTCGCCGGTTCTGTTCATAATTTTTATGGACAGAATTTCTAGGTGCAGACAGGGGCCGGAGGGTGTCAGGTTTGGGGACTACACGATTTCATCTCTGCTCTTTGCGGATGATGTTGTCGTGCTGGCCCCATCAGACCAGGACCTTCAGCATGCACTGGGACGGTTTGCAACCGAGTGTGAAGCGGCTGGGATGAGAATCAGCACCTCCAAATCCGAGGCCATGGTTCTCAGTCGGAAAAGGGTGGTTTGCCCACTTCAGATTGGTGGAGAGTTCCTGCCTCAAGTGGAGGAGTTCAAGTATCTTGGGGTCTTGTTCAAGAGTGAGGGAAGGATGGAACGGGAGATTGAAAGACGGATCGGTGCAGCTTCTGCAGTAATACGGTCGCTGTACCGGTCTGTCGTGGTGAAGAAGGAGCTGAGCAGCAAGGCGAAGCTCTCGATTTTCCTGGTCAATCTACGTTCCTACTCTCACCCACAGCTCATGACCGAAAGGACAAGATCCCGGATACAGGTGGCCGAAATGAGCTTTCTCCGCAGGGTGGCTGGGCGATCCCTTAGAGATAGGGTGAGAAGCTCGGTCACTCGGGAGGAGCTCAGAGTAGAGCCGCTGGTCCTCCACATCGAGAGGGGCCAGCTGAGGTGGCTCGGGCATCTTTTCCGGATATCTCCTGGACGCATTCCCCTAGACCCCCGCGACCCGGCCCCGGATAAGCGGAAGAAGATGGATGGATGGATGGATGGATGGATTCTGTAATAATTTCCATTTTTTTCCAGCATATGCCATCTTTAATCTACTGTGCCACCAGTGGCAACTCATCAGACAAGGGAAGCACATAGAGGGATAGGGATAGAGAATAGGAGGGGGAGGCAAACTGATAATGTACTACCTGCCTTTATTATGGAGAGTAGAGATATTGTATATTTGATTGCAAACAGATTTACCAAGCTACTATTCGAACAGCAGCTACAAATTAAGAATGAAGGAAGACCACACACCTAAGTCGGATGTAGGCTACAGAAATCAGCTTCATTAAACAGCCAAACATACTCTTTTAACATGGACATTTAAAAGGACAGAATAGTGATAGGCTAGGTGAGTGACATTATATTTGTATTGTCTTCTTGTACTTGTACTTGTACTTTAAATTTTCTGTCTAATAGTGACCCAAAAATACACTTTAAAGCAGTTAAGCAAAAAAAAAAAAAAAAAAAAAAAAAAAAAAAAAAATCCTCTGAAGGGGAGACTGCTACAATTAAGTGTGTCTCTATTTAAACCCCACCACCCACCACTGTGTGCCACATGAACAATGAATTGAATTTGGCAGGACACAATGTAAATGGTGAAACAATGACAACTCAGGTAATATTTCATAAAAATGCTGCTTGAAAACAAACACAGAATCACATGTTAATGTTTTGGAAATTAAGGACACCTGAACAAAAAACTAAATTGTGGTAATTATCACAAACAATAAGATTTTATCTTTGGAGACACTCTTGTCTCGATACGAAAGCATCCTACACGATTATTTGCTGAATTAATAATCGAAGAATTTTAAGAAAAAAAAGTTTATTACAATTATTACCCTGAACAAGTGAAATGCTAAAGAGCTCTCTGTTAAACATGGCTTGCATTTGTGGTATATTTTATCGGTGTGTTAACACATACTTTACCCTGCATCATCTTCAGCCATCTTCCTAATCTTTCAGACTCAAACAAATGCAGACACTTTGTCTAAAACAAAGCGAAGGGATGGTCTCAATGTCTAAGAGCCACTCTCAATTCTGCTGCATGCCATAGAGATAATCGTCCAGGAACGCCTTTGTTCCTCAAGAGTGATGGGGGTATTTGACTTTGCATTTTTTGATGGCACGCATAGCAATGCCATGTACAGTATGTATAGCATAAAATAACATCTGCAGTAGCCATGTTTGCCTGACTTGTGCTCATGCTAACACTGCCAAAAACATAAATAACCCACTGGGTGATCATTCAGGGTGATTCATTCAAACTTGAATAAGTCAAAATTCAAAACTTAAATCAAAAGTCTACAGCACATTAAATTATAGAGGATATCTTTGCTCTATTTATTACACCCACACAAGTGTGCAGAACACATGATTTACCCTAAAATGAAAACAAGACGGTGGAATTACCAGAAGGGATCGATATCTTTCCCGGTTTGTGTGTGCTGCCCTGCATTGCGTGAGTAGATGTCTGTTATTGTTGCTTTTTCAAAGCAGTCAACAGGCAGCAGAGGATAACTATGTTTTGATTACATCAGGCAGATATTGCTGCGAAGAGAGAAGTTGGAAAAGAGGCACGCTATACAGTAGGTTATCCTCCCATCTCGCCCAAGCGGGATTGACTCACTATCACAGATTCGATAACATCATGCAATCTGTGCTCATGGAGTTCTATACATCTAGATGTACTTTGGGAGATTTTTGACTGGAAAATCTGGCCAAATGGTTTAATGTGACAATTGTTTTATACAATTTACTTTTCTGCGCTTTTCACTAATTTTATTAACTTTGGGGTCCAAAGTTTGTAATTCATAATAGAATTTAAACCTGCAAATAAAAAAGAAAGTTGGTAGTACTTTACAATAAAGTTCTGTACATTAACTTTAACCCTCAGTGGACCAATCAAAGATGTGATGTTATTTGCATAAACACTCAAAATGTTGTGGAATAAAGAAATGTCACATTATACCAATGCTGACTGCAAGCTCTAGTTAGTTATACTGCTAGGAAAATAAACTATTTTTTTCTCTCAGCTAGTGAATTTAGTGCCAAGGATAAGTCTAAAAATGAACGGAGATTGATATGCTCTGGGTTTTGTGATTTTCCCTTAAGTGCGCTAGCTCTCAACTGTCTCTTTGAAATGCTTCGTAAACACAGTCTGCAAACCATCGGAGAGCAAGTTTCCTCTTCATCATCCAAATGAGGAAAGATTTCTCCACTTAAATGCGGGCTGTACATATAACAAGAAGAACCAGTACTGAGATGCTATCGCAACAAAAGATTAAAAGTCAAGTGGATCTCGCTTGCTCTCATCAAGAGCTATGATAACTAATGAGACCAAAAAAATTATAATCTCAGACAGTCATCTAAATTAGCAGCACAAATCAAAACTTAGTATACTGATGGGGGGGGTTCAAAAGTTTGTCAGCAGGGCTACGTTCAGCCCCGACAAAACGTTGCACAACGTTTTTTTAAACAGAAACGGTTTGAACACACTGTTCTGATGACGCAAGAGTTGCAACTATGGCAGCTGAGAAGGCCATTCTTTGTGTTCTTTGTGAAGAATTTTTGGAGCCTGATGAAGTCGGTATAAATATGTGTTTAATACTACAAAATATGCCTGATGTTACAGTTACTGCACTTGCCGCCCAGAACAAAAGAGAACATCCAAATCGAGTGAAGGGATTTGTGGAAACTGAAATGGAAGCACACATCTTACCTTATTCAGACTAAAACACATCTATTTAGCCTCACATACTGACTTTATTTGTAGGCTATACTGTTTTAATACCCTGTATTTTCTTTCTCATTTTTAGGAAAAACACTTAATTACCATTGTTTATTTCTATACTGAATGTCATACACTTGCAATGAAGCTAAAAATACATCATGTTGATATCATATATTTTTACAATAAAACTTACGACAAACATGTCTTCTAATATCCTCAGTTGTTGCGTATACCGAGCTGCATCTAACACATTTGTATATTACTTTCCTTGAACCCATTGTGCGAGTTCACTTTAATACCGCGTGCTTTATATACATGTTGCTGCTGATTGGACTGCAGTTCTGACACACCCACCAAACAAGAGAAGATGTATCTCAAACCCCGTTGCACACCGGTGCACGCCGTTTCCAGGAAACATGACGTTCAACCCGGAAACCATAGCAAAATGTTGCGCACCGTTTTGAACTTGAATGTGCCCCAGGTTAGCTTAGTACAGATCTGTTAGCCCCTGCCAGTAGATACCAAAACTACACCATACAGTTTTAAAAGCATCTTTCTCCATTGCAGCCATTAAGCTGTACATTCTGATATAATAAAATTGATTGCAAGTAACATATATCACTTAAATTTATAGGCTCCATGTATTACAACAGCTTAAAATAGTCACCATCAGCCAATGAGCAATGTCATGACGTAATTTTCATATGGTTCCAGAATGATTTGTCACATAATTTATACAGCTCAGGTGATTGGTTCAAAAAGTTATGTGGTCCCTTAAGCAAAGACTACAGATTTCATCCAAGTACATCCAAGAAACTGCCATTGAGATGAACGGGAATGCTATAGCTTATTTCAGGTATTGGAGACCTCTTTGAGATAGACAGAAAAAAGGAGCATAATAGAATGAGATGGCAGCCCTCTAGACATTTCGAACACACACGCCTTCTCAAGTTACTCATGAAGGGCATCAGAGAGACACCACAACATGCTCATCCCTTTCTCCTGCACATTCCTGCTATGCAGAGCTCATAGAGCGGCACTGGGATCCGCTTTCAGCATCAAACAAGATTGCCAACGGGTCTGTCGTCAGTTGGACTTAGCTCCAGGGCCGGTGAAACTTGATCTTCAGCATAAAGGCTGGGTCGAGGGGTACAAGAGTGGAGGAGAAAAGAGAAGTGTCCCTGTTTGAAACTGTAGGAAAAGAAAAGGAACTGAATACTGTGGGAAATGGAAGTGGAAGTGGAAAGCATCTTTAAAAAGCTGGGTTTGTTAAAAGTGTGGGTCTCTAAACCTAAATGATGGTCAATAAAAAGACACTAGCCAGTGTTCTCCATCAAGATGAAGCCATTGATTTTAAGCAGAAATGGCATGCAGTCCTCATTTAGCAGCTAAGGGCTCAGCTTCCATTGAGGAAGTTCATTTAGGTATTGTGGAACACATCCTGTAACTGTATTAGGATGCTAGAGTCAGTCCTTATCTGACAGATCAGCTTTGAAAAGGGATAGGGAAGTCGGCTCACCATCTGCAAGAGGATCAGGTTTCATCACAACTTGTTGCCTGGTACTAAATAAACTCTGGCATGCTGTGTGGACACTCTATCCATGTCCAAAGGACCGCTGACCCCGGTGAGGATCTTAACACCCAGGGCCCCTCCTATCCATGGACCTAATAGGAACATATTCACTGCTTTCTTCCCCCTTGAAGGTGGCCTCCACCTACCATTATGCAAACCAAAATCGCTACTCTAACCGACAACCTGACATTGCAGTGATAATGAGACAACCAGACGAACCTGCTGCCCATTTTCCTGGACAGACAGAAAGAAGGAGGTTCAGATGGATTGACAACCAGTGAGTGAGTTATTAGTCCTGCCAACTCCCTGACCACATGTTTGAAGCCATTGAGCATGTTTGTGTACAGTTAAAATTGAGCTACAGTAAAGCTGAACTTGTGAAGATACTCACTGTCCTTCTCAGATCTGATCCAATTTTTTTGCTTACACAAAGCCTATTAAGCTAATGCTTATGTTATCCACGTGGACTCTAGCAAAGTGATTTTCTGGCATTCTTCTATACCGTAATGACTAATAATTGAAAAAAAAAAGGTAAAATAGTCTGTTGATTCAAAAACAAGCACCAATGAGACAATTAGCCTACACAATCACACACATTCACAGATTACGTTCTTTCATATTAATTTGCTGTGAAAAGGAAGCAATGCAACATGTGACAAGGAATCGAAGAGAAAAGTGAAAGACCGTTATTTTGTCCGTTGACTGTCGATGACGCATTTTTAAAACTAAAAATGTCTTCGTTAATTGATAAATAAAAGCTGAAATAAAATGAAACTTCAATGAAAACTAGAAATGGTGCCTTGGCAACTAGCAGAAATAAAATAAGCTTAAATTGAAGTGCTAAAATGGCTAAAACTGAAATATTTTTTTATAGATATGAACAATAAAACTAATAAACTACAAAAGCACATACAATTACTAAAACTTAAACTAACATTAAAATTTACAATAAATAAAATTAAAAGCCGATTCAAAATATGAATAAATACTATAATAGTATATAAATACTACTAAAATAACACTGTGATGATGACCTCAGAGGCTCAGACAAAAGAGGGTGCAATTTCAGAAAAAAAGGTGGTGTGACAACCTACTAAAATCAAGTTATTTTGAGTCGGATACTCAGACATTTTAACTACAATTAAATATATATAAAAAAATATTTATTAAAATACAATATGTGAGAATCTAGACTACATATGATGCTCGCATAAGGTTGGGTTTTTATGAACACATCAAGTGCTGTAAAATATCCTTCCTCACTTTCATCAGCGATATGTTCATTCAAACATGAAAACCCACATCAATTATTTAAAGTTTATAGAATCCAAGGAGACCCACAAGAATCAATTTTTTCTTCTTTGTAACAGCAGCAACCTCCACTGTCGAGTAGTGAGTTAGAGAAAGTAAGTCCTGCAGCATGCCATGAATTTATCATCACGAAGCTGTGGAGCAATCGATTGCACATAGAATGGAGAAGATGAAACTAATGCAGGGTTCAGATTGAAGCCTGCCAACTGAGGCAGAAGGAGAGGAGAAAATGATGGAAAAATCGATGGCCCCCACCTGGCACTCACCCAGGTGACCAACTTTCCCCATGATGAACAGACCAAGCAAACAGATAAACGAGGTGTTGCTCCAGCAGAGCATCATAAAGGCGATGAACCTTTTTAGCTGGTTGCTATTTTGATTAATTAAATAATAAAGGTGTGTTAATGAAGGTGTTTTGGCTTTATGCAGCATTAGTGCCCGAAAGTTATAAAGAAATGCGTGCAAGAAGCGCAAGGGTCCAGAATGTTACACATACAATGGTCTCTTTTGACTAGCAACCACCTAGAAACGATCCAGAACACCAATGTGCCAAAAACCCTCCAGACAGTTTAGCAATAGAACAAAATGAAGATATATTGTCAGCTTATAGGAGATAATAGCATATGAATTTTTTTTTTTTTTTTTTGATTTTAACAAGGAAGTAAAGATTGATTTCTAAAAAATAAATTATTTTTTCAAAAGCACTTACCAAGGGTAAACCATTGTTATCATACTAGAGGAAATTTTAGCTGAAATTATTTGTAGACACGAAGTTAATTTGACCTAAGTCATCACCATGCATACACATCCCTTTTCTCTATTCTTTCCATCCCTACAAAGTGTTCCCCCCCGGCGCACTCTTCTTTCTCTTCCTCTCCCAGGTATGTGACCCGTCAGTCAGGAGGAGAGCTCTTGGCTCCTGTGCTCATTTAGATTTTAACAGCCATAAGTTCCCATGACAGCTGCTGCAATTGAAATGATACAGAAATAACAACAGCTGGGTGTTGCACACACACTCTTGAGACAACCTCACTATGGCCCATTCAGCCATGTATCCATTTGCTTCAGGCTTTCATTAGTCCAGGAGGGGCAATATTTATGTAAAAGCTCTCGGTTTACCAGGTTTACTGACAAGAGAGGGCAGAAAAATTTACTTCTTAGTTTCCAAGCTGTTTTTCTGTTGCTTGTAAACAGGGTTGGAAGACATATTTTACTGTTGGTGGAACTTCTCAGACAGCATGATTTGTTCTTTCTTTTTGTGTGCCAGTTCCAAAGTGCTCAAAGTCTAAGGGAGTAGCAACCATATAAATATTTACAACTATATTTTAAAGGCTTAAATTTGCTTAGCTGCAAAGCTAAGAAAACATGTTTGTTGGTGACGTAAAGTGGCAGCTTTTACACCAAGCAGAAGCCTTTGCCAATCGACTGCATCAGCAGCCAATCAAACGAATGAACGCATAACCAGTAAGTAATCATAATATGGGTCGTACCTATTTACCTACTTTTCAGCTAATCAGACTTCTGGTGCTATGTCACCTAATTAATATTCAAGAGCCAGAGTTTGCCAGACTGATAAGGTGGTCAGATCATTCCTATCCCCATGTCAAGTTCCAATTCAAAGAAATTGTGGGATATTAACCCCTGGTTTCACAGACAAGGCTTTAAGCCTAGTCCCAGACAATGCATGTTTGAGCTGTTTTAACTGAAAGCTACTCTTAAAATATATTGTCTCTTATACTCTTATAATACAGTATGTCTTATAACTCTTATAATATGTCAGTCTCATTGTTTTGTCTAAAGATAAAAAAAAATCATAATAATCAAAAATAACATCTATTACATTCAGTAATTTCAATTTATTTAAATTGTACTTCCTTACATTTCGATTCAAACTGCAATTCTGCATCCTGTTGGTTACTTCAATTCACATTCAAGAATTGATTTGGAATTTAAAATGCATTCTCTATTTCTATTCAACCCTAGTCTAAACACAAAAACCAGATTAATCAGCATAAACAAAATAAAATAATGAATATCCGAGTCAGATTTTTTCCCCCTGCTTTTATGGTCTAAAAGTTACTTGGATGTATGAAACATCACTCTCCACTAGTTTAACATCACAATAGGACAAGTTCCTCAAGAGGATGTTCACATCCATTTATCACTCTAAGGCAACACTGCAACAACAACCTTATTCAGTGGTTGCTAAACAAGGGAAAACATTCCCAAAATAAAAAAGGTTAATGATGTTATTTACTATCATCTAAATTCCTCAGATAATTCTGACCCAGGAGTAATACAGCAGATGTTTAGTGGATACTATAGCATTTATGCGGGCATCTCAAATGTATAGTCTTTAAACTGATTTTTTAGGGCAACTTATAACAAAAAACACATTCTCTCTTAACACTTGGCCATTTTCCCATCACATTGATCAAAACCATGGGGGTAACATTCTCACACACTTGAAAGGAGTCATCTTCTCTTGATTAGCAACCAATGAACTGAAATGATTGTTCTGTATCTGCTTCATTTATTCACTGAAATCCATCCATGTCTAAAATATCATGATTGATTCTTTCAGTAGACGCTACAAGCCTCCCTTGTCCCTTAATTCATCCATCTATTCTCTGTCTTGTTGACAATACCTTTTCCGGTTGGCAACAAGTCATTTCTCTTCATTTCCCAACTGAACAGAACTTCAGTCCAAGGCTATTGACAAATGAGAACAAAACCTGGAACTGTTCCACCAACTGTCCACTCTGGGCCCCGGCAAGCCCTCAAACTCCATGGTGGCATTCCGGGGTGGACCTAAGACAGACTCCTGAGGGGTGGCTTTGATTCACAAAAATGCCACTTTTTGTTTCAGAAGAGAAAAGAGCAGGAAAACCTCTGCAATTTCTCACCAAGTATGAGGAAGAGGAAGAGAAAGAGGAGGGAAGATCAGCTCGGCTGGAGTTAAACCTCTCGCTTTGTCTGTGTTGGGTTGGGTGTTGTTTTGAGGAGGTGATTTTAACCCTCCAAACACTCCCTCCTCCTCAAGGACTCCCTGGAAACCAAAACCTTCTGTCCGTATCATCTCCATTCATTTAGCATCCAGTCAAGTGGTTGAATTATTTATAAAGGCACCAATGCCTTTTAATGGCTGCTTGGAAGTAGTTTGTTGACACTTCATGGCTAAGGGAGGGAAAAACAGACAATAACCCACTGTCCTGTCATTAGTGGATAAAGAAAACGAGAGCCTTGAGAATACATACTATGCCACACTTAAAGGAACAGTTCACTAAAGTCATCAAAGAAGCGAGATCAAATCAATGCTTTACTATAGAAAGGAATTTTCTATACTTGGAATTTTTTGTCTACGCACCTCATTTGGACTAATTTTAAGTTCCTAACTATTCTTCAGTATTCAGTCCTCTGCATTTAACCCATCCAAGTTAGTGCACACACATTAGGAGTAGTGAACACACACTGCAAACCGTGAACACACACACCCGGAGCAGTGGGCAGCCATTTTTGCTGTGGCGCCCGGGGAGTGATTGGGGGTTAGGTGCTTTGCATAAGGACACTTCAGTCATTTCCTGCCAGTATTGAGAATCGAACCCACAACTTTCAGGTTACTCTCTGACCATTAACCACAACGACTGCCCCCAATATAGCCGATACTGATATTCTATACTATTCTAAAAAAACAAACAAACAAAAACAGTACAATAAAAAATTAAATCAATCATTTTAAATGGTACATTATAATGTACAGTATACTGAGTTGAGTATTGAGTATACTGTCACAATATCAGATTATTCAATACACGGTTATCGTGGCCAAAAGAATTCACAAAAGCTTTGATATCACAACAATGTATTGTGATATCTATAGAAATCTTGAAAAAAAAGTCAAATAGAAATTATATAATTTTATAGTATTATATAGTGATATAAGCTATATGTCGATTGCATTATAAATATACATTTTCCTTATGAAAATATCCAAGATAGCTTAAAGAACACAGATAAACCATAATACTGTCGCAATGGTGTGTTAATTCTCTTCATGTTTAATCAGTCAAAACGTACTCGGTTACTAACGTAACCTCGGTTCTCTCTAGAAGAGGGAACGAGTACTGCGTTTTATCAAAACGCTACGGGAAAAGTCTCTTTTCACGAAACACTGAAGCAAAAATTATCCTTTAATTTTCATATATGTAAAACGCGTTGCGGCAGCAGCAGACAGCTATGGCGAGACGGCTTGCTCGCTCATTGGCTGCTCTGCGGCAACTGCTTAAGCCTATCGAGCGAGGCCTGAGATGACATCAGGCCAATGAGGGCGCTTCGCGCCCTCCTCGCCACTTCCCGCCGAAACGGGCGTGGCTTACCTCTATAAAAGGAGCTCGAGAAGGCTGACTCACTTGATTTTGATCGCCGAAGCGAACCAGAGTGAACCGTACGCACGGCAGAGAACGCAGTACTCGTTCCCTCTTCTAGAGAGAACCGAGTACGTTCTCTTACGAGAGTCCTCTCGTACTGCGTTTTATCAAAACGCTACGGGAACCCCTTGCAAAACGCCGTGCGTGCTGGGATAAAAACACTGATCACCGGAAGCTATTTCAGGCATACAGTGCATAATCACCAGATTGACTCACACAGAGTCAGGGAATAAGGGCGGGAGCCTTGATTCCCTAAATTGTAGCGTCGTAGAATAGACATGTCCACAGACGCAAGTATAACATCACATAGACAGGGTAGGGAGCCTGAACTAATGTGGAAATGTGGGTCTTACACAGTTCTGCCCAAGATAGTCGGTAGCGCATAGCGCGTGAGTTTCAGCGGTCTGACTAGACGGCTGAACGGATTACACCGACAAAAGCTTAGCCTGCAAGGCGGGAACCTCTAGGTTATAAAACCTGATAAATGTAGACGGCGAGGCCCAGCCTGCCGCCGTACATATATCCTGTAGGGAAATCCCGCTGGACCAAGCCCACGAAGAAGCCACGCTTCTCGTGGAGTGCGCTCTGACTCCCAACGGGCATGGAATGCCCTTGGCAGTATAAGCCAGCGCTATGGCGTCAACTATCCATCTGGATAGACTTTGTTTCGAAACAGCCATTCCTTTGGAACGTCCACTGAACGAGACAAAGAGCTGCTCTGTCTGTCTGAAGACAGCAGAGCGGGACATATAAGCTCTTAAAGCCCTAACAGGGCAAAGAAAACTCGAGTCCCCTTCCTCACTTGATGCCGGCAGGGCAGCCAGGGAAATGACCTGAGCCCGAAAAGGCGTGTTGAGGGATTTCGGCACATAGCCGTGCTTAGGTTTGAGTATGACTTTAGAGTCATTAGGACCAAACTCCAAGCACGCCGGGCTCACAGAGAGCGCGTGCAGGTCGCCTATGCGCTTCACTGAAGCGAGAGCCATCAAAAACACTGTTTTGAAAGACAAATGTTTGAGGCTAATAGACTGGATAGGCTCGAAAGGGGCATCTTTCATGGCCGCTAGGACCGTAGAAAGGTCCCACAAAGGAACTGAAGGAGGTCTAGGCGGATTCAGTCTCCTAGCTCCCCTGAGGAAGCGGATGACTAAATCATTCCTTCCCAGCGACTGACCCAGCGTTGAACCAAAGAACGCTGAAATGGCCGCCACATACACTTTGAGCGTGGAAGGGGATCTGCCCTTATCCAACAGCTCTTGTAGGAAGGAGAGAACCTCCGTTACCTCACACTCGAGGGGTGAAATGCTCCGAGCTGTACACCAGCCGGAGAAAACCGACCACTTCGAAGCATAAAGCCGCCGTGTCGACGGCGCTCTAGCCTGAGTGATGGTATTTACGACTCCCTCTGTGAGACCAACGGGTATCCGTTGAGCACCCACACATGAAGGGACCACAGTTCCGGGTGTGGGTGCCAAATCGAGCCCCCGGCCTGCGAGAGGAGATCTCTCCTCAACGGCAGTGGCCATGGATCGATATCTGTCAACTGCATAAGAACTGGGAACCATATCTGGTTCTCCCAGAACGGAGCTACAAGCAGGACTGGGCATTTCGTTTCCCTGACCCGTTCCAGCACCTGTGGCAGGAGGGAGACGGGGGGAAAAGCGTATAACGGGCAGCGCGGCCACCTTCGGGACAGCGCGCTGCCGGTTTTTGAAAAGAATGCGGGGCAGTGCGCGTTTTCGCGGGACGCGAAAAGGTCCACCTCCGCTCTGCCGAATCTCTCCCACAACAGCCGGACTGTTTGTGGGTGTAGAGACCATTCGCCCGGGGGAACATTGTTCCTGGACAGTCTGTCTGGGCCCACATTCTGAAGCCCAGGTACATGCACTGCTCTCAGCGAGCGTAAGTTGTGCTGAGCCCATAATAGGAGGCGTTTCGCCAGCCTGTACAGGGATATGGATTTCAGACCGCCCTGGCGATTTATGTAGGACACCACAGCCATGTTGTCCGAGCGGACTATGACGTGTTCGTCCTTGATGCGGGGACAAAAACGCGTCATCGCGTTGTGCACTGCCAGCATTTCTAGGCAGTTTATGTGTTGGAGCTTTTCTCGTTCCGACCACAGGCCGAAGAACGGTCTGCCCTCGAGCAGAGCTCCCCATCCCGAGGTGGATGCGTCTGTAGACACCATCCTCACTCTCGAGGAAGTCCCCAGGCTTACACCTGATTGGTACCAGTCGTCCGCCATCCAAGGCGTCAGGGCTGAAACACAGCTGTGATCGACCTTGAGGCGTAATCGACCGGTCGCCCACGCTCTGCGCGGTACCCGCGCTTTCAACCAGAACTGCAGCGGGCGCATGCGGAGCAGGCCCAGCCGGAGAACTGACGATGCTGAGGCCATGAGACCCAGCATCTTTTGAAACTTCCTGAGCGGGGTGACAGCGCCGCGGCGAAAAGACCTCGCCGCGCGCTGAATGGCCAGCGCGCGCTGTGGTGACAGCCGCGCTGTCATAGACTGTGAGTCCAGAACGACACCCAGAAACGAAATCGTTTGACTGGGGTTCAATGAACTCTTCGTCCAGTTGACTGTGATACCAAGATTCTCGAGGTGATCGAGTAAAATGGTTCTGTGCTCCACGAGCTGTGATCGTGATTGAGCTAGGATCAGCCAGTCGTCCAAATAGTTCAGCACTCGCATGCCTCTGAGTCTGAGAGGAGCGAGCGCTGCGTCCATGCATTTCGTAAATGTACGAGGTGCTAGGGACAAGCCGAATGGCAGGACTGTATACTGGTATGTCTGACCCTCGAAGGCGAATCTCAAGTATCGCCTGTGGTGTGACGCTATCTGTATTTGAAAATACGCGTCCTTCAGATCTATCGACATGAACCAGTCTTCTCGGCGAACGTGCGCGAGAATTTTGCTGGTTGTGAGCATTTTGAAACTGCGTTTCACTAATACTCTGTTCAGCCGTCTTAGATCCAGTATGGGTCTGATACCGCCGTCCTTTTTGGGGACTAGAAAGTATCTGCTGTATAGTCCCCCTTCGCTTAGAGCTGGGGAAACGCGCTCTATCGCCCCTTTGC
This sequence comes from Scardinius erythrophthalmus, assembly GCF_964197995.2. NCBI lineage: Eukaryota > Metazoa > Chordata > Actinopteri > Cypriniformes > Leuciscidae > Scardinius > Scardinius erythrophthalmus. The sequence goes on from NC_138232.1 coordinate 10,014,505, forward strand.
TTATCAGTTTTGATATTTCGGCTCGAAGTAGGTGAGCTACTTCCAACGAAAACGTAGTTTCGACGCGCGCTGTGAAGCGGGGAGGGCGTCGGCAAAACTGTAGCGAGAAGCCTCTCTTTATAATGCCTAGCACCCAGTCCGAAACCCCTGGGAGCGCTGCCCATGCATCTGCATGGCTGGCTAGGGGCTGGATACGGAGCGCGCTCTGATCGCCGTGCGACAGAGGCGCTTCGGGGGATACAAACATAGGCGTTATGCCTGTGGCATTTGAGGCGGGGCGCGCGCTTAATACAGCGGGCGAGACGCTCATCCTCGACCTCGCTACAGTGCTTAGCTGAGTGAGGGAGGACTGAGAAAGTCTCATAGGACCCATGTGAGCGAGTAGATGTGGGCTGGGAGCGGGCACATTTACTGCTTTGGGCGCGGCGTCTGCCTGAGCAGAGCGCGCGCTCACAGTTCTCGTTTTTACAGAGAGCCTGTGATGTGTTAGACATAGTGTTCGTGGGCACTGGGAAGTGGGCACTCTCACTATGCTGGAAGCGCAATCGACCTGAGTCGATTTTATGTGCGCGAGCCCTAAGTGTAGGGCTGTGCTTACGTGCAGTGATGGGCACTGAGGAGTGGGCATCGAGACTACATTTATAGCACCATCGGCCGTGGCCGGGACACCAGAAAAAACACTCTTTCTGAGATTTATCTGGGTAGCCGTGAAAACGGCTTTTGTGTGCAGGCAAGCGGGCAGCAGTGCGGGCTTGCTCTCTGCAGAAAACACTGGAACAGTCGCAAATCTTGGGACTGAAACAGTGGGGCGCTTGGGTGAGAGGCCGGCCGCAACGGGACTCACACACCTGCGCTTTCCTAGGCTTGCTAGGACTTCTTCGGCACTTCAGGCTTTACCACGATCTTCGATCGCGGCCCGCGCGAGGAGGGGCGCCGGGCGCTGGACCGAGAGCGGGGCCTCGAGCTGCGCTGCTGTGGCTGCTGCGATGAGGCGGCCGAAGGCGGGGGCTGAGGCTGAGAGCTCCGCGGGGTCCGTTTGTCACGACCCGCTGCAGAACCGGAGCGCTTCGGCAGGAAGTGCTTGAAGGCTTGAGACGCTTTTTGGGCCTCGGTAAATCTCTCCACGAACTCGGAGAGAGAAGAACCAAAAAGGCCGGTGGAAGACAGCGGGGCATCGAGAAACGCAGTGCGCTCGGAATCGGCCATCTCCGTGAGCGTCAGCCATAAGTGTCTCTCAGCGACAGTGGCGGAAGCCATACAGCGTCCCATGGCTTGTGCGGCGGCTTTAGAAGCTCGGAGCGTGAGATCTGAAGCGCTCCTTAAATCCGCGATGCAGATAGCGTCAGGTCCCATCTCGTCCAGTTTACGGAGGAGATCACCCTGGTAGATCTGCAGCGTAGCCATGGTGTGTAGCGATGACGCGGCCTGCCCAGCGGCGGAGAAGATTCGCGCGAGCAGCGTCGACGTCATGCGGCAGGCTTTAGAAGGCAACACCGGTTTAGCCCGCCGTCCAGCAGAGGGCGGGCAAAGGTGGGTCGCTATCGCCTGTTCCACCGGCGGAAGAGAGAGGTAGCCTCGGTCTCCGGCATTATCCAGAGAGGAAAATGCGGGTGACACAGATGAGCGCGTCCGCGCAGAGAAGGGCGCGTTCCAGGCCTTCGCAACTTCTTCATGTAACTCAGGAAGAAAAGGAGCGGGCTTAGATTCCGGAGAAGTGCGCTCACCAGGGAGGAAGCTACCATCCAGCCGGGTTCGAGAGGGGGGCTCCGGTGCAGACCACTCGAGGCCGAGGCTCGCCGCGGCCAGCGCGAGTACTCGCATGAGCTCCTTCTCAATGTTGGCTCTCGTTGAGGGCTTGCGGGCAGGAGGCGCGAGGTCCTCAAAGCTCGCCCAATCCTCGCTGCCTGAAGCTATCAGAGAGCAGGAATCCTTCTCCCCCGACGCAGCCTCTGAACCGACTTCCTCTGATGAAGCGGCGGCAGACTGCGGGCGCTGAGCATCAGGAAGTGATTCGAGAGAGGCCGGTGAAGCTGGCGGGCGAACCGGCGAGCTTGGTCGGGCTGGAGCGGGTTCCGGGACCCGCTGCGAGCGGCGCTTTTTACGGCGCGGCATCGCGGCGGTGAATGCAGGCTTGGAAAAGGATGCCAGGCGAGTCCTCAGAGTCACCATCGGCAAAAGCTCGCAGTGAGGGCATCCGCCGTCAGCGAGCGCGAGCGCTGCATGGTCCTCACCCAGGCAGGAAACACAGATGACGTGCTTGTCTCCCTCGGTGAGTGGGGCTCGGCACGAGCCGCAAGAAGGCATCTTAAAAAAGACGCAGCTCTTTTAGGGGTGAGTGTTGCAGAAAACACACACACACACACACAGAAAGGCAATGAAAAGGATATAGGCGCCGGAAAGCGCAGCAGGTACGGCTGTAGAAGGCGGCGTTGGCCAGCAGCTTCGAGGGCTCGTCCCGCTGATGTGCTTGCTTCAACGACGCTGCTTCCGTGATCCAGCGATGCGTGCGCTTCGCTGAAGAGATTAAAATCAAGTGAGTCAGCCTTCTCGAGCTCCTTTTATAGAGGTAAGCCACGCCCGTTTCGGCGGGAAGTGGCGAGGAGGGCGCGAAGCGCCCTCATTGGCCTGATGTCATCTCAGGCCTCGCTCGATAGGCTTAAGCAGTTGCCGCAGAGCAGCCAATGAGCGAGCAAGCCGTCTCGCCATAGCTGTCTGCTGCTGCCGCAACGCGTTTTACATATATGAAAATTAAAGGATAATTTTTGCTTCAGTGTTTCGTGAAAAGAGACTTTTCCCGTAGCGTTTTGATAAAACGCAGTACGAGAGGACTCTCGTAAGAGAATCTGTTTTATTCACCTACCACAGAATGACAGCAGAAGTGGAAAACATTGATCAAAACGTACATTTACACACAAACTGACCACCAACCACGACTTTCAGACGCCATCTTTCTTCTTCTAGCTCAACTGTCACAGAATGGAAAGCACAGGATTGTGGGATATCAAAGGCAGCGAAGGATACCTCTATGCTGCCTTCAAAAATCGATCAGATGAAGGTATCTCAGGAGACAGGAAGTGAAGCTAACATTGGATTCGAACATGCCTTGATTCCTTCCTACCTTGGAATGCAGCCTCCGAAGACAGCATTTTTAAGTTTTCAGATGCAGCCCATATTAGGGATTTGCTGGAACTTCCAAGCAAAGATAATTATAAATGTAAACACAGAGAGGAAAGCAAAAATAAATATATAGTATCATCTGAAAATGTATAATATAATAAACAAATATTTAAATAATTTAAATAATATTTTAAATATTTTAATAGTAGCAATAATAATATAGTCTGAAAACTGATATAGTATTGTGCATCAATAAAAAGAGTAAGGAATTAATAAAAAATAATTTTATAAATAAAATTTAAATGGGACATTTAATAAAAGTTAACTAAGTAATTAAGGTAACAAAGACCTGCTAAAGTACTCCCTGGGATACACATATCACTGTTGTATATGCAAAAATGAAAACCTTTGTACCCTGCAGGCCAACAACAATGGCTGATAACAGCCTCACAGCTGCCCTCTAGCATACTGTGCAAACAATGCACAAACATGTGACTTCCTTAAGCTCCAGGGTTTTTTATTTTTTACAGCAGAACAAAGTAGCCGAACTGTGAAGAGCCACCACAGCTGGAGAGCCAGAGAGCACATCAGAGAGGAAGGAAGGCCAAGTGCTTGAATGACACTCCATGGGGAACGTATTCTTAAATTTTACCTCACAATTTTCTTTAATATGACAGGGCAGAGGTGATAGTGGATACTTTTGGAAGGTCGTAATATTTTGCAACACTGATAGACAAATTCACAAGGGACTGGGAAGAGAACGAAAAGAGAAGCCAGATGTTTTCTCTGTCACGTTTACTTTACCATTCCTCTTTAAAACTAAGAGAATCAATCCCAGTCTTGTTTTGAATTGGCTTAGCTTGTGTTTTGTAAATAATTTGCAAATGCATGATCATCATTTTCTTAGGCCAAATCTTCTGATTGTATTCGGAAAATATGGATAGATTTTTTTTGACATGTCACCCCCAATATCCAGATTGGCTGACTGAAATTTGGCTTACTAACAAAGCTTTCAATACTCACGGATATACAACAACTAGAAACAAAATTACAGAACTGCAACATATTTACAGAATAATAAAAACATGAATATGAATAGTAAATTTACAGCAAATGTTTATAAGCTGTAAAGGAGAATCTGTATCAGCAAATAAAAAAAAAATATGAATACTCTACCATTCAAAAGATTGGGGTCATTAAGATTTCTTTTTAATGTTTTTTATGATTTTTGAAAGAAAGGTCTTCTGTTCAGATTGCATTTATTTCACCAAAAATACAGTAAAAACAATATGAATAATATTTTAGTATTGTGCATTATTATTACAATTTAAAATTGTTTAAATAATTGTTTTCTATTTTAATATAGTTACATTTTTTCAACAGCCACTCAGTCTTCAGTGTCACATGATCTTAAAGAAATCATTCTAATATGCTGATTTGGTGCTCAAGAAACATTTCTTCTTATTATGTTTGTGCTGCTAGTGTGGAAAGAGATTTTTTTTAACAGTAAGTTTCAAGAAAAGCTTTTTTTTAATTAAAAAATCTTTTGTAACTCCATAAATGTCTTTTTGATCAATTTAATCAAACAAAACTACCACATTTGGATCCTTACATCCTTGTCTTAGATATCTTAAATGGTCCAAGATTAAGTTTATGGTCCTAAAAGTCTTGAACCAGACTGTAATTTGAGATGTTTTCATGTTCGTGACTTACTAAATCTAAAGAAGCTGTGGAATCTGTGAACACATTGGTAGCCACAAGCCAAAGGAACATGATCTGGACCGAATCACAGCGTTTGACAGACAACAGACAACTTTTTTCAATACAATGGCTATTGTGCACCTCGCAATGTCTGCAAGCTGTTACGACTGACTTTGCGAACCCCCACTGTGAATATTTGTCTGTGCTAGCCAGCATCCACCTCACACAGCAACACACATTACTCTGGCATGCCCTTCAGAGAAGTCCCTGCCCACAGAACCATCTGAATTCTCCTATAAAACATAAGATGGGGAGAAAGGTAGAGCTAGAGTCAAGGTCAGACTTTTACTACTTTCATTTCCTTCATATTTGGCCTCTAGGTTCGTCCTCATGTCCCAAATCCTCGTTTTAAAAGGCTATCTGGTATAAGGCTGAATTCAAAGCACCATAAAAGCATCATAAAAGTAAACTATACCAACCTATATTTATCTTCTGAAAACATACTAGCTGTGTGTGATGAACAGTCCAAAACAAAGTCATTATTCACTGAAAATTCTAACATGACTTTAAACCTAGAGACAGATCTAAATAAAACGGTTTCTCTGAAATGTTTCCACATAATATTTCACCAAAAAAGGTTTAAAGAGAGAAGCATCACTGACATTGAATCTTGAAGACAAGCAATAGTATCTATCTGGCTTGGATTGTCTGAGCAGAATCTGACCATAATGTACATTTTGAATATTGTCAGCCTTGGACGTAAACATTTATTTGTACATTGCTCATTGTTACCTTTGGAGCAATACACTTTTCAATTTCTCCTAAGTATAAACTTGTCGAAAAAATTCTATTTTAATTCTGGACTAAACTTCATTCCGTTATGGGAAACCATTCGGCCCTGTTTGAAGACTGATTTCCTGGAAAATCAAGTCTACATACATGTATTTCAGTGTAATTTAACTCTATTACTAAATGTATTCTGCATTACTGTTTTTGAATGTTTCTGATAGTATCATATTTTCAATGACAATGAAGCTATAACAATCCACCATAAATGAGTTGCATAAGAACACACAATGTGCTGTAGGGGGGTGTAAGGTCAGGTGTGTAGTGAGAGTGACAGAAAGACTGTCAGCTGGGTAGACTGTGTTGGGGGTGATGGAGACATGGCTAATATTTGAACAGTTTGATTAAGATTAAGCTCCATTCCATTCTGATATCTCTCCCTCTACCCTACCAGACTCACTACAGCAGATAATTGACTCTTTAATAGGAAAGCAATTCAGCCAGTAAAAGTGAGTGTATTTAAGGGTGGATATATGAAATGAGAAAGGTACCACCAATCATTCAGCCTCTTTAAGCATCAAATGGAAAACAATTATCCTCTGCTTTTGCATGCACTGTTCAGAATTGGAAACTTGGAAAAAAATAAAAAATGTCACAAAAAGTGTGACAAAAATGTACAAAATTAAATAAAAAAATTTGTATCTCAAATTGTTTCTCCTAGACAAAAAGATTAGGATTTTTCTCATAAGAGAATTCAACAATGACTCACAATTAAGATTCTAAAGTGTACAATCAAAAGTGGTATCAACATCTCGATGGATGGATGGATGGATGGATGGATGGATGGATGGATGGATGGATGGATGGATGGATGGATGGATGGATGGATGGATGGATGGATGGATGGATGGATGGATGGATGGATGGATGGATGGATGGATGGATGGATGGATGGATGGATGGATGGATGGATGGATGGATGGATGGATGGATGGATGGATGGATGGATGGATGGATGGATGGATGGATGGATGGATGGATGGATGGATGGATGGATGGAAATTCTGAATTTGAAACTAAAAGAATGATGGATGGATGGATGGATGGAAATTCTGAAAATGAAACTAAAAGAACAATGGATGGATGGATGGATGGAAATTCTGAAATTGAAAGAATGATGGATGGATGGATGGATGGAAATTCTGAATTTGAAACTAAAATAACGATGGATGGATGGATGGATTGATGGAAATTCTGAAAATGAAACTAAAAGAACAATGGATGGATGGATGGAAATTCTGAAATTGAAAGAATGATGGATGGATGGATGGATGGATAGAAATTCTGAATTTGAAACTAAAAGAACGATGGATGGATGGATGGATGGATGGATGGAAATTCTGAAAATGAAACTAAAAGAACAATGGATGGATGGATGGATGGATGGATGGATGGATGGAAATTCTGAATTTGAAATAGAAAGAATGATGGATGGATGGAAATTCTGAATCTGAAATTGAAAGAACAATGGATGGATGGATACAAGCAGGAGAAAGATAGATATAGAGCCATGACTGCAAGTTTGATATCAACAGCACAAGTATGTAAATAAATAAGAAATAACCAGAGACTTAAAAATACACTCTTGTGTGCAGAACTACTTTCTTCCTCCATGGATTCAAAGCTGCTGTTGAAAGTTAAACAGATGTGCACAAGCCTCCATTATTAATTCTAAAATGTAGCTTTAGAACTAGCAACAATGGCTTGAGCTGCTTAGTGTATTATTGAGATTACTGAGTGTTTTATGAGAGAGATGCTCAGCATGTTCAGTAACTGTACACACTGTTTGTCTCCAAATGAAGACCTCTATAAATGGAAGAATGCAATTACATCACAATGCCTGAAACTGAGGCAGGAGTTCAGTCTAATGAGGGTACCCGACTGAAATTTAGCTCAGCCTCTTTATCGGTGATGATATTATAGAGCATATTTTAATGGCTTTGTCTGCAACACAAAAGATAATATCTAAAGACAAACAATATAATGAACATCTCACTCAGACAGGTCCCTCAGCATCAGACCTAATTTCAGCCAACATTCTTCGCAGACTGTGTGTCTTCACACAGCAGGAAAACCAGCAATGACTTTGTGGCGTATTCTGCCTCAGGCTACAAATTGCACAGGCATAACAAGGGTCCCATCGTGACAGCGTTTCACACAAAGACATCTGTATTCCACATGCACTTTGAACATGTCTTTTTTTTCCCTTTCTTTTTTGGGAGGCAATGATGACCAGGACAAACCTGCTTATATAGCTAAAGGAAAGCTGTCATGAGTAGTCATGTTCCCATGCCTTGACAGGCTGTATCATGGAATCAATAGCTGTTTTGGTATCACAATAGAACATTAGTTCACACTGTATCCACAAACAACCCTGTAATTCTTGTGATTAATGTTTAGTAGATAAAGCATGGAATACATTGGCATGGTTTTAGAGAGATGGCTTAGATTAAGCCAGGATTAGGCCTTAGTTCAATTAGGACATTTAAGTAGCTTTAATACACATTCCTTAGAAAAAAAACCATTACTGGTGTGCATCTTGAGATAAAACAATGGCACTGACATATTTTAAGATATTTGAAGACATGCTTTTTAGTCTGGGACTAGGCTTAAGCCTTGTCTCTGAAACTGGAGATATATCTTTACCAAATATTATTCAGTAGGCTATAAGACATGGTTGATCAGCTTTAAGTAAAATAAACGCTAAAAGAAGAGATTCTTAGCAGTAATATAATAGAATATAATACACAAACAAATAATATTTAATGTCCATTTATGTCATTTTATACTACAGGGCTGTTGAATGCTTGATTTTGATTGGTTGATGAATAAGGAGTGCAATAAATTTCAGGGAAACACACGGCTAAAGTAGTTACAGTGGTTGTTACAAACAAGAAATACACATCCTGAGAAATGAAATGAAATGAATAACTGAGAATTTTATTAACATTAAATCGCCAAAAGAGGCTTGGGATGGGATGCGTAAGAAATTAGTCCCAGACAAGTCCAGGCTGTTGAATTATTAGAAAAATAACGCAAATAATGCTCCCTTCGCGGCCGCATTACCACCTCGGGTGTGCATTATTTTTGTAATAATTCAACGGCCCGTTGTCAATTATTCCTTACTTATAAAGCTGTGTAATTGGAAGGATAATGTTCAGCCAGACAGTTTTATCTGAAAATAAACTTAAGGGGTTTATTTAGCCATAATTATCGTCGGTTATTCCTGTACTGTACATATAATATTATCTTTAAAAACATGCCTGGACGTTCTTAATTTTCTAATAATGCTGAACTGCAGTTCTTAAAGTCAGTAAACCTCCTTGGACCAATTATGCTTAAATTAATTATGTTAATTACTATTATGCCCTTTGCCACCTCCTACAATGCCTTTAAAACAATGCTTTTTCAAAGAAAGAAAAAAAAATTCTTATTGTGTGCTGCTCTCCTGGACCTAACAAGAATCAGCAGTTCAAGAAGCCATAGAACTAAGCAGATCATCAGTATCAACATTCATTTTAAAGGAAAAATAGATATTTTAAATTCATTAAAATCAATTTAGCACAATAACATTACAAAACCCTATTAACATTCCTTGTCATTTAGATGTTTTTCAAAGGAAACTAAGCTGCCGGGGCTCCACACACAGACACTGAGAGCAGGTTTTGTGTGTGTTTGTCTATGTATGTCTGTTACAGCCTTCTGTCAAGTCTCAGCGTCTTATACTGCCCAGTAGTTGACCTTGGGTGGTGACAGAGTGGGTGGAATACATTAAAAGCCCTATCGCATCTGTCAACGAGAACACTAATGAGCTGCCAACAGACGGACAGACAGACAGAGCGTGCGCGCGCACGCACACACACACACACACACACACACACACACACACACACACACACACACACACACACACACACACACACACACACACACACACACACACACACACACACACACACACACACACACACACACACACACACACACACACACACACACACACACACACACACACACACACACACACACACCTGTGAGTAATGAGCCATTAATGCAAAATGCAATCACTTCCAACTGTCTGTCAGGAAAAAAAGAAGACGAAACTGTCTGGCATGAAATGACAGCAGGCTCTACTGTTCTTACACAAGAGGAAGCTGTGGATATTTATTGAGCTGCAGTGTCTATCTGGTTTGGATTGTCTGAGCAGAATCTGACCATTATGTACATTTTGAATATTATCAGCCTTGGACATAATAATACATGCCAGATACACATGACTAGACACATCACTGATCACTGCCTGTATCTATTCAATAATTTTCAATTAAGTTATACACCATTAATGTTTTATTGTGATTTAGCTCCTATTGTTTTAGTTAGATGGCATTATAAATCTAAATTATTCTTCTGCTTTCTTTGTATGCCATGTTAAATACTTTTACCTGGCACCGCGACCATCCACTGACTGCACTTGCACTTCAGAGACGTTTATATTCTTTCTCCAGACTGAAGAATTTTTTTTTTTGCCTAAACCAACAAAGTTTGGCGGAACAATATTCAACCATATCGTCAAACATCAATCTAGTTTTTGGGTTTTATGTCAAACATTTCTTGGAAAGATTGTTTTAGCCGGATGCTGAAACTTATATTGAGGATTTTTAATAAAAATATGTATTTCATGTATTATTTTATTTTTTTAAAGAAAATAAATCAATGAAATAAAGATAATATACAAATAAATAATAAATGCATTAGGAATAAAAAAAAAAACATATATTAAGTATAAATGTCTGCTGCCAAACCATTTGACGGTCCGGTCAGCGTTTGACAGCGCTTGGCCCCTTAAATATTATGTACTGTATCTAATATTTGCCTAGAGGACTTTTTTTTTAATATGTGCCACCTCCTCTAACATCTAACATCAACAAAAGTTTTTCTCTTACCATAGACACTGGTAGCCTCAAACTTTAAAGTTGCTTTGGAACAATGTGTCTTGTGAAAATGAAGCAGTAAATTTATAATTACCCTTTGAAGTACCTGTCACACTCATGCACATACTGAAAGAACAAAAACAAAGGTGCATGAGGGCATGTATATTTAACGTCTCACCTCGTGATGGTCAGCTTTAATGTTGTGCTTGGCCAGATTTCACATACTAAGAAACCTTATACTGTGTACATTCTCCTCTACTGTCAAATTTCTGCATGTAAGCTTGAAAGAATTTGGTGCAATATGTTCCATTCAAGATATCTTCAACAAAAACAGAAATGTGTTTGCTATAGTAACTGAAGGCAGGTACTTTAAGAGCCCCACTTCCAACAGTGTAAAAGGACACTATTCTGAACCGTGTCAAGGACTTCTATACATTATAATATTTACATAGCCTACTCGAGTTGGCTATCAAGCAAGTATCCTGATGACAGTACTGACCCTGCCTGTAACCATACATCACTTTTTTCAGAAACAAAAGGAATGGAATTCAAGCGAATTCCGACATCGTGAAGGGTGATAATGGTAATTGGTACCCTCAACGGCGTTCATGTGAAACAATGACAGTTGACACAAAAATTGCCGTGAAGTGCAGAGCAATTTGTCAGAACACACTTATTCATGCAGATTACCGTTGATGAGATTCATATTCAAAAGTGGAGGCATTAATAAAAAAATTAATTGGGACGTGTGAAAAATAGAAAGTCATGAAAAAGATCATGACATTTAACTGAACAGCACATTTGTTATGCTTCAAACTGTGCTATGTTTAGTGAGATGACCTCTGCCCTGTAATATAAATATATATAAGTTTTAATATTTTTAATGTTTATTATTAGTATCACCTCAAACTCACTTGAATGTGCAAAGTCTTACAATGTAAAATTTGATATTAGAAAATAGTACCTGCTGAAAGCATTGATCACATGATAAAGATGTCTATAATTTTTAGAAACTATGAAGATGCATGCACAGGCCCACATCTTTGTGCTGCCCCTGCTAATGCCAGATCAGATTTCTGAGGGAGATTTATACTGGGGCAGCTGGGCAGTCTTGCAACCTGTGCTCAGAAAATCAGTAGGTGAGAAACGGTTGTGTAACAAAATCCGAACAACCAAATCAATCCATCAAGCTCAGAGAACTGCAGATAATTATCCATGAACACAAGAGGGTCGACATTAGCGAAGGTTTATCCGACCCGCTAACAATCCACAGCAAACCCGATACTGTATGCTAATAGTTCAATCTCCATCAACATGAGCTAAGCTACTGTTTTCTGCAAATAGATAACAGTTTATCTGGTTTTCGTTGTCATAGCACTAGCAGCTAGTTCCCAAATGCCAAACAAATTCAATATATAGCATGTAGATTTATGGCATACAAGGCGAGCAAGTACTTCCTTATCCTATAATTAAGAAGTCCATAAGACAATTCAATAAACAACACGTTATAGTAACTGATATTCAGACACAATTTGGCTAGCTATTTTTGTTCAATTTAGCTCCACTGCCTCATATTATTTGTATAGAACAGTTCAATAAACAAGAAGTTAATATTGAACAACTTACATTTTGGATACAGCATTACCAATATCTTTGTCTATTTTTGTTCCGCAAATTAAAACAGCTCCAAAAAAGTGGCATCTCTGGGCAACTCACAATAGTGGTGTGTCGTTCCTAAATTAATCGTTTAGTCGATGACTTGTTCAGTCACTTGTTTTGTTCTTAAATGAATCTGGCTGCGTCAAAAATCGCATACTTCCCTACTTTTTAGTAGGTGAGAAATAATGTGACGAAAGAAGTATGTCCAAATTCACAGTTCTCATAAAAGAGTACTCGAAAGTACCCAGATGACCTACTACTTCCGACGAGATTCTGAAGTGTGCATACGATGTACACTTTACTATCCCATGAGACCACAGGAGAGGATTTGTTACTGGCAGTGAAGCGACACAACTGACGCTGGTAGGATGTCGAATGTAGTACGTCCAGATTACATTCATGCACATCATTTATACATTCATAAATAGAACATACTTTTTTAGCTGGCGCAAAAAATTATTATTCAAAATAAGTACTTACTCAAGAGAGTATGCGATTTCGGACGCAGCCAGTCTCAAATACTTTGAGTGAGTGATTCAATGATTAACTCAAATAAACAAATCAGCTTACTGAATGATTTAATGACTGGCTCAAGTCAATTGTTGCCACCTACTGGCGTACAGATGTAAAGTGCAGAACTAGCTGATGTATAATTCCTATTGGCCTTTTACAAACCTTTGATATGTGGCATACTGACATTAAAAATACATCGGTGTGATAAATTTGACATGTGGATCCAATGATCTGCTGCAGTCAGAAACTGACATAGTTCAGGACAGTGCATGTGATTGGCTTGATCAAAAGGTCAATGCAAGCAGTTTGTGAAGCTGACATGCAATACGGTGTGAGGTTTAACCCTAAAGCCACGTTAAACACCACAGCATCAATTACATGTTGGACCAGAGGCACCATACTTGACACTGAGAACAGATCTCCAGTGTGAAAGTCAAACGTGTGGCAGTCAGTCAGGGTGGCCTCCAGAGGCCACTTACTCTCACTGTTTGACGACAATGCCCAGTTCAGGTTTCCAGCACTAGCTGGGAGGTCAGAGCCCGAGCAGGAAAAGTGGGGTCATTACCCTCTTTTGACCCTAATGACACCTCCCTTCCCTGATCCATCACGCTCATGACACACACACTCCCATTCCCACAGTCCAGAACACACACACACACACACACACACACACACACACACGTGAACGGAGAGCATTTGACATCATATGATTTATTGTCTTGTGCATTATTCGCACAGGTCCAGGTGTGGTCAGCAGCACTTTTGATTCAGTCAGACAAACCACTCTTTCAGAAGCATTATACTGTGAAAGCTTCTTTGAGACAGTCTGAATGCTGGGTTGCTTTTAACAGAGAAGCCCACCTGAGGAGAATACTTGCCACTAGAAAATGGAGCAGAGTGAAATTATTATCTAAGCATGTGCATTATTTCCATTAATGACATGCAAACAAAATTGCCTAAATGAAATAAACACTAATTTTGTAATATATTTTCTCAAAATTCACTACATGAACAAATTTGAAGATTAAAAGAAACTAAAATTTATTATCCATTCACAAGTGTCTCCGTAGATTTTGGAACTGACACAAGGGGGAGGTACACTTCAGTTCATCAGCAAAGTTGACCCGGTTACACTTAGCCATGTATTGGTTGGTTAAACTAGCCTACCTCTAGTGGTTAAAAAAACAAAACTGCATGCATTATGCGGAAGATCATTGTTTTGGTTGTGGTTCGGCTCTGCGTGAATATGTTTACCCTACTACTCATAAAACATTCACTACTAGGCTTAAGATATACCAGTTTAGTTGGAAATGATCTCAAGCTGACAAGCTGAAGATGTTACTGTAGCTATAACGATTAATAGACACGTAAGTTACGGTACTTCCTTGAAAATAAATTCCAGCACAGCGCTAAAACAACCATAATTAGTATAACCCTTCACAATAGATACACTCAAAAAAATGCTGGGTTGATTTAACCCTTATGTGCTGTTGGGGATGTTTTCATCCACTATGGGGTATTTTTGAGTCTAAATTTGGCTATAACTTTTTCTGTGTTTCAGCAAATGGGATGATTTTTGGTGACAAATCTTATTTTGACACATATTTTGGGAAAATGCTTTGAAATTTTTCAAAAACTCAACAGTTCACTGTGGGCAAATTTACTACCCTTTCGTTATGTTTGTGGCTGAAAACAGCCACTACTTTAAACTGCTGTAAAAATTTATCAGATAAATATTTTTTTCAATTTTTTTTGCATAAATCTATTAATCAACCTCAGTCCTGCTCAAAAATACTAAATGTTTAAAAAAAATCAGGATTTTAACTCTTTAATTGCCAAATTTGTAAATGATGTCACTGATTTGGGGAAAAAACACACACAAAATGACTCATTTTCAATATAAAATGTGATTGTGGACTGGATTTTTTTTTACCTTTTATCACAGTCTTGGACATGTCAAAGATTAGAAACAACATTGGTTTTGATGCATTGTTAGTTTTTGTGCAGCATCAGATTTTAACTTTTTCTCCCTCATTTACTGTTCGTGGCTGTTTTTGCCCCATTGACTTCCATTATAACCACATTTTTTGATTGCAAAGCCATGACACCATATAATCATGCATTTTTGATTGTTGGTGGTTTTCCCTGTTGGGAAGAGGTAAAATTTGTAATTTTTACTGTTGATAACCGGGTGGCACCATTAACCCTTTAGATAGGCCTGTGCCAAAAAAAGCTTAGTTTCTGGCTTTTACATGGAGTTATATGGAGTATAACAGCATAATAAAGTGTGTGTGTGTGTGTGTGTGTGTGTGTGTGTGTGTGTGTGTGTGTGTGTGTGTGTGTGTGTGTGTGTGTGTGTGTGTGTGTGTGTGTGTGTGTGTGTGTGTGAACTCACCTTGATGCGTCTGAGAAAATCAAAATATGCACCTCAGCTCTCAGAACTGCATGGAGTAAACAAAAACAAAGTGTATTTATGCACCTGCTGCCTTTTGATGGTGAGAAATGCAGACTAAACAAAAACAAAGCAAGTGGATTTAAACGCGTGCATGCAAGCCTGCTGGTCATTTGATGGTGAGAAGAGCAGCAAGCAACATGAGAAAGGGCTTGACTTGTAGTGAAGTTTTAGAGATGATTATGCAGCCTGACCCTTCCAGCGAGCTGCAGGATGTTTCGTCTTCTCCCTCTGACACCACAGACTCAGGAGAGTCAGATCCTGATTTGGATGTGGCACCCTCATCATCCTCTCTAGCTTCCACTGAAGGCGAGGAGGATTCGGAGGATCCTGGATCTGGGTGGATTGGGAGAAACGGCGAAGTGTGGTTTTCCACCAACGCGGAGACAACTCCCTTTCTTCAGCCTGCCAGAGGCGTGACTCCAGGGCCGACGCGCTATGCCTTCGCAAGGGTCCAGAACATGGATTCCGTGTTCAATCTGTTTTTTACGGAGGAGATGATTGACCTCATTGTCAGCATGACTTGCGTCAACACATACATGTTTGTACAGTCATACAAACATGTATGACTATGCCTTGTGATGGCATAGCGTGTCGGCCCTGGAGTCACGCCACTGGCAGGCTGAAGAAAGAGAGTTGTCTCCGCGTTGGTGGAAAACAACACTTCGCTGTTTCTCCCAATCCACCCAGATCCAGGATCCTCCGAATCCTCCTCGCCTTCAGTGGAAGCTAGAGTGGATGATGAGGGTGCCACATCCAAATCAGGATCTGACTCTCCTGAGTCTGTGGTGTCAGAGGGAGAAGACGATACATCCTGCAGCTCGCTGGAGGGGTCAGGCTGCATAATCATCTCTAAAACTTCACTACAAGTCAAGCCCTTTCTCATGTTGCTTGCTGCTCTTCTCACCATCAAATGACCAGCAGGCTTGCATGCACGCGTTTAAATCCACTTGCTTTGTTTTTGTTTAGTCTGCATTTCTCACCATCAAAAGGCAGCAGGTGCATAAATACACTTACTTTGTTTTTGTTTACTCCATGCAGTTCTGAGAGCTGAGGTGCATATTTTGATTTTCTCAGACGCATAGAGGTGAGTTCACACACACACACACACACACACACACACACACACACACACACACACACACACACACACACACACACACACACACACACACACACACACACACACTTTATTATGCTGTTATACTCCATATAACTCCATGTAAAAGCCAGAAACTAAGCTTTTTTTTGGCACAGGCCTATCTAAAGGGTTAATGGTGCCACCCGGTTATCAACAGTAAAAATTACAAATTTTACCTCTTCCCAACAGGGAAAACCACCAACAATCAAAAATGCATGATTATATGGTGTCATGGCTTTGCAATCAAAAAATGTGGTTATAATGGAAGTCAATGGGGCAAAAACAGCCACGAACAGTAAATGAGGGAGAAAAAGTTAAAATCTGATGCTGCACAAAAACTAACAATGCATCAAAACCAATGTTGTTTCTAATCTTTGACATGTCCAAGACTGTGATAAAAGGTAAAAAAAAATCCAGTCCACAATCACATTTTATATTGAAAATGAGTAATTTTGTGTTTTTTTTCCTCCCAAATCAGTGACATCATTTACGAATTTGGCAATTAAAGAGTTAAAATCCTGAAATTTTTTTAAACATTTAATATTTTTGAGCAGGACTGAGGTTGATTAATAGATTAATGCAAAAAAAATTGAAAAAAATATTTATCTGATACATTTTTACAGCAGTTTAAAGTAGTGGCTGTTTTCAGCCACAAACATAACGAAAGGATGTAAATTCTAACAATGCACAAGGGTTAACCCGATTTTGGGTCAAATATGGACTAACCCAAACGTTGGGTTAAAAATGCAATTTAAAAATGCAACCCAACGGCTGGGTTTGTCCATTTTTAAAGTCCCCGTGATCCGGAAGTTGCAAACAACTTTTCTCCAGTGTTATGGCGTATTTCCAAGTGAAACGGAATATTGAACAGAGGGCAGTGTTTTACTTAGCGCTCCCCCTCGCTCATAGTTTGAGGGGAGTGGTTAAGCGTTTTCAACCCAAGCCGTCAAACCTACGTCATCAGAAAAAGACGCCATTCTAGACCGGAAGTAACTTTTCAGATTTTGATTAAAGATTACCAAGGTAAAATTTTTTTTTTAATATATATTTACTTGCACGGATTAATTGTTCACCACAAGACTAGTAATATGCGCTAACAAAGTAAATAGGGTCAATTTTGATTTCACGGGGACTTTAAATTGCATTTTTAACCCAACGTTTGGGTTAGTCCATATTTGACCCAAAATTGGGTTAAAACAACCCAGAATTTTTTAGAGTGTAGGCTAATGCTTTACAACAAACTCTGTTAGAGAGCTACATATCGCAATTTATCTATAAAAAAAATGAGTGTTGAGTAGCCTAATGCAATCTCCGCGTCGCTTTTAAAACATTTCAAATCCCAGTTCTCACCGTCTCCGAAAAGCCAAGCCGATGTTGATTCTCGCTTCATTACGAGCTCTGTCACGTTCTCTTTAAGCCTGCAGACTTTCCTTTGTTCAGCCTTTGTTTTTTTTGTTTTTTTAAATGGGAGATTTACCGTCTGTGCTCCATGTAAACATTTCTCGCTACTTGTGACAAATAACCTCTGCCACTCCCACACACACACGTCAAAGTAACCGGAGCAACTTTTCTCTACATTTGACGAGACATGCACGCACGGGTGAGTGATGCATGTAAGCTACATAATTACCAGCGAAACTATCCCGACAGGTCTAAAATATAAACAAGCTTACCATTGGATTGATGATGTATTGAATTTTGTTAAGAATTTTGAAAAAAAATAAAAAATAATAATAATTGGTCTAGTGTAAACCTTCACGCAAAATAGGCTATCTCAAGTATTTACATTACAGAGCCATAATTTATGTAAATGTTCAGTATGCGGTGTGCAAAGAACAAAGGCATCTCGAACTGAAAAAATTGCTTTGGTGATCATTTTTCTCCAGTAAAACAAGATAAATGTACAAAGTTGCATAATTATTAAGACTTCTAAATTTACATTTTCAAATCATTGTTTTAAGCATAAATCTGATGTTTCTAATGTTTAGAGATTTTACTGAAAAATGAGAAAAAAATTATTGAGTTACTGCATTTGAGTAAGAATTTAGTGATAGCATAAAACTTAATGAAAGATAATGATAGCAACATATGTGATGAACAGCCTAAAAAAAAGTTCAAAATTATTTTGCCTCTTCGATTCTTATTTGATGATTTGTAGCATTTGTTACTGTTTACCCTTATAAGAACCTACTTTTAGTGCATGACTATCTCGAGAACAAATTAATTTTTTAATGCACAAGCTCAACAAATGCCTCTGTTTACACACGCTAATCCCTTTTACACTTTTAAACTGAGAACAAACTAATCTCTAACATCAATTAATATGACTCTCCAATAAATTACAAATAATTAAGACTTGCTTCTATTTTGGCGGTTTGACCTTTCGGGTACAAACACTCATCAAACATAATTAGGAAAGAGGAAATGAGATATTTACTGTTTGTCAAGGCTGCCTGTCATTACACAAAACTCTGACAGGTCATAATGCGAGAAGTGTCATTCATTTAGTTGTGTTTACCTAATGAGATGAGATGGCAGTTATAGAGCGAGACTCATGGATGAATTATGAACATTACTGCAGGAAGCTTACATATGCTAAAATAAATTTTCAGATCTAACCTTTACTTAAGCGCATTTTCATAAAACAATTGATCTGACTGTCTGTCTGTCTATCAAATTGGAGGGAGAAATGCATCCCAGCTTTGTTGGCTCACGACTACTGTTATGTTACTATAGCAACAATACACCGGAAATACACAGAAACACAATTCAGCATTCCTTTCATTCTTTGCAAAAGAGCGTTTTAATATACAAAAGAAAGGCAACATAAGTTTCCAGTTGTAAAGAGGGAAGCCTATTCTCTATTCTTCCTCAAAGCCCAGGGCAATTATTCCTGCAGTCATCCTGCACAATTCCTTTCAGGTGAAATAATTCTCTCCAAACAAAAGTCTTACAGTCTCATGTCTATCGTGTTGGTTTACAATATGTCCTTTCAGTGAGACTTTTTCCAAAGTTGGCAGAGATTACAAAATGAAGCTTAAAGAAAGTCTTAGCAAGGGTGTTGTTTCGCGTGGCTTTAATTGCTGTTATCATGCCCCATTTACAATGATTAATAGTGATTTGAGACAGTCTGCCAGTTTTTTTTTTTTTTTTGCACTGTAAAGGCGGACAGCAGCCAATTGTAGATGGATGACATGAAAGATACAGCACATGAAAGAGGAACATGATGATAATCAAAAAACATGACTCCTTTTTATTAAAATACATGGCCTATAAGTGTTGAGGAAAGATCAAATGTCTTATATACTCTACAAAGAAACCAGATACCTGTTCCATTCCAGCAAATATGTGATTACTCATGTTAGATATACAGTACTGTGCAAAAGTCTTAGGCATGTTAATATTTTAATATTTTGAGTTTTTTCTGTTTCTTCATGTAATCACAGACGGACTAGATGATGGTGAGATCAGATCATCCTGGCTGTTGTCAGATTCTTTGTGCATACAGAAATCTCACTGGATTATTACAATTAATGGCAAAAAGAATGTTTGGAAATGTAAACTGATATTTCCTACTGACACACTACAGCAAAAGATATAAATAACTGACTTAAAACCATTGGGGGGGGGGGGGGTATTAACATGCCTAAGACTTTTGCACAGTACTGTATAAAAATGTGCATTTTCAAAAAATATGCTCTTCTCTCATTGCCAAGAGGCCAATTTGACCGAATGCATAAGACATTAACCTAATGCATGAGTGGCAACCAATGCATTAATTTATACGGCAGCGAAGACATGCTCCCTCCAAAATTAGCAAGCCATCTCGGGGTTATACTACGTTTTTCATCTAAACCAGAGAGGATGTAGAGCGTATGCTTTCCCTTCGGCCAAGGTGGACCCACAATGCGTCTCAAAGCGCAACCTGACACCAAACTTTACATAAACAATCGACTGACTGCATGTTAAATGCATTTGAGAGCAGAGTCCATTAAGAAAACGTACAAACAGATCCTGCAGGGATAAGGAAGTACTAAAGCACAGTAAAGGAAAGGAATCGAGCGCTATTAAGATATAAGATGACCAAAATAACAGATTATCTCCTACCAAGAAAAGCTCATAATTAAAGTGTCCTTGTGTGTCTAGATCACTTACATGGGAAACTCCGTCCTAGAATAGTCTGAATGTTTAGCCCTCAGGCTGTCCAGTATTTTATAAATATATAAGCAAGTGAGGTTACAAAGCCTAATGACGGTAAACATGGTGGTCTTTGAATCCTCACTATAGGGGCCTTTCTCTGCTGTCATCTAAAATGGAGGGTAATGGTTACTGTACACCACTCTAATGGCATGCATAAGGGTCTGCATTCTTATGCTAAAATTGCATGCTGGCCTTTCAACCTCAGGAGAGAAGCTGAGATGCTATAATAGGCTTTTAACAGCCTCTCACTATGACAACAATTAAGAAAAGAAGAAATATGAGATGATAGAACATGCATGTACTTTAAGTAAACAGGCTTTAACTTTAGATCTCACAGCAGTAAGTCGCAATTGGCAATTTATTCATTTAATTATGCATGACACCATGGACACCTTGCATTGCATGTCAGCCTCCAATTTTCTTGTGTGAAACGGTAGTCTGCATTTTATTTTATGCTTGCTTTATAAAATTTAAAACACTGTGATATGTAAACCTTACAAGATATTTAATCTGTTTATATCAGCTATCTAATGCATTTTTCCCACCACAAAACAAAATTTAAGGGACTGGGAGGCTGTACTGGAGTCGATGTCAGTACACATAAAGAAAGTTGACCTTTGAACCTTTGAACCTGAAAGTTTTGACCAGGACTGTAATTCATTGCACCTTCAGAGGCATTTAAGAAGTGTATGTATTTGTAGAAATACGAAAATGAAACGTAAAAGTTTGGGAGATTGAAGTGAAGTTCCGTTAATGTTTATGTGTACTGAACATTTTTTGAACCTTTAACCTCCATGAAAAATACAGCTTAGAGAACAAATCCGCTTATAATATTAATAATAATATTTTTTGCAGAACATTTTTTGGTGAAAGTACTGTACTTAAATATTTTTAATTTGAGGGTTTTTATAAAATAAACCATCATGGCAAGGAATTTTGAAGATATGGAAAACAGAAAAGTAATATATTATATAATAACATGCATGGGTTTAAAGCACTTTGAGGCTATATTTTTATAATTTACCAAAAAAAAAATAAAAAAAAAATGCACTGAATATAAAGTCCACACAAATAGTGTACAATAAAGCAAAATTGTTAACTCTCAAATCCAGGAGAGCCCTCAGGTTTTTACTCATGACCCATTTTGAAAGCGAACCTATTAATGGTGATTGTTTGCTATTCATTGCTAGAAAAAGGAAGGTTCTCTCAAAACAAAGTAGTCTGAGGAAGGAAGAGAATGTTCCAGCTTGAGGCGTTCTGTACGAAAGGTTAGAATAAATATCATGTTCACACCAGCAGAAAAATATTCAAGTGTGGTGTAATAAAACAAAATGATCCTATTATCGAAAATGGTTCTCTTTCTCCTCTGCCAAGAAAAATGTAAAAATGAACAAACACAGAAAAATATCTTTATTAAACCTCTACATCTTTAATGTTGAAACATTTAAATTCGACTTGTTCTTCCTTTTTAAAATCTATCTATGTAGGCTACTTAAAAAACTTAATGGCTAAAACCCTAAAATTACTGTAAACACCACGAAAACAATGTTACAGTTCATATAATACATACATTGTAACAGAAGAACGAATGCAAGCGCTTTTATAAAATTATAAGCTTCACTTTTCTACTTTTAAAACCTGGGGGGAAAAAATGGAAATAAATTTTTGTGGTAATCAACATTATTCCATAAATGCTGTCAATTGAGCCTACATTGTATTAAACTCTGAATATTCCAACAGATATTCCTGATACTTATGTAGCACATTTCCTTTAAAGCTGACCACTAGGGACTGAATGTTTAACCAGTCTATGTTCCAGCATGCAGTGGTCTGGTTTCTGATATGTTAAGTTTAGGCAATGGTCTGAATCTAATTACGGGACGTTGCTTTAGTTTAGCGGGCGAGTGTTGTAAGCCCTTTTCAACACTACCTTGATTCGCTGCTCATTTAGGGGCCCGGTGTGGTTAGGTATTACCTTTAAATGCAACGGTGGGCCCCCCCCCCAAGTCCCAGCCATCATTCAGTCTCACATACACACACTCGCGTGTGTGCACACACTGATGGGCCTTTGCCATTAGTCAGTCGTCACACCGCAGAATTGCAAAACGATTGAGCAGCTGTTTGGGGCTGTGGAAGAAATGCTACCATCTGGGCTTAACCTCCAGGGCATTACCACCTCTTTCCTCCCACAGAGTCCAGAATATACAAACCAATACATGTAAGCTAACATGCATGGGAAGGCATTCTTCCTTGCCCATTCAAAACTTGCCGTTGTGAAGGCGTGAAGCCAGGGTTTTTGCTATCCAACTGCTAAGGTATTCTGATTGTTTTTGTTGTTTTTTACTCGTTGCTATGTGGTTGCTAGGAGCTAGTTGAATTGTTCAGGTCAATGCCAACATGGAAAGGTTGCTTTACATGCCTTCATCCATAAAAACCTAGAATAAATCTATGCAACATTAAAGAAGATACGACCCAGAATGCATTCCATGCTTAAGTTTCAACAAGGAAAAATATGGTTTACGCAGACCATGTTTCATGCAATTAATTACTGTCTGCTAAAAATATGAAAACATCAATTTTCCCAAGACTATAAAGAATTAATTCTAAATAAATAATTGAAATAAGAGGAGATTGAGAGAAAAGTGGCAAATGGACAAAATTAGAATGAAATGTCCAAGGGATTGAGCAACAACATTTCATTTCCCCAATATATCTCCGTAGGCCAGCGGGACAGACATCTCTACCCCCAGTAAATGACACAATGACAGATTACTGAGAGCAAACAGATAGAGGGGGGAGAACAAAAGAGCATAAAATCCATACATCTCTCATAATGTTTTTGCGGAGCCCTTTCACCCAAACTCATCCCAGGATGGCATGATGACAGACTGCAGACCTTCATTCTCTCCTTTCCTCCCCTTCATTTTTGCCTCTCACTCCTCCCTGATGGTGCTAGTAAAAACTAGAGAGATGGTGCCATTAATCTCCTGTCAGAGAAGATTATACTTGATTCCAAAAGGCTAAACAAGGTTAAAGACATGCTTCACTTGCTGAAAGGCCGATGTTAACAGCCAAGGCGCACAAAGAAAGTTACTTTGGTTTGTTAGCATTTAACAGTCTTGAACTGTGGGACGACACTATACTTGGTGATGAGATAAATGTGGATACTGACACTGGCTGTCTTTATGACAAAGAACCTCAGAATGAATGTGGAAATAAAGGTAGTGTGCGGTTGGGAAAAGGACAGACGTGTCAACAGTAAAAATGATTTGCTCTTCACGGCATCGTATAACAAACAAATTACTGAACCATCACTGCCTATCGTTTGCACCTTGTCTGACAGTGACGTATGGAGTCAAAGTGTTTCATTAATAAACTCAGAAATGAGATGTATAAATTTGAGGCAAAAAAAGTAACAGAATATTCCCAATAAGAGGTTCTACATTACATGGCAAATGCAAACTGCTGTATTATTTACACCTAAATGAAGCTGGCAGTTAAAGAAAATGGACCGCAAGATCAAAGCTAGGGCAATAACTGCAAATATTCTGATTTATGAGGGAGTCAGAAACTATTGCAAAGTCCTCATGATGACTGCAATAAAACCAGGTGATGACAACTGGAAAAAGACAATAAATACGTTCAAAAGAAATAAGCTATAAGTTAGCAGAGCAGAACGCTGCTTGCCAATTGGCCAAAAACTTGATTCATTTCTTAATCACGGTTTTTGAAGCTTTTTCCAACTGTACAAGCAAATGGTTTCATGAAAGGATTTGAATTACAAGCCCACTTTAAATCAAAGGGCAGAAAAAAAAAAGATGTGAAATTTCAGATATGAGCACTGAAACGCATCGCTTTAATTTAGGACCAACCAAAGGATAAGCCATCCTATTTTAATTTCATACTATATTTTCTTTACAGATTCACATACAAATGGATATTTGAATATGAATAGCAGCATGGAGCAAAAGGTCCTCATGTATTACAAACACTTCAGCTAAAGGTTTGTTGTTGTTTTTTTGTTTTTTTTTTGTAATATCCAAGTTTTAATACTTGTTTAAAACAATCACTTCAGGAAGTTTGAACCATATTCTGTTTTGAAAAATAAAATAATTTTGTTTACTTTTGTTAAAAAAAATAGTCATATTAGAACATATTAAAATATGTTCATTTTAAAAAATGAAATGAAAATTGTAATAAAAGAAACAATCTGAAACCGTATTACACTGCTTAAAGGAGATCCCATTATATTTTAAAAGTACACTTTGTAACTTTTGGCCCTCGCATTTTGCGGATGAACATTGTTTTGGTTGTGTTGCGGCTCTGCGTGACTGTGCGGATGAATTCCCACTACTCATAAAACATTTGCTACTAGGCTTAAAAGATATAAGATGGAAATGATCTTTAGCTGAATAGCTTCAGGGTTCTCAAGTTTTATCAAAATCTTGGAGTGAGATCACATGCGGTTAGGGGAGGGGCCCTAATGGAGCCCTGCCCCCCAATTTTACCCATTGTTCATAATTAACCAGCACAAATTGAAATTATAACAATTGGTAAATCTGATAAATGACAGAGCAATTAATCACATCAAATATACTCTTTAATGTTATATTTCAAAATTACAATTAAGTTACAAAAAGTACAAAAATATAACAAATTGCTCCAAACAGTTTGGAAAAACAAATATTTTTGCATTTTGAATGTGTCTAGTCGAAATGGTATAATGATTTATTGTGTGGTGGGAAATTGAGAACAAATGACATATTAGAGTATTATTAAGGTATGTGTGTGTGTTTGTGTGTGTACACAAAGTACACTCCAGCTTATAAAATGTGTTTTGTGTTGCAAGTGTTTGAAAAATACAAATGCAATGGCAATCAATGATTAATGTAACGTCATGTTTTGACAGGATATAAAATATTGCCCAGAGCACTCTGCTTTAATACGTATGTAGCCTTAATGTAACTAGAAATACTATTAATACCGTATAATATATAATATAATTTAAAATAAAATAAAATAAATACATTTAAATTTATTTGAAAATAAAATGAAGAAATACATCTTCATTCCTTCCCATACCCACTAACATTTCCCTTAGTTTCAGATAACGTAAGCTAGCCAAACTGAGCCAAAGCTTCTGGCCTGGTTGCAAAGTAGTTGTAGAGTTTTTGACTGCATCAATAATAGTGTATACGATGGGCTATATATTAAATGTTCTAGCCTAAAAATGTTAGACGAGCTTTCTTCCAACTTACCTTCTCCATCTCGACGTGTGTTCGCGCGATGTTGTTGGTTACCTAGTAACGAACGTACGGTGGCCGAGAATGTTCCGTCAACTTCCGTGTGTTCGCGCATCTATGTTGCCTATTAACAAATATAAATTGTCTCTGCTATTAACGAACGCAATCTGGCCGCGAGATACGTGCTGGCGGCAGGAAACTTCACTTTGTGTGCCCGCGCCTCATATACAACGTTATAAAGCTCGCAGGACAACTTGGTTGGCATTGCCTTTTCAGCGTGAGAAATACACAGTGTGGCGTGTGAGCGTGTGAACTGGTTGAATTGCGTGTCTCACGGCCAATGCGTGAGACTTGAGAACCCTGTAGCTTTATACCCATTAATCGACTTAAAAAATAATTCCAGCACAGCACTACAACAGCCAATAATGAAATCACCCTTCACAATAGATAATGCTTTACAATAAATTATGTTAGAGAGCTCAATTTAAATATTCCATAAAATACCTTACTCACCTGTTGAGTAGCCTAATAAAGACGCCACCTCCAGGTCGCTTTTACAACATTTCAAATCCATCAGTTCTCGCCATCTTCAAAAAGCGAGCCAATCATGATTCTCATTTAATTACGAGCTCTGACTGTAAAAAACATAATAGGGCTGTGTCACATTCTCTTTTTGCAAGCAGAAGCTCATCTGTTCAGACTTTTTTAAAACAGGTGATTCCCCAGAGGTTAATTTAGCATGATCCATGTCAACCTCTCTAGCTCCTGCAGCTATGCCAGAGTAGCTGGAGCAATTTTCTCTATTTACAGATATGACAAGACACACAGCTTGTCTGAGTTCAATATGAAATGTAGGACAAAAATAATGTTTTCAGAAATGAAGGCATCTTTTGTTTTGGTGTAAATTAATCACTTAACACTAAACTGCCAATTATATAAGATGCCGGGAGTGCACAGACGGTTTTCATTCATTATTAATATAAAAAGCCGGTTAATATAAAGATTTTTAATACAAAGGATTTTTCGAAATGTTAGTTTTAATGGTATTTTAATGCCGAGACCGTTGGGGCGGGAACATTTGACATATGTTTTTAAAGCTGAAGAGGACTAGTAACAAGCGTCAGAAGAACTGACTTGTTTCCTGCCTGGAAACAAATGCTGTGACGCCAAACCCCCTCATGGAAGAGGAACGGCGTCATGTTTACAACATGACGGCTTTTCAGGATCAACTAAACGTTGGAATTCTAAAAGAATGTGAAGTATGTAAAGTTCAAGTAAAGAGTTTTACACACCGAACATTTTGTAGGGACATCGACGTTACATTTTCACATCCTTCCTTAAACATGACACTGAACAAAATGAACTGTGATTGGTTGGTTTACATGTCAGTCAGACGGCATCTGGCTGGTCCTTGGCCAATTAAAGCTGCTATGCTATGCTAGGTATGGCTATACACAAAACTATGCATATAACGTACTTCACTGATCAGAAGTTTGAATTCAAATTAAGTACACATAAAAGAACAGGATTGCAAATGCAGTTCTGATATTCCCATGTATTTCAAACGTGCATACTTGGATAGACTAGAGTTTGTTTTTGGTAATTTTACACTATTTCTTCAGATGGAAAATTATTGCAAGTAGTTTTAACATTAAGGTTCTAGTGATTCAATGTAGTTAGATCGTGCTGATATAATTATGATTACACATTGTGGTGGGATCATTTTCAGCTAAATAAACTTGCGGTCAACCCCTGGAAATCACAAGTGAATGTAAACATTTGCACAGTAGGCTACTTATTAAATTGAGATTTCTGTGGGTTTTTCTTTGAGTTTCCTTCAGTGGTTGAGCTGATGGATGAGGAACGGAAGAAATGAATCTGGCGCCTATCTAATGGGGAATTGACATTTTTATTTATAGAAATTAAATGTAATAAACAGATCAGTTTGCACATCAAGATGGTCTATGGCAGTAATTTGAGAAAAAAATGTGCCATAATAAAAATTTAAAAAAGAACCTCCAAATACACACATCCCAAACCAACCACATTATTTAGAAATTAAGTCCTAATTCTAAACAGAATGAATTACGGCTTTAATTAAAATGCTAAAATAATTGCTTCCTCTTGTTTTGTTGGTTCAGCCCTGCACTCTGACTGTGTTGTTTATTTTCTGAGGGCCATCTCAAGGCTGGCCAGAGACCCCATGCAGCTCCCGCTCTATGTACAAGAAGAAGCTTTGGCTGGAGATAATGAGGCTCCCCGCACGCTTTCCACAGTCAGTCCTGCTGCCTCTGAGGACTCGAGCCGCACGTGCAGTGGGTACAAAACCCCAGACCCCCGCATTCATCTTCACCGGCCCCTCTGTATCTCCACTCTAATGGTCTGGACTCATCTGAAGGCCAAAGGTAATTTGATGCGCTCTGCAGTAATGAGGATGGTGTTGCTGACATCTGGCCCACTAAGGTGCAAGACGACAAGCGAGGATACAATGATGGATTACAAAAATATTGAGGACTGCAAAGTCTTAAGATACAGAGGAGAATCTTTTCTTGTACATGCAGAAAATCCGGTAGGACTGGAACTCCCTTAAGCCATCGCAGACCTTTGGCAAATAAAAGAGGAAAGAAGGTCAAACCGTGAAGCCAACACGGAAAAAAGCATTCCAGGAGGAAAACTAGAAACAAACGTTTAGAAATTACTCTTTGTAATTTAAAATGTCTATTATAAAAACCGCTACTTATTTTTATGTATACAGACACTTTAATATTGTCAAAAAAATTATATCACAAAGGCCACATACTATATATTATCTCATACACAATTGAATGCAAAATTCAAAATAGTAAGTATCTTTATATCTAAATAATTTTAATGTTACACTACGTTAACTTTGGCAGCCCTATATATATAAAACAATATGTTTAAGTACATTGATTGCACATTTCAATCTTATTTCACACTGTGAACTAAAGGATAATCTTAAAAGTCTCACCCAGGGACACGTTTTCTAGACTTCTTTAAACCATAGACACAGAAACAGGCCAAGAAGTATGTATGGGAACAAACTCTGAGAAGATTCAATACGACAAAAGTTCTCCCCTTCAAAAGAAGCTGGCTGAAACGGACATTTGCGAGCTCTCCTTTAAAGAATGACTAATTAAAAAGCAATTTCAGATGACAACAACCATGAGGAGGAAGGAAAGCAAGCTGACCTCTGACATTTCTCTACATTATACCATGACTACAGGCAAGAGCCATTTACACATCAAAGCAGAGTCTGATAAAAAACAGAGTACTAAAATTTGCTCTGTGGAGATCTAGACGCTGTGTCCATATGTTATCCTAACACAAGTATTATCAGCTTTTATCTGTGACTGAAAAGGGAGGTGGAAGTGTAAAAGAAACCTTTTTGGGGTGCATTACTCTTTTTCCTTTTTTTATGGTCCTACTCGCCTGATCAATCATTCAAGCATGATTGACCAAAACAAACAGTCCACATTCCTCTCTTTCAACAAGCTCAAACTCAATGGATAGAGACTATTTGTCCACCAAGAAAAGGATCAAACACTCATTGAATGTCAGGGTAAGGGATCTTTTCATTGCAGGTTCTGCTGATGTATTTCTTGCTGCTGACTTCTAGTACCTTCAAACATGTGCTTCAAAAGTTCATGTTGTGCACATAAATGTATTTAAATGTAAATAAGCAAGGAAATGACAAAATCCTGTTCCCGCAGAGTTCAGATCTAACCATGATCAAACAAACTTATCTGTGATTATCAAGTTCTCCAAAAGATCTCAATACCTGGATCAGTTTTGTTTGATCAGGGTTGGAGCTGAACTTTGCAGGAGGTTAGATCTCCAGGAACAGGATCGGGCAGCCCTGAGTTAGATGCTTAAAACATGAAGAATCATGTTGCATAGAGGTTATTGGCTCTAATAAACTGCATGATTCAACATTTTATAACAAAGCACTAAAAGGTTCAGGTAAGGCTTTAGAACTTTGACATTTAATCTCTGCCTTAGCATGCAATGAACTTAAGCACTGTTACTGTCAATGCATCACTTTCAAGTTTAACTCGAGGCACTCTTCTACAAAGATGAAATTCAAGACTGCATGTGTAGATTCATTCTTTCAGCATTAGACATTTCTGAGGTGCGGCTCAATGTGAAATTGAAATAGCAATGTTGACAATAGTTATGTACTGCCACCTGGAGGAGGGTGTAGGAAAAAAGGCTCTATCCTCTTTTAGTGATTCCTGACACTGTTGAGACATCCACAAGGACTAAAAAGGAGATGTATCGGTTTATGTAAAAATAACACATAAAAACAAATCAGTATATAAAGACAACAGACTAACTGTATATTTTCAGTCACATTGAGGCAGTTTATTGACCCAAGGACAAACTACAGTAATTTTTAAGCTCTTTAATTCAAATATTTCATTTTACAAATGAAATAATTAAATTTACTACATAAAAAAGGGGAAAAAACATGGTACAACATCAAATTAGGAAATATTTTTTAAAAAGCCCTGAAGAATAGAGCTACAAAAAGAATGATTAAACATAAGAGTACATTTGGCTGCAAGGAAATAATAATTTCATTTTACACAGGCACACGTCACCATATTCACAAAATGAGGGGTCAGTCACAATAAGCTTCTCTGGGAATTTTGTATCAGTTCAGAGAATAAAGCCTGGAATGAGCTGCCAACAGACCACACAACACTGTGTGTGTGTGTATATATATATATATATTCACAAATTATTTTGTGTTCATTCATTTCACTGTCAGTCTAGCTCATTGAAACGTGCAAACATGGCCTTCCGAACCGCCTGCTTGTATGTGGCATGATTCCAGACGACGGGTTCCTTTTTCTTCCGCTTTGGTAAGAAACAAGAGGGAGAGAGCAGATGAAATCAATGACCCTCAACTGTCATAGCTCAAAACATCCTGTAGCTGAATAGACACTCACCTCAGCGGTTTCTAAACCCAAGCCTGGTCTCTCGCTGCCTTTATGACTGTCCCTGTAACAACACCACATGGTGCCACATGTCAATATTCAGGTATGAGGGTCCATATCAATGCCAAGTTTAAATGAAATGTATTAGGATTCTGAAAAATCACAAACCTTGAGGTGCCGGCCCATGTGTTTTGCGGCTTTCTTCTTTTTGCTTCAGGTGAACCGTTCGACTCTTTAATTTTCATCTAAAAGACGGGTTAAAAATTAGACTACTGTGAGAAAACAATGAAAAATATACTTTTTATTTTATAAGTCAATGTTGACCTGAAATGATTAAAAATCTACTAGAAACAACTAAAATGATTCAGATGTACATAACTGACAAAGGGAAAAATGATACCTCTTTTTCCTGGTTTTCTAGAGCCTCAAGTTCTCTCTTTGACCTTTTGATTTTTAGGTGTATCTCCATATTTTGCTAAAATACAGAAAAACAATGAAGAGGTCAAAACCTCACCCACAAGTTTTTAAAACTAATATATATTTCTTCTCTATAAAATTTTAATTATCGCATTACGTCAACAGTCCTAAAAGCCCATATAAGTTTTAGTCAGAGATCTGGTACCTTATGCAGGTCTGAGAGCTGCTGATGGCGGAGCAGAGCGTCTTTATTAGGGAACTGCCTCCTGCACAGAAGGCACGCCATCTTCTTCCAGTCTGTCAACCTGTCCTCCTTCTCGTCCACCTGCGGCTGGCTCTTTGTGGGTCGTGCAGCTTCTTGCTTCTCATGTTTCTCTTCTTCCTCTTCGTCGCTGCCTGCCCCGTAGTCGGCCGCCAACATGCCGAGAGAGCCCATGGGCCGCTGCCAACACACAGAGGGAGAGGGGGGAGTTTTGCTTTGATCTACAATGACACTCACTGTAAATCTGCTTTAGTGTGGGTTATCAAATAACCTTCATCAATCAGGGTCAAGGCGGTGTGTGTGCCCTTTTAGCTGTTTGGGAAAACTGAGTCTGAATCCATGAAGTTTGTTAGTGTGCATGTTAATGTGTGTTGTTGTTACTAAGACTTTGAACTCTCACCTTCGATGATTTTTCATCTTTTTGTTTTGGAGGAGCAAGAGGCTTCTTGAATAATTCATCTGCGCCAGAGACCTATATGAATAAGGGAACAGTATGGAAAAATAACAGACAAAATGTTTCAAATAAAGATTTAAACTTAGCTAAAGTTTATAGGGCGGTTATAGACCTATGACCGATGGGTAGAATCAGACACTGTTAACTGAATTTTATTGAATTTTAAAAACACATATCTGGCCTATTGCATTTCCATTCTTTATCAACGAGGATGCTAAAACATGCAGGTGAAAACAGATGAGCAAGGTTGAAGGATTAAAATGCAGTCCATTTAAATAATTTATGGGACAATGCAACACACAACACTCCAAAAGACTAAAAATACCATGTTACAATATTTTGCTGACAGATAAAAAATAAACATGGCACATGCAACCCAATCGGTTTAAGTCAAAGGCAATGATTATTTTTTGCACAAGCTCTGGAAAGAGTAATGAGATGGTTTGTAGCATGTTTCTATGTGGTTGCTAGCAGGGGGCAGATTACACAATGGCCATCAGTCACTCTGCACATGCATTCTAAACACTTACTTTATGTTTTTGCTCCATTTATGTAATAAATGCACAGCCTTTAATAAATGAGGTTTTATAGCGTATTTAATTCAACTACTCAGGTAATGTCAATGGTATGCCAAAATTTACTATTTAAAACCGGACAGAGCTAGACATCGAAATCACAAACAGTCTGTGCCAAAGTTATTTTATTAGTATGCAAGGTTTAAGGTTTGTTTAAATTCTTAACTCCGATTGAGCCATAGCAATAGGAATATTGCCTGAGCAGAGTCACCACACCTTATTTACACAATATTTTTATGGACAGGAGAAAAAAGAAAAGAAATAAAGGGTTCTCTGACCTTCCTTTCAAAGATGGCAAAGGCAGCATCAGCAGCCTTTGAAGGCCTTTGGTCATCTCCAGACTTGAAGAGAGGTGAAGGAGCTCGTACGGTTTCTTTCTGCCTGTTCTGGATTTTCGCCCATCGCTCCATGTCTTTCATTATCTGATGATCAGATCCAAAATTACCACACAGATCTAACACAGTGTTTTTTTTCCCATTTCTTGTAAGGGACAGAACATGTGATGCTATATAAGTGATGTTAATACCTTAAAAGCTGCTAAACTTCTGGGCTTTTCCTCCTTTTCCTTCTCTTTTTTTTCTGCACGTGGGGCAGGTTCCTCATCCGCCCGCACCTCTGCCCCGGGCTCTGAAGCCACCTCTGGAACCACCTTCACCTCCTCCTCAGTGATGGGCGTGGCTATAACCTCAGCAACAGTTGCCACGGGAATACCAACTTCAGGAGGTGGCTCGTGAACATCAGTGGAAGAGCTCTGGACTGGGACGTAGGTTTTTGTGGCACTATCCCAGTACAGGTATTGCTGATTCTGAGCATTGTAGAAATACTACACAAGCCAAAATAAACATTATGTCATTGTACACTGTATTTTATTCATATTACACATTTAGGAGAATTAAAGGGCTATTTCCTGTACTTACCCTCGAGTTGGGATCGTAGTACAGGGTAGTCAGGGGGTCATAGTAGAAGCCTGATGTAGCATCATAAAGGAAGGCTGACAAATCCGGAGCCTCAGATCCTGCAATAATAGGAGCACGATTATAAGATCAGATCAAAAAGGATCTTCAAATAGGGCAAGTGAATACTGTAAATATATACATCTATGCACAATCTGTGTCTGTCAAGACAGATGTTTTAATAGCATTTTAAGTAGTATACATGTTCAATGCATTTGGTTTCAAACTGCCTGCTTTATTAAATCAATTCAAAACTCTAATTCAACTATGCATTTGAATCACTGCTAAAAAAACTAAAAAAAAAACTGACCCAACTGGCACTGACCCAACTGGCAAATTTTTTTGAACAATATGTTTAAGAATATTGACAAGATAAAACTATAAATTAATAAAGTGTTAATAATAAATTATTATTATTTATTTAGCTTCAAACCGTAAGCTCAAACGTGCTGTGTAACACACGATAATAAACCTCATTGATTTCTTTGGAAGCTCAAGCATGTTCGCTTGTCGTGCGAGAACCAATGAGGTTCATTCTCGTGTGTTACGCAGCACGTTTGAGCTTCAGCAATAATCAATGAGGTTTATTATCGTGTGTTACACAGCACGTTTGATCTTACGGTTTGTTCTCACGCGTCAAGCAGGTTCAGTTAAGCTTCCGTTTATGTTCACTGATCAATGTTTATATGTGCATAAAAGCCTAAATTCAATCTGTTCATTATATAAAGTGATTGTGTCTCTTCAGAAAATTTTGACTAAACCACTTATTTCATATAGGTTAGTTTTACGATCTCTTTATGAACTTTTTGAAGCTTCAAAATTATAGTTGCCTAGCTGTCAATGGAGAGTAAAGAAATGGCACAGGTTTTATGAAGAATATCTTTATTTGTGTTCCGAAGATGAACAAAAGTCTTGAACAAAAGGCGAGTAATTAATGACAGAATTTTATTTTTTTGGTGAACTAACCCTTTAAGCCAAATAATATACTTATAGCATTATATAATTACTGTAAAAAGGCTGAATAGAAATAACATAAGATAGCAAGCCCTACCCCTTCACCCAAACGTTTTAGTGCAATAAACATTATACTAACAAAAGAGTACCAAAAAGTACCATCAAATTAATGCCATTGGCAAACAAAGCGTTTCCAAACGCCCCACAAACAGTGAACAGTGACATACCGTAGCTGTAGCCGTCAATGTTCTCCGCAGCTCCAGGGAGAGCAGCGTCAGATAAAGCTGCAGTCTGGTGCTCAGCTGTCTGGACTGACTGCACCATTGCTGTTGTCTCAGAATACATCACACCCTGTGCAAGCCTGAGAGTCAGTTACAGTCCAAAAAACAATATTTCCTGGCTTAAATTGGCCACCCTGTCTCAAATATGTGTCTTTGTGCTAGTATAACAAGAAAATCACCTGTGTAAAGCTTGAACTCTGCATTGCAGCTGATGACAATGTGACATCTGCTCCCATTGGGTCACCTGCAGAAAGTCCCACAGAACACATCTAAATATACTATACTACAATCAATTTCAAAACCATAATAATGAAAAAGTAAAGACCATATACCTTGTACAGCAGGTGCAACACCCATAGTCATATGAGAAGTTGGAGGATAAAATTGCTGCTGTGGCGGCTGATATTGATGTTGTTGCTAGAAAAAGAAAAATTATATATGAAAACTTTAATACAAAATATTCGATGAGAAGATGGACTGTTCACACAATGTTAAAACGCACTTAATAGAAGTGAACTCCTACCATCTGCAGAGCTCCAGACTAACTTTTTTCACTAGGAGCGCTGTAGCCCCTGACTGAAAATTTTAGGAGCGCAAGCAGAAAATTTAGGGGCACACCTTAAAATAGGCTTGCAATGCAAGTTGAGTTCATGAGTTCTACAAAAAAAAATATCTGGTAGCACTGGGGCTGACAATAAAGCACTAAGCTTAATTTAGGGTGTAGATGAAATTAACTTTAATTATTATCATTCATAATGTCTTAATATTAATTAAAAAGCAAACAGAGTGAAAAAAAATTATATTAGGGAGTGAAAATAGCCAATAAGCATCCTACTGTTTACAATGGTAATTTATTTATTTTATTATTTTTAAATAAGTGTTTAAATAAGAGTTTAAATAAAACCATTTTTGAAGGATGAACAAAAAATGTGTTGGTCATCACATTAAAAATAACATTTATATGATAGTTTTGAAGTGCTGTAAAAAGATGAGTAACAGTTAGTACTTGTAAGCGTTTGAATATTTCTGTCACATTATGGTTACTACATTAAATCCATGGTGAATATTAATGATTTGTGGACTGAAAGCCTTATATAAATGTTTCTCCTGGTTTCCACGTCAGCGCTGTTTGATCTGATATCTATGGTTTATAATAGAGAACTCTGCGCCGAATCGGAATGTTTCTCACTGGATCTCGCAGCCATTATGTTATTAATTCTGAGGCGAATTCAATGGATTTCTTCACTGGATCTCCAGAGTCTGGATCTCCTAATAACAGTGTCGCGTGATCGAGATCGGCCCGCGACTGGCAAGTTCGGGGCGCTCTGGCGCTGCACAGTCTATTATTGGTCCGAACTAATAAACGGTCCGTGAAGCATGAAGGAGTAGCGCATTTTCGTTCCGCTTTCATTTTGTTTCGATCCTAAATAAATATTTGGTCGCACCGGCAGGAAAAATGGTCGCAAAATGCGACCAATTGGTCGCAGTCTGGAGCCCTGATCTGTAATGTTTATCTGTTTTTCAGCATCTCACGCAATGGGTACAACGTTTTTAAAACACTGTATCAACTTAAAAAACAGTTTAGCTGTCTGTTCATTAACAACTAATGTTATGTATAAAAATGACCTACCATCATAACATCTGGAGGGAATCCCAGGAGAGAAGTGTTTGACTTATCATTGTCCCTCCTATAGCTGCAGTGAAAAGACGAGTAACCTTAAAAGGCTTCAAAGCTCAAACAACAACAACAATTCACATCGAAATTTCTTCGTTTATGATTTATGAAATGTTTCCTCTAAGAACTAAAACCAGAATATCCATAAAATATTCTTTCATTACTTTCATATATTACAGCAAATATGAGACTTACTTCTGATTTTTTAAAGGCTTGGCGACCTCAGCATAAACTCTGACTCCATCAATCATGATAGGGCGGGGTTTGGTGAGCAGCTCCACCAATCGTGTCACATGCTGTATATAAAAATGAGTGGTATAGTTTCTAATGGTCCAAGTAACACCATTGAGCTTTTAAAGATATTATATTATAGTTAGCATCATAATATTGTATGAAGGAATAATATACCTCATGCGAATCCATATCAACAAAGCAGAAGCATTTGGATCCAGGTGACTTCCCTTTAACCAGACGTACATTGCGCTCATCCAGGTACGCAAATGGATCGAGTGCTTGCAAAATTGTCTCCACGGTGGTGGTGGGCAAAATGTTCTTAATAATCATTGCTATAAATAAACATAAAAACTTTAGAACAATCTGCCACCTTTTCTTATTTTTTTTTCTTTTAGATAATGTCATTCACAGTTGGCCACTTACTCTTACTCTCCTTGAAGATTGGATCTGAATGTTGCAAGTTTTGTCGTGATGCTCTCTGATTGGTCCATTCCTCGGTCTGTTGCTCCACCTCCTGCTGTTGTAGCTGTTGGTCCACTTGCTGTTGCCATGCTTCCGGAGTCAAGTTGGAGCTTCTCTGCCACACACCTTGAGAGGCGGGATCCTGCACAGGTTCGGCATCGGTTTCCTCCTTTATATTCAGTGGCAAGACTGGATTTGGTAACAAACCGTCATCGCTGGCTGGAGCAGCTTTAGTTGGTGGTTCATGATACTGCAATCCAAATGACATTATATTTAAGGATTTCAATGGATGAGTTGCATCATAGTTCAAATCAATACAAATCTCTACAATATAAAAACAAAGCTTTCACAAAAAGGAAACTCACCTGTTCTTTCACATTTTTGTCAGGCTGGATATATTTGAGCAGAGCAGTCTTATCACCAACCTTAACAGATCCCTAGAAAACAGGAATAAAGTATTTTAATGCTAATTTATTGACATCTTCCCAAAAAAATAACCCAACTTAAAAAAGAAAGGTATTTCCAAAAATGCCCAGCAAACCCATTTGAGGCCATGAAAACAGGCAGGTCTGATCTGGGCTTTGCTTATGCCCAGGTTTGGACTAAAATTTGCTTTTATCTGCCTATTTAATACAGACACTACAATCTGAAAATTTTTCAGTATAGTAAAATCGTGTTGTGGTTATATATGGTTTGTGTACTATCACCTTAATGTGAATGCTAAGTATATAGTAATGTCAAACGATATACTAGAAGCAGATCCACTGCACATTAGTCATCCGTA
Organism: Scardinius erythrophthalmus; assembly: GCF_964197995.2. NCBI lineage: Eukaryota > Metazoa > Chordata > Actinopteri > Cypriniformes > Leuciscidae > Scardinius > Scardinius erythrophthalmus. The sequence goes on from NC_138232.1 coordinate 10,052,323, forward strand.
AACAGGACTAATAAAGAGAAAAGTGCACTTCTTGCAAGTGTACAGACAGATAGCAGAGGAGAAACTTGCAAAAGTTGACCACTAGTACACAATTCACTTTAATAATAGGTTGGATGGCCACAGAATTTAACTTTTAAGAGAGGGTAAAAATGGCTAAAAACAGCAGTGACATTCTATATATACTAGGCCATCAACCTTGCTGTTTATAAATAGGGTTTCAAAAGACAGTCCATAAAATGGCTGGCCATCAGGAAAAGTCCTGGTACTCCCTACTGTTGCCAGTTCATGCCTGACCAAAGAAAAATACTGTTTATGGACAAATGTTAAAAATAAAATAAAGATCTTTAAAAGGCTCTTCTGCTTTTAGGTTGAAAGATCATTCTAGGTAAGTGACTTCGGTGTTATGTGATCAGCGTTTTATCATCTTACCCACCGTCTTTGCTGGACCACTGTCCCAGTGATTCGTTGTTTTTTTTTTTTTAAGTGCATTAAGTATTTTTTTTTTACGTATCCTGCTAGCTGGCCAGCAGAGAAATAGTTTGTAGTTTCAGGAGAAACAAGAACCCTGAGCAAAAAAATTTTCTCAAAGGTACTTTGGCAGACAAAAACGGGGGAAATTATACGCTGATACAACCAGAGCAACTCACAGGGAATTCAAGTTTCAGCACAACTGCCAAAAAGCTTTCAACACAAACCCAAGCAAACTTTAGTTTTTGCACTCGCCTTATATTTACAGTAAGTTTCATTAGAAATGCGGAAATACTACGACACACAAGTCTAGATTTTCCAAGTCTAAAATGTCCAAACAAACATCAGCATGGATCTCTACACATCCAGATACACAACAACCATGAAGCCAGGCAAGCTGGAGTAAGCAGGAATGGAAAGAACAAGTTTGTTGTGCTGGATGAGATAAGACGCCCAAACTCAAGATGATGAAATCACAATCCAGGCAAAGAGGAATAAAATACTTTGGGCTAAAAGCAGAACCAAAGAGCACAGTTCTGGAACTCCGTAAGGATGAAAGATAAGTGTTGACACAGCACAAGTATAATACTGACTCTTCTGCTGTGTGCATAACAGCATAAAGTTTCACCTACAATCGTAGAACAACCTTTTAATCAAAAATGTAAAATGGTGAAAACAGCAACTACCACTTTCCCTTTAAGTCAGCAAAATATGACAATCTACAAAAGGAAACTACATAGAGCATTTCAGTCAACACAGAAATCTTGAAAATCCAACGTTGAATCATTGTAATGTAAGAAAATACAGGAGGCCAAAGAGGAATGCATAATTTTGCTTCATTACCACTTCAGAATGTATCAGTGGGATCAAGTAAAAAGTGATCATAAGACAAGTTGGACAAATGAGGGGAAAAAATATTATACGGTTGAAAACGTTGAAAGGAATATCAAGAGTTGAAGAAATGGTTGCCGCACAACTTGTTGCACATCCAATTCCAAACTTAGTATGCAGTGTAACTATTCATTAAACTATCTATTTCTGTGTAAAAAGTTGAAAGCAATTACTCAGCTAATACGCCTATGGCAATCATCAAAGAACATTGGATTCCTTAACACTACGCTCACTTGCTGAAAACTAATGTTGTAAACTAAGTGGCGTGTTTTAATTGGTCATGATTAATGAGTGGGAAAGGTCTTTTCTTGAAGGTCTCCCATCTACCCCATTCCCACCCAGAGCCCAGCCACCTCCCCCTCCCCAGGCCCAAGCCTTCTTCCTGTTAGCAGACAGAGCCGTTGGATGAGGACGAGGATGGGCCACCTTGTTGGATTCCATGAAGTGGACAGCATCCTCGAGGTTTAAAAACTCCACATAGGCCGTATCGTAGCTGTAACCTGGGAACAGCATTTGAAATACAGATGGGTTTGCGTTAGTTAATGCAGGTAAATAGGAGAATTTTCAAGAGAAAATAAGCAGTGGTTCGTTTCACGAAACATGTCATTAAGCGAATTCATACAGGATGTCTTTTGCCTGTTTTGGCACATTTTATTTCATTAGCAACTTTGCTTATAATTCTTTGAAGTCAGTGACAAAGAATCAGAGCAGCCTCAACTCAGAGACACTTCAGAGCCCAAGATATACATTTATAAAAAATAAATGAATCAAAATAGTAGTAATAGAAAAAAAGAGAACCAACGTGTAAAAGAGAGCTTAATCTAACACTACAGTGACTAAAACTGAGTTGCTAGTAAATGTCTAATCACATTACACCTAAAACACATCGTAAAAGACCCACATGCAACAGCAACAAACTTGCAACAGTTTGAACAATTCAAAAATTAAGTTTAATAAAGCAAAGAAGTGTATGGGATCACATGGAATATATAGGATCTTTAAAAACCTGAACTGATTTATTAGATTATGAATAAAATTATGGTGAAAAGAAACACTATTCACTAATAATTAATTGAAGTTCTAGGGATGCCATGGCTACACAATGTCATGTTAACATCACTGCAAGTAAAAAAAAAAAGAAAGATAGTTATGTAATTAAATGCAGTAATTAAAAAACAATTCCATGACTTTTGCAGTCATTTCTGATGTCTGTATAAGAATTATTAAATAGCATTTTACAGAAATGGAAGATTATTCTAGTTAAAGAATAATTTAGAACTGTGCTAATTTGTAAAAGTATAATGACTACAGAATTTTTTTATGATTTTATTATAATTATTTTATTAATTTCCAAAAATGTGTATTCCCAGCCTTATATTTTTAGGTTTTGCAGGGAACACTGAACAGCACATTGGTAAATTGGTTAGTCTTTTGTGGAGAAAGGAAACTATTCTGGCATATTGAAAAACCACTGAAACCCTTGGCAAACGAACCCAGAGAAGAGCATTTTGCAGCAACACTTCGTAGGGCTGGTTGGTATCATCACAAAGTAAGGATGGTTGGTATTTGCGTTTCGACAGTTATTGACTTGTTTATAAAGAGATCCGCGTTTAAGAAATTCCAAATTCCCTCCAAACGCATACCACCTTAAAGATGGAAGCTGCTCAGAGAAAATTCAACCTCCCGCACAAGAACATGTGGAAAGGGGACAACAAGAGATCCTGTAGCATGTTCGGAATTCTGATGAGCATTTCTTTAGAAAGCAAAAGCGACTCAAATGCAGAAAGTACAATCGATGTAAAAGAGACAGTGAGCGTAAGATTCGGAGAGCGAATAGCGAAATGTGGTTGCGAATCGGTCAACAATGTTTACAATGAACAAAATCTCACCTGGCACAACGTTCTTTATTTTCATGCCCTGCATTGGCACACCATCACGAACCGCGAAAGCATCCAAAATCTATTAAATAAAAATAAATAGAGTAAATACAAAGAATGCTACAGTCAGATTCAAAGACAAAAACACTACTTTTGACAATCATTCAAGTAATTTGTCATGTTTTTTTAAAATCTATTAAGAACTATTTTTCTAAAAATAGTATGAAAATGATCACAGTCTGAATGATAAAATCTTGCTCACCTGCTGCATTGTGGCGGTTTTAGGAATTCCAGAGATGGAAATGGTTTTTGAGACTTTTTCCTGGACACCTGCACTCCTGTAATCCTGGTCCTTTGTTTTAAAATTCACAGCAGTTTAAATATTCAGATGATTCACAAGTCAATTTCTAATACTAGCGCGTCTGAATGTACATTACGTTTTAAATAATCATTTACATAAGATGTGAAAATAATTGTTAAATTATCCATTATATGTCATATGAATTACCATATGCCACAAGAATTACCCACCATGGGGGATGAAAAAAAAATAAGGCAATTTAAAGCAAAAAGAAAATCAATTAATTTAATTTACATAGTATTTTATTTATTTTTTAAATAAAGTCAGAAAAAAAATTGTAGTTGGAATAGAAAAAGATTTTCTAGCTTTCCATTAAACAAAAACAAAATCCAACCTGAGAACCAGAGTCATCTGGTCTTTGAGCTGGACCCAGTTTGGATTCCTTGACATCTTTCTCAGGTGCTTGAAGATCCCCAAGATTGTAGTCGTATTTGCGCCCTGAGCCAGTGCGGTAATCAATGTCCCTATAATCCTGATCCTGTCGCTCACCTCGATTACCCTGGTTTTCCTTTGGCCCAGACACCAAGCATTCTCTCGGTGGTCCCTGATCTGAAGCAATGTCACTGGATCCCTTAAAGGGCACATGATCACTTGCGAAATGATGCTCTTGTTTTGGCGGGTTCTTGTCTTGGAAATATGGAGGTCTACTTCCTGCTGGTGCAATTCTGTCAGGCTTTTCGTCTCGGTCACTTGGCCAGGGTTTATCACCTTCTCTAATTGGGGCATTTAGAGGGGGATCAATTGGAAGAAGAGCTGGCTTTGGAGTTGTATCTCTGCCTGGGAAATCACTAGGAATATTTTTGTCCCAGTTTTGGAGTTTGGAGTCTCTTTCTGAACGATTAAAGCCTGTGCCGTCTTTTCCCAGAAACCCAGACTGCCTGTCTCGGTCTCTGTCCTTGAACTGAGACCGCTCTCCAAGATCTACATCTTTTCCACGGGGAGAGAAAAACTTCTCTGGCATCTCTCTCGGAAAAAGTGGCGGCGTTCTGCCCATCATCGGTGGAAGAGAGTCTCGGTCTCTTATGCCGTGGCTGCGCCATTCGTCTGAGAGTGAATCACTTTCTCTTCCTCTGAAGCCCATGGGGCTGTCAATCGGCTCTGGGAATTCTCTATCCCTGAGGGTCAACTCGTCGGCTCTGATCATGGATTCTGGGCCACCACGACCCAAAGGCATATCAGGTCTTCCTCTGATATCCATGGGAACACCATCATTGTCTCGAAACATCGGAGCAGGCTGGTCCCTAAAATCATTGGAGGATCCCATGCGGTTTCTCATATCCATATCAGATTCAAACCTTCCTCTTGGATTAAGTGGAGGAGTCACACCACGTCTTTCAAAATCCATCATTGGTCTGTCTCTGGAGGGCATGTCCATGCTGAATCCATCAATGCCACCCATTCGTGACCTCTCCCTATCTCTCATGTCCCCAATATCTCCATTTCCGCCCATAGCCACCATAGCAAGTCTCCTCCTAATGTCAATGGGGGGAAGCCCAGGCATATCCATTTGGAATCTCTCCCTCTCCCTCATATTCATGAATCCGTCCTCCGGCCCCCTCATATTACCACCTTGCATGTCTCTGCCGCCCATATCCATTGGTGGCCTGGATTGACCCATAAAGCCGGGAGAATTCTGAAGGTTGTTTCTCTGATCCATTTCAAAGCGCCTTCGAAAATTCATGTCCATTTCATCTCCAGGCCTGAAAAATTCTCGGGAAGGCTCTCTTCCTCGGTCATGAAGACCCATATCTCTTCCTCTCATATGGGGTGGGCAGTCAAACCGCCTCATGTCCATGGGTGACCTGTCCATATTCATGCCATCTCTACCTCTGAAGTCCGGTATTGGGCCATCTCTACCTTCAAACATGCCTCCACGAGGTTCCCCACTGCAATAAAATCAGACACATTAGTGCAACCTTGCAATCTTTACTTTTTCTCAAAACATAAACTGACTCACAAAGATGTAATTCATCACATTAACAATGTACATTTTCCAAAACCAGAAACTGTCCAAATAATTTGTCAGAGTATATCTGTATGTAGATATAGGTATACAACAGTACCTAGAGTTTTCCAATAAAACCTAATAGACGTCTTTGTGTAAGATGTTTTGCTTGAAAAATGTGCTTGAGATATACAATACTGTGCAAAAGTCTTAGGCCACCATTAGACGTTGTATTTAGGCAAGTATTTAGTGATCTCCTCTTAAACTTGAGCAATAGCAGGAACCTGGCTCTCTTAAACCTAAATGGAATGGAAAAGGACTGAAAGGCCAAGAAAACTTTCAAACTATGAGTCAGAAAAGAAATCAGAGTTTCTACTTTGAGAAACTGGAAGTAGTTCAGGAGGTCACACTAAATACAGATTTTTGCTTAAAGAAGCCATTTTGTTCTGAAAATTTTTGTGTACATATTTCCTGTATTTTCACTCTGTATCTTAATAAAGAGACCAAAAAAATAAATATGGATGTTCATTGAAACTTTGCTAAAACAACAAATTTAGTGGTGGCCTAAGACTTTTACACAGTTCTGCATTTCAATATATATATATATATATATATATTAGGGGTGTAACGGTTCACAAAATTCACTGTTCGGTTCAATTTGATACACTTGTGTCACGGTTCAGTTCGTTTTTGATACAGCAAAAAGAAGAAATGCCAGAGAAATTTCCTTCAATACATTTTTTTATTCTTTTTTATATTAAAACTAACATCATAAAGTATGATTTTTTTTTTTACTTTGAGCAATTCTAGAGCTATTCACTCTTCTTATGAGCATATAAAACAAAACAGCTCCTTGGAAAAAAATTTAATGTAATATTGTAGTACTTATAAACAAATGTTTATTTTATTTCAGATTAACATTTGAGGGCAGCAATTGTATTCATAATGTCAAAATAAAACCGACGTAATGTTACTTTCCTGCCAAACTTCCATAGTTGCAGTTACTACAGTAAATCCATGGTGAATGTTGCTGATGACACTGGATAGTTCAATCATGGCACAATGTTTCTTCCAGGTTTCCACGTCAGCGCTGTTTGATCCGTTAATAACGGAGAAATGTGAATGTTTCTCACTAGATTTCGCAGCGATGTTATTACTTCTGTGGCGAATTCAAATGCTTTCTTTACTGGATCTTTTATTAGCGCTGTGTAGTAACAGTGTCGCATGATCACGATCGCTCGCGCTGCACTGGTCCAAACTGATAAACGGTCCTTCAACCACACAATAACGAGCAGTTTCGTTCCGCTTGCACTATTTCTGCCATTTGATGTTTGCGCAATGTTGTGGTCGCGCCGGCGTCTATGAGCGCGCTTGCCACGGGCAACGCGCCTACATTTGAAATAACGAAATTGTAATTGAAATCGGCATTGTAAGCATATGATTTTTTAAAAACTTTGAAAAAATATTTTTATATAAAATTATTAGTGGAACATTTTATGCATCTTTATTCACCTCAAAACATATCCGCTCCCGCGCCCCCCCTGTGCTCCCGCGCCCCCCCTGTGAACTCTGGCGCCCCCCTAAGGGGGGCGCGGACCCCAGGTTGGGAACCAATGTGCTAGTTCAACACAGGGTATCTGCAGGGTTTTTTAAAATCAAATTTAAGGCTTTTTAAGATTTGCACTAATAAAATTAATATTATATGATTACCATCTTAACAGTAAAAGGACTGAAAATGATGATGTGAAAAACAACAACAGTTCAAAAACCGAAGCATTATAAAATAATAAACCTCACATTTCAGCCTTTAAATCATTTTTTTAAGAAAAGGAATTGTATATTCCTGCTTTTCTTGAAATTATAATTGAGACTTTTTAATACCATTTAAGATGAGATGTTTACGACCTAAATTTAAGGCCCACATTAATTGTGTTCTTAATGTTCAAATATGTTTGGGTTTTTTTCATAAAATGTCTCTTCCATCACATGACAAAATCTGCAAGTTTGGATTTTTTGTGAGTGCAATGCCCACTGACAGCAATTCATTTCAGGTAAAATAAATTTGAGCAATTTCTAACAGAAATTTTAGGTTGCATGTCCCACAGTATAACTGCACTACAATAAAGAACCAATAGGAACACAACAACTGATGTACTTTTCAATTGTTGAAACAATTGACATACTCTTGTTTGTGAGAGCATCCGATGAAGTGTAGGCCTACTTGTTTTAAGATCTCTTACCGAAAGGGCATTCCTCCTCGTGGTCCAGGTCTTGAACCGTTCCACATTGTGTTCCTCCTCTCCTTGAAACGTTCCCTTCAGCACGAGTTTCGCGTGCAGAACGTCGTTTCACTTGGGAAATAAATAATAGAATTGATCATTAAAGATCAATTAATTTGTCATTTAATCTATTGTCACATAACGTCCGGGCTTTAAAGCCTTATTCGAATAAATATACTTCACGGAACAAGGAAAATAAAGATATTCTGTCATAGAAGACATAAACGCATTTCATTAACTATTAATCGTTCTAGAAGGCTAATGGAAATGTGATATTTGCATAGCAACACGACGAGGTCTTATGAAAACCGTTTTAATGTTATTTTTCAGGATTGGGAATTTGGGATTGAGTTTCAGACTGAAAAGCAAGTAAGGTTAACGTTACGTTGTCAAACCCTCATGCTAACACAATACGTCTGACTAGTGTGAGTATCTAAAGCGCTGAGGTCAAACTAGATGTCTGACATCGTTGTGTGAGTAAATACACATGAGCATCATGTCAAAATACTAGTTTGAGAACTCAAATATTTATTAATAAGAAGGCAGGTTATTTCTTTATTCATCTCACAAACCCGCCCTCATAAAAGAAGGCTAACGTGCTAACTTTAGCTCTCAATCAAAAAAAATTTCTTCATAGCACGTAGATATGGACGACTTAAACAACGTTTTTTTTAATCCATCTTAATTTTACAAAAAGCTACAGCTAAAAATGGAACATGTATTGTCTTAAACGTCGGGAAAACATTTTAAGACGTCTCACCTAGCTTGTTGTCTTCTTTCCGCGGGGTCCTTGGGTTTACCGACAAAAAGAGGCGGAAGAGTACATACTCCGTTTCCGGTGAATGAGGGCTTATGGGAGTTGTAGTTTAAAAACCAAAAAGAAAGATGAGTTACCCTATAAAAGCACTATGGAAGTAGTTCATTGCAAATGTAATAGATATCTGTCTGTCTGTCTGTCTGTCTGTCTGTCTGTCAAACAGTGTATTATAATTCTATTATAAATAAAGTATTATACATGTAATATGGATTTTTACTACTGCCATAATACACATTCACATATAGCAATTGCTATCAGAGGACACAGGTAAGGTTTTATTTGCAAAATGTTGTTTAAACTTAGCACTAGACCAGAAATAAGAAGCACCATAGATACTTACACTGTCCAAAAACATTTATTCTGCATATCGAGTAACAAAATACAGAAGCCACAAATAAACAGTGACAAATACTTTAGGCTGAGCTGATACATGAAAATGCGAATCACATTCACACATATTTAACTGAGTTTACGATCACTTATTTTTCTGCTCTGTCTTCTATTACGAAAACTTTTCTCAGAAAATATATTTCAATGTTCACAGAGCCTGCAGTCAGTGCATCCTAAAGAGGAAAACATAAACAGGAAAAAAAATGATCTGAGGTCAAACTATTGCACATAGAGGTCAAACAAAATGTACGTCCTTACATTACTTTTTACATTACGGAGATAATACTAACAGATACAACTCAGTGAAGCTATATACAATGAGGAGTATATTTAGCAAATGCTTAAAAATAAACATGTGATTGTGATCATCATGATATCATGCTAAAGACAGTTAAGTAAAACTAACAACATTAAACAAATAAATAGGCCAAAATGGACAGTAGCTACAGTGGGATTTGCAGTTTAAAGAATTTTTTTTTTCATCTCTCTCCACATGGACAGTAAAAATAAAGTCTGGGTTTGGCAGAATACATTAACTGGACATAATATACACAGCTATAAGATCATGTCGAGAACACAAATGACCATCAAGAGCAAATTGCTTGGCTACCTGTATGAAATATGGCAGGAACATCTTATCACCTGTATAGCAGTTTCACAGTATTACAGCAATATTCATATTGCTTCATTTGTACTGCACGTTTACAGAACGTTCTGAAAACCCATAGTCCTCAATGTATAAGACTTGATGACACCAGTTGCATTCTATATAAAATGCAGTGCTCTTCAGAATACAGATATAAGGGCAGATTGAATAAAAAGAGCTACATAATTCCTTATAGGATTGTACAGCGAAAGAAAAAGAAACATGATACAGCAGTACAAAAACACCAAATAATATTATATTGATATGATGATAGTATTGATAATAACATTATGATTTGTACATTAATGAAGTACAGCAGCAGTTTTAATTGCTAGTTAGCCAAGATTATGACGCAAAATATTGATATGAATTGTAATTCAAACAGACATTTGGAGAAGGTCTATATGAAAGTCTACATCAAAGTCCAACCTTTTTGTATTTCATAAATATACATAAAGCATAATATACATTTTGTTTGTGTTTGAGGGCATTATCTTCTATAATGGCTTTAAGATTAATCTCATAAGGTTCTATTTATAAAAAATAAAAAAGGAAAAACAAAAGTTTAGAACATATCATAGTTTTCCACTTGCAAGTTTCAGGAATGTAACAAAAAAAGCTGAAAAAAATAACCACATAAACATAAACTTAAAACTAAGAACCAAACAAATAAACTGTTATGGCAGCAAAGGTTTGGAGGAGGAATTTTTTAATTGGTTTGCATTAACAATGGCAAGTTTTGGAAATTAAATCAGTGTGTATTATTAGAGAAGTAACAAACAATATTTCTTTGATAAATCTATTTAAGAAAATACAGGCAGACTACCATGGGTCTGGGATTTACATTTTAAATTCTTCGTAGATTACAGCATTTTGCACAAATGAAAATGTAAAATGGCGATCAAGCTTCTAAGCACAATTGAACTTTGCTCCACCAATAGATTTCAATATGGTGCTGCTCTATTTCTCACTATATTTCTCTTAATGTATCCAGCATTATATTCCTCCCTAGTCTCCCCACTAACGCTGCTGGGATGTCAACATCTCTCCATTGCACCGTGTTGGAGCTGATGCCTCCTGCCCCTGAGCCTCGGGGTGATCTTGGCCGACCAGGGTGCTGTGGGGAGGCACTGGTGTGGCAGCCAGGGGAACAGGGGTGGTGCTGGGGGTAACAGGTCCTCCTGAGGCTCCCAGTGCAGGACTAGAGGCTCCAGAGTCACTCTGATCTGGAGCCCTGAGTCTCTTCATCATGGTGGTCACACGAACAGCTTTCTGTATAACAATAATAATAATGATATTTTAATATATGTATGTAACTAATAATAATAATATTATTAATAAATTAAAATGTATTTTTAAAAAGTAAACCCATATAATTTTTCGTATAAACTAGTCGTATACTACTGCTTGTAACATTATAAATGCCTTTACTGTCTCTTATATTCAATTAAGTGCTTGCTGAATAAAAGTATTAATGTTTTTGAATGGTAATGTATCTCAACACAACAACTAGACACAACTAGATCATCTTACCTTCCATTTAGCTTTAGCAAAGTTTTTCTCGATCTGAGCACAAACGCCATCTTTGATGTTCTTGTCTGAGGCAGCATTTCCAGATATCCTAAACAACAAACACACACAGAAATGCCCAGCAGTTATTTTTTTAAACAATAGCAAATATTAATTATAAAAGGGTATCACTTTAAAATAAGGTTCATTAATTAACATTAGTTGACATGAACTAAGAATGAACAATACGTCTACAGCATTTATTAATCTTAGTTAATATTAATTTCAACATTTAATAATACATTATTAAAATCAAAGGTTGTATTTGTTAACATTAGTTAATGCACTGTGAACTAACATGAACAAACAATGAACAGCTGAATTTGTATTAACTAACATTAACAAAGATTAATAAATACTGTAACAAATGTATTGCTCATTGTTAGTTAATACATTAACTAATGCTAACGAATTAAGCTTATTATAAAGTGTTAAAAAACACTGGAAAAGGCTCCTTACCACTCATGGTTGATGGCTTCCTGTGCAGTCAGTCTTTGGTCCTGGTCCACATCCATTAAACATGCAACTAGGCTTTTTGCTGCAATTCAGATGGCTAAGTTGAATTTATGTTTTGATCACAACCCTATAGATTCATTCCAAACATACTCTACAGTGATTTGACTATTGTACCTGAATCTGAGATGTCATCCCAATAGGGCGAATCAAACTCGTATTCTCCAGACAGAATTTTCCGGAACAAGTTCTTATCGTGATTATCATATTCATCATCATCGGTCTCATCATAAAAAGGTGGGTTTCCTGACAGTCTGTTGAAAATGATAAAATGACCAGAGTGTTAAAATTTCCTAGGACAAGAAGATAATTAGGACTGTAGCATTACATGAGCAATTGATTGTTTGGGAGAGATTAGGCAGAGAATTAGATTCAGGAAATGCAGTGCACTTACAGAGTGGTAATGGATCATCTAACACGCAATGTGACTACAGGAAATGGAATGTACATGCTGATGAACTCATGAATGACTCCAAGGACGTGTCAGGCAAGTGACTCCAAAACAGATATGTATGGCGTCTACTAATACATAAAGATCTCATTCAAGAGCACAATGAAATTAACAAGTTGGACTGTCTTACACAATGAATCAAATGTATAGATGACGCATGGACTCACAGGATGTACATGATCACCCCGATGGCCCAGCAGTCCACTGGTCTGCCATATCTCTGTCTGCCAACCACCTCTGGAGCTATAAATGATGAAAAGGTGAACTTTATTTAAAAATATAGTTTAAAGCGCATATTCTTGGACATGCAATGTTTGTGCTCATGGTGGTGTAAAAAAAGTGATGTAACCATCCAGTAAAAGTATTTAAAGGTCCCATATTGTACACCTTTCTGGAGTTTTATTTTAGGTTTTAGGTGTCTGTAAACAAACTCATTAACCATAAGTCATTATATAGGGTGCAGTTACACATGAAAATTCTGACACTTTTTCTTACCAAGGTACTCTGGTGTGCCACATGGCTCTTTGAGGAGACCATTTTCCAGTTTGGCCAGGTGAAAGTCACTGATTACAATCTTGGAGTTCTTCAGACGGTTGTAGTAGACCAGATTTTCCAGCTGGCGAGGTGAGATATAGTAGTAAAAGCAATAAATTGTATTAAACCTCAAGAACTTCACATTGTAAAACCTTTTATAGGAATTATTAGGGTTGTATTAAAAAAACAAGAGATGATAGTCATGTCAATGATAATAGAATTTTCCTTTTTGCGTAAATGAACTCTTTACGGTGTCTAGCCTGAGATTGTATTCTGGTGCAATACTATGTGGTGACCATTAGATGGAAGTGAAGCCCCAAGTCACCTTTAGGTTTCTGTGAACGATGTGGAGAGAGTGTAGGTAAGCCACAGCCTCAAGCACTTGCCGAATCACATTGCTGGTGTCACGTTCTGAGTAGTAGCCCTGGTCTAAGATCCAGTCAAACACCTCCCTTCCTGTGGCCCTGAAGTAAAGCCAAACCAAATATCCACATGTGATAGTCAAATTTGTGTTTGCAATGTATAGGATGATTACACAAAGATGTTCACTCTTTGGTTTATAGATAAAAATGATCAAGTTACAAAAAAAGCAAATGCATCTTTACTTAAAGAAACAGCTCACCTAAAAGAAAAATTGCCAGGGGATATATATATATATATAGTCTGTGTGTGTGTGTGTGTGTGTGTGTGTGTGTGTGTGTGTGTGTGTGTGTGTGTGTGTGTGTGTGTGTGTGTGTGTGTGTGTGTGTGTGTGTGTGTGTGTGTGTGTGTGTGTGTGTGTGTGTGTGTGTGTGTGTGTGTGTGTGTGTGTGTTCCACAGAAGAGAGAAAGTGACAAGGGTTTGGAACAACATGAGGCTGAGTAAATAAAAGAATTTTCATTTTTGTTCAAGTATTTCTTTAAAATCTACTCACAATGGAAGCAAACAGTATTCATTCACATTCTTGTATGTTCTTTTCCCCTCTCACACACAAAAATCTCAAAGCACTTACAGCTCCAGAAAGAGGAAGTACTCTTTTCTCGTCTCAAAGACATCTACCAGCTGGAGGATGTTATGATGCTTCACCCTGCGGGGAGAGACAGAGAGAAACTGTGACACTGTGAAAGGAAGCAGGCTAGGAACTGAAAAGAAATCATGACTATCTGCAAAAATAAAATCATTTGCATGGTAAAGAGTCGACTGCATTCTGCTATTCTTTTTAAACACATTTCAGCACTGAGCACCATCTGCAAGCACCTTTCTTCACTAAAATGTGTAACATCTAAATAACCTGTGCGGAAAACATACATTTTCAAGATGAGGATCTCGTTTTTGGCTGCTTTCCGTACTTTTCTCCCATCTTTCTTCAGGAACTTTTTACAGGTGTACATTTTCAGTGTGTTCTTGTCCTTCGCCCTGAAGATTTCACAAAACTCCTCCCTGGTGACAATAAACAGTGCTATTGAGTCAACATTGAAAATCTGGGATTTAATCTAATTTAAACCTGGAAATAATTTTTGGAAATAATTTGTAATGAAGAGTGCTTGTATTTAGAAAAGCATTTTCTCAAGCATACATTTTGCACAGAAAGATTACTATAAACAGGAATAAAACAAGAGGTAGATAGATTTGTACTCACGATTTCACTACCTGTCCCAGGTCATACTTATCCGTGACCTCTGAAGGACTGTTGTAGTCCTTCTTCTCTCCCAGAGTCAAACAGCCAAATGGCATGGCTGCTCCTGCCCTGGAAAGCAAACGCGAAATCATGTTTTTTCAAAAGAATCGGATGTAGGCCTACTACTGGCATGAATGATCACAAACCATGCGGTTTATTGAGGCAATGTGGGTTATTACTTTTCAAAGCAATTTCAACTGAGCTTATTATTTTAGTTTGGTGCGTAATAAATTTACAGCACATTGAAGGAGGGATGCATATCTAGGGGCCAGAATGAGATTTGTGCCAGTAATAAAACACTCATAACACTATAGCATCGTAGTGACCAGTTTTGAATGGGCAAACAACACTAAAATATTTTCTTCTGAAAATGTTTTGAATTATATTTACTATAAGATGATATTGCAATTATATAACAACACTGAATAAGCAGCACTATGCTTTGGTGCTTTTTAAATCATACCATGATAATATAATACAATACAGTTCAAACGTTTGTGGTCAGTAATATTTTTTTCTTTTTTTGAAAGAAATTAATACTTTCATTCAGCAAGGATGCAATAAAAATTGTGACAGTAAAGACTTTTACGTTGTTACTAAAATGTTCCATTTCAAATAAATATTGTTCTTTTGAACTTCCTATTCATCAAAGAATCCTGAAAAAAGTCACAGTTCTCAAACATATTAAAGGAGAACTCCGGTCAATTTTAACATTGAGCTCATTTTTTTGTAAATTTGGAGTGCTGTCAATACAGAGAACAACGACAAAAATCGGTGTTGCCTACACCGTGTTATCCTCTTTTTAAAATTTGCACCCTGTTGACTTCAATGGGGCAAGTTTTAAACCTGCTTTTAGCCTCTTAACATCCTTGATGTGTCATTACAAGTGCACAGCCAATGTGAGTGATTCCTTCAGAGTGATCACGGGTGAATCTGACTGCAGTAGATGTGAAAGATATGAATAAAAATGATGTTTATTCAGCCAGCGCACATACCTGTATTTTCTTCCTTTCTAAAAGCAGGTTTAAAACTTGCCCCATTGAAGTCAAAAGGGTGCAAATTTTAAAAAGAGGATAACACGGTGTAGGCAACACCGATTTTTGTCGTTGTTCTCTGTATTGACAGCACTCCAAATTTACAAAAAAAAATGAGCTCAATGTTAAAATTGACCGGAGTTCTCCTTTAAGCTGCACTTGTGAAGGATCGAAGGAATAAATTACTTTTTAAAATATACTTTAAATCGTAATAATATTTCACAATATTACTGTTTTACTGTATTTTTGATCAAATAAATGCAGCCTTGGTGAGCATGAGAGACTTCTGAACGACCACAAACCTTTGAACAGTGTTGTATACATAACAATATAAGCAAAAACCTGAAAAAAGCCACTGTCGCAATAATAATATAGAGGTACAAATCAACGCTGCTGCATCAGTCTAATCCTCCTTTATCTTACATCTGCAACATTGCCTCCATGCCTTCACAATCCTCTCAATGCACAAAAACGTTGATGATTAGATAATTTTTTGTCTTCTATCCACCCTTTGAGTGCACATTTTAATTGTGCATGTTTTGAAAAGCAGTTGATGTGTTGATGATGGTGTGAATTTAATAAATTATGAAGAGGTTTTGCTGTGAAGCCTTGCGATGCCGCTCCACATTCATTCATTGACAATTAAAATGCACACAGTTGTTTCTTTTTTTCCTTCCATTGAGCTGCAAGTGAGCTCCGCGACCCTTTGCATTTCTCTCCGTCTGAGCCAGAACTCAAAGAGGAATAAATTCTCATTTATCTGAGAGCGAGAGAAAAGTCAGTGAGAAAGAGGGGGAGAGAGAGAGATTTGGCAGACAGCACACTCATAACCAGTAATGAGTAATGCCTACAATTTATTCCAAAAATGACAATTTCCACTTGTGGCAGGAAGTAGCTCTGAAAAATTCTGATTCTTTGAACAGTATTCATACTTATTTATGACAGATCTGAGAGCAAGCAATAGGAAAAGACCGAAGCGACATCAGACAGATAAAAATGACTTTAATTGAACAGTCTTAATTTAGTTGCATTTGGATACTAAATGATGAGCGATATTAGATCCCATCAAAATAAAACATATAAATTGATAGAACTAACAATTAAAATTATATCATCATGTACTAACCATGAAACTTGAAGGAGGGTAGCCTATTTCTGCTGTCGAACACAAAAGATGATTTTTTTGTACATTTTTCAAAATATCTTCTTCTGTGTTAAACATGGAAAAAAGGAAGTAATACAGGTTTGGAACAAATGAGGGTAAATTATCATTTTTGGGTAAACAATGCCTTTAAAAGGTAGAATTCACTGCTGCAACAATTAGCTTTTAATAAAACCAGGCAGTTTCACCTGTTATATTAAAATAAAATAAGTTATATTTAGATATTTTTTCTTTCTTTTTCTGAAAAAGATTGCAATTGATCTTAGAATAAAAATATATAATTTGGCCATGACAAACATGGCTTCATTTTTTTGTGTAGCACTAGAAAGCATGATAGCTTAGCATTTCCTCTTTGTGTTAGTACTTGCTTTAATGTGCACTTTTTAAAAGGTTTCCTGGGGCTTTATTCCTTCGGTAATAAACACAACAGCGTTTTACATTAAAATTAACTAGTGAACTGGTGAAACGACCAAAGAAGCTCAAATCTAAATGCATGACACGCAGAGCCCAAAAGTCCCCAACCAGTGTTAAATTCCCCTTATGCAGCACATCATGTGATACTCCGTTAGTTTAATCTTCTCTGAAGAGCCTGAATAGACTCTCAAAACTCTATGAATCTTCTAAAAATGTCACCTAACTGTTTTGAGAGCTGGGAGGACAGCTATTATCTAATGCAGTATAACATACTGAAAGAAACGACAAAAAGGCCTCACACAAACAAGCAATTACACATCCGGCTGACAGTACAATTGCACCGCTGCTCGGGTCTGACCCAACAATTTGCCAAACACCATGACAGTCCTCAATCACACTGAAGCTCCACCGGATAATGTGACAGGATTTTGTCTCTAAAGCCTTCAGGCTTTTAACATTAACAAAGAACCAAGACAAAAACCAGCACAATAGTTCACATGCACTGCCCGCCTCTGAACTCTGCTGGGCTTGAACTTACTCTGAAACTTGCTGTTTGATGTTACAGTACAAAAACATCCTATTTTCTCTCCTCCACTCTCCCAGAATAATCCAGAAAAGGCAGGAGAGCAGACTGAAGCGCCATTACCACCCAGCAACTGAGTATCAACCAAAAAAAGAAAAGAAAAAAAGCCATTCCTGATATCCACAGTAAAGGGGGCATTACATAAATTACAGGCTGAGAGAGAGGCTGTTTGCTTTGCCCGTCAGAGGAGCACTAAGGTCTCTAATTAATCTCCCCTTGGCCCCAATGATTGCAGGAGACACTAGTTTTGCAAGGCCAATGCATGGTAATGAGGGGAGAGAGGTGCAGGTGCTTTAAAGACAGTTCAGAAGAGATGTTTAAAAATCTAACTGGGGCTGATGTATTTAGTAATGTTAACGTTTTGCATAAGCACTTAAAGTGTGAGTATCAAATATTTACATTTAAATTAATCATTTAGCAGACGCTTTTGTCCAAAGCGACCTACAAATGAAGAGAGCAATAGAAGCAGTCAAATCAACAATAGGGCAACAATATGCAAATGTTGTGACCAGTCTCAGCTAGACCAGCGCAGCACATGTAGCAAGTATTTTTTTAATATAATAGATATAGAATAGTAAGTGTTAGTATTATTATGTTAAATGTTGGCGAAAGATATGCGTCTTTAGTAGATTCTTGAAGATGGCTAAAGACTCAGCAGCTCGGGTTGAGATAGGCAGGTCATTCCACCAGCTTGGAACGTTCAAGGTAACGGTCCATGGAAGTGATTTTGTGCCTCTTTGGGATGGTACCACAAGGCGCCGTTCACTTGCAGAACGCAGTTTTTTGAATGAGTTAAGATATAGGGGTGCAAAACCAGTGGTTGTTCTGTAGGCTAACATCAGTGCCTTGAATTTGATGCGAGCGGCAATTGGCAACCACTGCGATTTTATGAGAGGTGTGATGTCGGTTCTTTTCGGCTCGTTAAAGACCAATTTGCAGCATTCTGGATCAGTTGCAGAGGTTTGACAGTTGATGCTGGAAGACCTGTCAAGAGAGCATTACAATAGTCCAGTCTGAATATAATAAGAGCTTGGACAAGGAGTTGTGTAGCATACATTAGCGTCCTAATGTTGTATAAGGGAAATCTGCAGGACTAGGCAGTTCTAGCAATGTGGTCTGTGAAGTTTAACTGATCGTCAATCACAACTCCAAGGTTCCTGGAAGGAGTTATGGTTGACGAACCCAGCTGAATGAGGAAGTTGTGATGAAGTGCTGGGTTGGTCAAGACCACAAACAATTCTGTAGAGTTGTGTGTAATCAGCATAGCAGTGACAGGAAAAATGAGAACCATGTTTCTAAATGAGAGATCCTAGTGATGACATGTAGATGGAGAAGAAAAGTGGTCTAAGCACCGAGCCTTGAGGCACCCCAGTAGTTAGACGTTGCGATGTAGACACCTCACCCCTCCATAACACCCTGAAGGGCCTAAGAGGTAAGACTTGAACCATTGGAGTGCTGTTCCTGAGATGCCTTTCATCTGAGGGTTGACAGGAGGATCTGGTGGTTAACTGTGTCAAAAGCAGCAGACAAATCCAGCAAGATGAGTACTGAGGATCTGGAAGCTGCTTTTGCCAGTCTAAGAGCCTCAATAACCGAGAGCAGGGTAGTCTCAGCCGAGTGTCCGCTTTTCAAACCAGACTGGTAGTTGTCCAGGAGGTTGTTCTGTGCAAGAAAGGTAGAGACTTGGTTGAAAACGAGTCGTTCAAGTGTTTTAGCAACGAATGGAAGAAGGGATACCGGTCCCCAGTGGGTTTCTTAAGCAGTGGGGTTATCCAAGTCAGCTTCTCAAATATGATGCATCATACATTTAATCCTTAAAAGCATGAATGTTTCGCCAATCATTATTACATATTCAGGTCTTTAGCGACCCAGATTTATATCTAACATTGTGGATGGATTTCTAACTGCCGCAAAAACTCTCCTGATACTTTAATAACAACTGGAACTTGGAAGGGTTCAATTCAAGCAGATGCCTTTTGCAATCATCACTGTCATTGTCACAGTTCATTTCCCCAGTACTTTCAGCATCTGGCTCATATTCGCGATCTCAACCATATTCTCAAAACTATCGTTTTCAACGTCTTCAAAATAAACATTTTGATTGCTGACAGCTTCTTCACCAGATCCACCATCAAGCAACAGTAATATTTGATTGTGTACAGTACTTGCTCTGCAGTAAATCGTTAAGGCATTCAAGTTTTGCCGATGATACTTGTGTATTCTTTTGTTTTATGTCTACAATAATTATGAGTGAAACATCATTGTGTATCATACATTGCCACCTTGAGGCATAAAGGTGAATTGCACTCATTAAGTCATCTGAGTTCGATTGTTGTTGTGTAGAAAAAAATCCCATTCACATTCCTTGGATCGCTAGCAAAAATTTGCTTAAAACGAGAAAACAGACATTCTTTTTAAAAAAAAATCTTGTTATATTGTTTATGATGAATAGACTGATGAATGAAGGCTGATGTCTAACTTTAAAAAAAATAGGGGTAGGGTTGTGAATGACGACCAGGATTGATAAAGACCCGAGGAATCTCTCAATCATCATTGTATTGCATTGCAAGTTTTGCCTCCACTATAAAAACTACAGAGCTTTGATCATACAACTAAGCATATAACATCTTACTAAGATTAGTGGGAGATATAGAGTGACATCTGATATTTACATGGATGTGTACAGGTTGTCTGTTATACTGCTACAACAATCTCATTGATTTACATTATAAGTTATCAGAATTTCATCTTATTTTTTGGCCATATAAATATCAGCAACTGCACCAAACTGCATATGTTTGCTCACTTTGGGCTTCTGAATAAAAACTGAGGTGTTTTTCCCTCCTCCAGTATGAGCTCCATATTCTCACTGTATCATACAGAGCCAAAAAAGTGTCATGTAGGCCTATATGATACTTAAAATACATATGCAAACTTATCTTTATTCTATATTTTGACTCAAAAGTGTTTTACAGGGTTAAATATTACGTTTATCTAAACTGTCTTAGGCGAAACAAAAAGAGAAACAAACTGTTAAAGTGTATTTAAAAATAATTTTAAATACACTGCAAAAAAGAAAAATTGGGGGTCATCTGTGCCTCTTGTATTTTTGCATTAGGAAATAAAACACAATATAACCCTTTAACCTTGTTTCTGATAAATTATGATATCAAGCTTCAGTATTTGTGTGTGTGCATGTGTCTCTTCGACGGAAAAGCTGTCTGTGCTCTGTAAAGCTGAACATTCAGTTTGAAGCCTTGAGCATTGTTTGTCTCTCTCTCTGCAGAGCTGCCAGCCGTGTCTACATTTGCTGTCACTCAGCCTTTTTATAAGACATGCTGCAAAGCTATATAGTGTTTTAAACTGCCTATTGAGCTTAACATCAAATAAGATTTTGGAATTGTTTCAGGACCAGCATTGTTCAAACAAATAATGATGTTTGGATTCATTTGTGTGCTGGGAGATTACCTGGACTGTTCAACTGTACTGTTTTACCAGTAAGCAGAAAGCTAAAAACAGATGAGATCTGCCCTAGACAGCAAAGAGATTAAATGGAAAGCAAATGGAGACTTTTGTCTTCTGTGTCTCAGATATTTCTCTTGAGAAAAAAGAATGTCTCACATGCATCTACTCTAGAGATTCAAAAGAGATCTCAGCAAAGTTTTAACTGAGCTCAGATTTGCCAAGACATCAAAAGTCAGAGATTTCGCTAACACTTTACAATAAGGTTTCATTTGTTAACAATAATTAACTAAATTAGTTAATATGAACTATATGAAAAAATATTCTAAAACATCACCGTGACCGTGAGCCTTAAGGCCCAGATATACTAACGGCAAATGTCTTTTTCGTTCTTCATTTTGGGATAAAATATACTGCGATATACTGTTATTGAACATCTGACGCCGCTCACACTGATGAGAGAGACGTTTAGATGAAAATGTAAATATGGGCTGCACGCTTTCCTCTCAATAAACAAATAAACAAACAACAAAATTAAGAAAACAGCAAGCATTTTTTTAAATAAAGCATAAGAAAAAACATCTGGTAAACTCCAGTGTGTTCATGTTTTCACGTACAGGTTAAGTCTGACTTCAACGGACTCATGAGGAGAAATGAACTGGAAAAGCTTTCCACTGGAAAGAAGGCAGAGCCTCCGCGCACAGCTACCCATTACATACCACAGACCAATGGTAGTATAAAGGTGTTTATCAGCCTGGAAAGGTTTGGAAAGCTCGATTTGGCAAGCTGTTTCGAACTCCCAAAACAAACTCCAAAAAAAGTTCGTTTTGGCCTGATTTTGTTCGAAATGACGTCACATCAGTTCATTCTATGATTTCGCTTGAAGTATATAGGGGCCTTTAAGCTATTAAAGTGCAACATTTTAGAAATTAAAATTTCTTCGGAGCAGTTTAAATAAAAAATAGTTAACATGCACAAAATGACAAGGAACAGCAAAATACATTTAAAAACATGCAGATTTACATACTTTTTGTATAGAGAAACACGTAAATGTCTTACAATAACCCAGTTACAATTTGTACAGTAATTCCATTACGTGTGTCTATGTTCAATTAACAAAATGCCATTTCAGCATTTAATACTCTAAATTGGCCATCAAGCCTCCATCGGCCATAACAAGAGTGTTTTATTCTCCTCTTAGCTAAAAAACATGCTCTCTAGAAGCAATCAAACAAATGAAGAGACATAACATCAATTAGCTGTGAGTCAACAAATGGAGACAGACATTATTTATCAAAACACATTCATATGGATGAGTTTATTCTTAGAAATGGGTACTTAGTAATCTAATTGATGGTGCATCATGTTGTTTTGTCTCTCATTTGGCACAATCATAGCATTAAGCTGTGTGTTATAAATGTACTCTGGCCATGAAAGCTGAGGCTTGATTAAAAACAAGGGAACTGTCCCAAATCATATGACAAAGGGTGACTGTGCGTAATCATGGACATTATAAACACAATAATTGACTTTTCTCAGTGGAAGCTTAAAGATAATATACAGTTAAATCATAAAAAAGTCAATATTGGCAAGTAATAAGCTGGGATAATGTACAGTCATTTACATGCATGACACATTTCTATCCCCACTTGCCATATAACACACAAAACTGTCAGGAGACTAAAAATGTATTAAAGCCTGAGACATCCAGACACCTCAAGAAAGATTAAACTGCAACCTAAATGCTGCTTTTGAGTCTAAAAGAAAATTAAAGATTACTGTAACAGTCATCAGCTTGAGTGCCCTTGAGAGCCACCTGAGGGCACTCCACATCAGACTATCATTATTCACTCACAACTACATTTCCCATAATTCACTGCCCGGACTCATCATCCCTAATTATCACATTCACCTGTCTCATTATATTGTTTAGTTCACCCCATATAAGCCTGGTTCACCTCATCATTCCCTGAAAAGTCTTGTACGTTGTTCAACTGCATTTCCTTTGTTGTTATTGTTCCTGGTTCTTGATCTCTGACCGTGTCCTGGTTTTCCTGTTCCTGCTTCACCCTCTGGATTTGTCTGTTTGTTTGGATTGCCTGCCTGTGTATGACCTTTGCCTGGATTCTGATTACGATTTTGATTTACTTTAATAAAACTGCATTTGGATCCTCAACCTTCGTGTCTTGGAGCAGGTCATAACAGAAGACTTCGCTAACATGGATCCAGCAGTTTGTCTCTTCCACCTCCGCCAAGGTAACCATCCAATTGAGGATTTTGTCAAAGAGTTTTGTAAGCTTAGCCATGGGTTTAACTTTAATGATGCTGTCTTAAAGGACATTTTTCGCCATGGACTTAATGACCTTCTTAACTACCTCATGCCTGACAATACCCCTCACTGGACTCTACCTCAGTTTATTGACCTTGCCCTTGCTGAGCGGCTCATCTTACATTTAATTGGCTCTATCACTCTCTCCTCTCTCCACCTATAGCTGGTGTGTGGTGAGCGCACTGGCGCCGTTGTACTGTGGCTGCTGTTGCATCATCCAAGTGGATGCTCCACACTGGTGGTGGTTGAGGAGAGATCCCCTGATATGATTGTGAAAGCACTTTGGCTGTACAGTAGTACATATGAAAGCGCTATATAAATGCCTCATTCTATTCTACTCTATTCTCATCATTTACTGTGGGCTTTACGGATGAGGAGTCTTGCAAGCCCATGGTATCCTCTAAGCCTGATCCACTGCACATCATGCCCATCATCATAGTGTTGGCAACTCCAGTGCTAACACCGCTCACCAGCGCAGTCACACCAGAGCCTCATCCCGCCATGGCCGCTGCCGAGCCTGAGCTTCTTCACGTCAGTCCTGCCGAGCCTGAGCTTCTTCACCTTAGTCCTGCCGAGCCTGAGCTTCTTCACGTCACGTCACGTCTGCCGAGCCAGAGACCGTTCACGTCACGTCTGCCGAGCCAGAGACCGTTCACGTCACGTCTGCCGAGCCAGAGACCGTTCACGTCACGTCTGCCGAGCCAGAGACTGTTCGCCGAGCCAGAGACTGTTCACGTCACGTCCGCCGAGCCAGTGTCTCCGGACAAGATGGGAGCCGCCATGTCGCCTGAGCCCTCAGCAAAGATGGCTGCCGCCACGCTGCTGGTTCCTGTTCCTGAGCCGGTTCCTGTTCCTGAGCCGGTGCCTGTTCCTGAGCCGGTGCCTGTTCCTGAGCATAACCCCATAGCTGCCCTCAAGAAAATTTTGGGGGAGGGGGGGCAGTGTGTCCCTTGATAGGGTAATGGAGGCCGCGCCTCAATGGCCACCTGAACTGCCTGCTCCACCCTGCTCGCCTGCAGTGCCTGCTCCGCCCTGGTCGCCTGCACTGCCTGCTCCGCCCTGGTCACCTGCTCGCCTGCACTGCCTGCTCCGCCCTGGTCGCCTGCTCGCCTGCACTGCCTGCTCCGCCCTGGTCACCTGCTCGCCTGCAGTGCCTGCTCCGCCCTGGTCACCTGCTCGCCTGCACTGCCTGCTCCGCCCTGGTCGCCTGCTCGCCTGCACTGCCTGCTCCGCCCTGGTCACCTGCTCGCCCGCACCGCCCTGGTCGCCTGCTCACCTGCACTGCCTGCTCCGCCCTGGTCGCCTGCACTGCCTGCTCCGCCCTGGTCGCCTGCACTGCCTGCTCCGCCCTGGTCACCTGCTCGCCTGCACCGCCCTGGTCGCCTGCTCACCTGCACTGCCTGCTCCGCCCTGGTCGCCTGCACTGCCTGCTCCGCCCTGGTCGCCTGCTCCGCCCTGGTCGCCTGCTCCGCCCTGGTCGCCTGCACTGCCTGCTCCACCCTGGTCGCCCTGGTCACCTGCTCGCCTGCACTGCCTGCTCCGCCTGCTCCGCCCTGCTCCGCCCTGGTCGCCTGCACTGCCTGCTCCGCCCTGGTCGCCTGCACTGCCTGCTCCGCCCTGGTCGCCTGCACTGCCTGCTCTACCCTGGCCTTCCGTCCTGCCGCAGTCTCCAGGTCCTCTTCCGCTCCACGGGCCTGGACCTCCATCCCGCCCCTGGGTCCGCCTCCGCTGCACCTCCCTCCTGGAGAATTTTAGGAGCATCTGGAAGCTGCTCCTTTGAGGGTGGCTATGTAACAGTCATCAGCTGGAGTGCCCTTGAGAGCCACCTGAGGGCACTCCACATCACTACATTTCCCATAACTCACTGCCCGGACTCATCCCTGATTATCACATTCACCTGTGTCTCATTATATTGTTTAGTTCACCCCATATAAGCCTGGTTCACCTAATCATTCCCTGCAAAGTCTTGTACAATATTCACTGCATTTCTGAGCTTTTCCTTTGTTGTCATTGTTCCTGGTTCTTGATCTCTGCCCGTGTCCTGGTTTTCCCGTTCCTGCCTCACCCTCTGGATTTGTCTGTTTGTTTGGATTGCCTGCCTGTGTATGACCTTTGCCTGGATTCTGATTACGATTTTGATTTACTTTAATAGAGCAGTTCATAACAATTACACTTCAATGACCTACAAAACTATTTCCTAAACATAAATATGTCTAGGATGTTTTACAGTTTTAAATAGCTTTAGAAATGTTTTAATAAAAAAAAAAGTCAGACATGGGCCTTCTAATGCTTTTCTTGTGCTTTCTAAAGTCAAATTGTGAAACTGACCCTCCCACAGAGTTATGAACAAATGATGGACATTAGAAGACCTGAGGCTTACAATCTTTACGGTAATCTTTATTACCAACTGTTGTAATACAATAGATAAAGACCTCACTAATTTAAAGCAGGAGGAATGAAATTTGCATAAACCCTATATGACCTATTTCAACAGAAAAAAACACTTATAAATAACATCTAGTGTTATTTACCACATTATAGTGTTATTCACCACATTATCTAGTGTTATTACCACTTTATACTATTTACAACAATATTCTTCACAATTATATTGTGAAATAAAATATATCCAGATTCATGATGTGCAGTAAAAACAAATGTGAGCTATTCATAATGACTCAAATGAAAAAGAATACACCTTGCATTTGCATCTGCATATATTATACATATACGTATATTAGGGCTGGACGATTGTTTTGCCACGATTTTATTCTTTTTAAATCAAGAAATTGTGGTTTTGAATAAAAATGTTAACAAGCGTTACAATTACACATGTTGACAATTCAGACCACATGATGGCGCACCTGATTAAAGGTGAACTAAGTAACTTTTTTATCTTAACCGAACAGCTTCGGAGTCATTGGAATGATTATATGTCTGTTTTCGGGTTGAATGGTGGTCTTCTCTCACCCCCCGAGCGCCTGTGAGCCGAAAAACCACCCTTGCAACTTTGGGCCGGCAGTATTGAGTGATATCAGGTCTCGCGATGTAACAAATTGCTTTACGGCACTGCACACATACACTATCTAAACATTTATATGCTAGCCTTCTGTGTATCATACAGACCTCAGTGGACATGGCTCCGTGTGTTCGCCGGCTTCTTTGAAAACAAATGCACATGACCCGCGGGAGAAGATGGGAGGGGGGGCGAGTCGCCAACGAGTTTTGACGACAGTGTTGTCAAATATCTATTCCGAAGCTGTAGGGGGAGCTCTATAGAGAAACCCCCGAGCAAAAAGCGAGAAAACAGCGAAGAAATCAGCAAAGCTGCATAGTGCTGCTTTAACCGCTCTTGTGTGACGCTCTATGAATGTAGAAGACATCACTAATCTTAAACCTGTTCACTGAGAAATGTGTAATTGCACTGCAGTGGGCAGTGGGATGGGAAAAGTTATTAGACGTGAGTTGAACTTTTTTTTAACTTGAGTGCTACGTTTTTAGAATGCCGTTTCATGGGTGAGACGCTGAAAAAGATGTGAGAAACGAGATTTGAGATTTAAGATTTTTAAGTTTGTACAATATTTGCCTTCATATTTCATGCATATTTTGTGCAGAGATACTTAACAATTCATTTGTTTAAAATTTACACCATGTTGATCACTTCGTGCACTTGGAATTTAACTTTTTTTAACCAGTAAATAAAGAGAATGTTACATATTGTAAAATTAAAAGCATCAAAATCGAAATTGGATTTTTTTGCCATATCGCCCAGCCCTAACATATATATTATCAATATAATTTTTTATAAAATCTCCTCCTGTGTTCCACAATAGATGAGTCATGAGACCTGAAGGTGGGTAAATTATGCTTAAAGTCCCCCGTGGTGAAAATCAAGCTTTTAATGTTGTTTATACACTCACCTAAAGGATTATTAGGAACACCATACTAATACTGTGTTTGACCCCCTTTCGCCTTCAGAACTGCCTTAATTCTACGTGGCATTGATTCAACAAGGTGCTGAAAGCATTCTTTAGAAATGTTGGCCCATATTGATAAGATAGCATCTTGCAGTTGATGGAGATTTGTGGGATGCACATCCAGGGCACGAAGCTCCCGTTCCACCACATCCCAAAGATGCTCTATTGGGTTGAGATCTGGTGACTGTGGGGGCCATTTTAGTACAGTGAACTCATTGTCATGTTCAAGAAACCAATTGTGACATGGTGCATTATCCTGCTGGAAGTAGCCATCAGAGGATGGGTACATGGTGGTCATAAAGGGAAGGACATGCTCAGAAACAATGCTCAGGTAGGCCGTGGCATTTAAACGATGCCCAATTGGCACTAAGGGGCCTAAAGTGTGCCAAGAAAACATCCCCCACACCATTACACCACCACCACCAGCCTGCACAGTGGTAACAAGGCATGATGGATCCATGTTCTCATTCTGTTTACGCCAAATTCTGACTCTACCATCTGAATGTCTCAACAGAAATCGAGACTCATCAAACCAGGCAACATTTTTCTTCAACTGCTGCTCATCTGCTGTTGTAGCTCATCCGCCTCAAGGTTGTGCGTGTTGTGGCTTCACAAATGCTTTGCTGCATACCTCGGTTGTAACGAGTGGTTATTTCAGTCAAAGTTGCTCTTCTATCAGCTTGAATCAGTCGGCCCATTCTCCTCTGACATCTAGCATCAACAAGGCATTTTCGCCCACAGGACTGCCGCATACTGGATGTTTTGCCCTTTTCACACCATTCTTTGTAAACCCTAGAAATGGTTGTGCGTGAAAATCCCAGTAACTGAGCAGATTGTGAAATACTCAGACCGGCCCGTCTGGCACCAACAACCATGCCACGCTCAAAATTGCTTAAATCACCTTTCTTTCCCATTCTGACATTCAGTTTGGAGTTCAGGAGATTGTCTTGACCAGGACCACACCCCTAAATGCATTGAAGCAACTGCCATGTGATTGGTTGATTAGATAATTGCATTAATGAGAAATTGAACAGGTGTTCCTAATAATCCTTTAGGTGAGTGTATGTCTACAGTATGTGGTGTTTTTAATATGCTTTCAGACAAACCATATGCAAATTCATGTCAACACCATTGCTGAGTATTTTCTCCTTAAAACTGCTAATTTGCATATTCATAGAACCGCGTATACTAAATGAGGCAAGGGTGTAGAGTTCCATTCAAGCTATTTTAAAGCATGAAGAAATTTTTTTTAAATATGTAATTTTGGTGATCAAAGATGGGTTTTAAGGGATTCAATTATTGACTACAGGGGGACTTAAAAGCAAATGATCTGAGGAAGGTGTGACTTTGAACTAACCAAATTTAGAAGTGTAAATCCATGTTTTCTGCCAAGTACACTGTTAATATAACCTACACTAACAAGCAAAAAAAAAAAAAAAAAAAAATCTTATAAGATCTTTAAAGAATCTTTAAAATCAATCTTCTCAGAACTGAATTCCTCCTATTTGGTCAAAAACACATCATATCTTACACATGACTCTTAAATAACGCAACACACCAGATTTCTGGTGATTCTATAGATGGACACCACAGGCCTAGCGGACAGCAGGATCCTTAGGCCTCTTCAAAGGGTGAATCTTATCAAGCTGTGGTGAAACAGTAGGTGCCAGATGGCTTAGTACAGCACCAAGACACACACGCACATGAAAAAAAAAAAAATCTCCCTCTGATGTTACAACAAGGAGAATTCTGACACAAATGAAGGAACTCACTACACATTAACTACACATTTTATCCATATTAAACCGTACAAGTGTACTTTTTGTAGTGTAAACGGTCATATGGAGTGTGAGTCAAAACATTCCTGAGACTTAACAGACAACATCAAAGAGCACAATACAACCTTCAAAGAGGGCAGTGCATCTTATCTTACCTGTCTAATGCCTCCACAACGCCACAAGCTGCTGCAGACAGAACCTTCCCTTCCCAAAAACACCAGCGAGGTCTCTCTGAGCAATGGCTAATTGGAGGGATTCTGTGCGTATTAAGAACCCTGGTTTCGCTTCACACCCAGTCGGCTAATCTGTCCATTCTGTTCCTTATGTTGTTTGTTGCCTTGGTTACAGTCATACATAAATGCAGTGGTACAGTACAGTGCGGCTGCTTTAGAGTAAAGCCAGCAGCAGTTGGGCTAGTGGATTCAAGAGGGGAGCTGGTCATTTGCGCAGTACTGCACAACACAATTCTACATTTAAGGACTCACAAAAATCTCTCCCTAAGGTATTCTTGGAATATGACCAAAAAGTTTAGATTTGTGTCCTTGACCAGTGTGGGAGATGACTTTTGAGAGTGTTCGATAAATCCCTCTGTACTTTTCTGCCGTGCAAATGTAATCGGTCCAACTTGACCTGCTTCAAGCGTGCACAGCTCTTACTGGCCTACGTCTGTTACACAAAGGCAAAATGCAGTTACTATATGTTTTGTCACAACTGAGTTAAGTCTCTTTGATTATGATCTGTCCTGTGACAGATGGGTTAGGATCAACTGTGTAAATGTAAAGTCGATGTCCCCCAAATAACAGACCGGTGTGCAATAAATTCAAAAACGTCATGCAAGTTTAACGCAGCAATGGTATAACAATGGTGCTGTGAACACCAACGCATATTTTTCAAAATCCATAGTTTAGTTGATCTTAATAAGTGCTCATTGTCAGTTGTAAACACAATGGCTTTTTTTTTTCCATAAGGAGGTTTGGCGTCACAACGGCTTTGTTTCCAGGCTGACCTTTAAAGAACGCGACTCTCCCGGAAATTCTGGAGAATTCAACCAATCAGATTACGACTTTGAAACTCCCAAACTGTTTCCCATTTTGTGTGCCATATACATCAGATGTTCAGCCAACAATCCGAGGGTGTGACGTCTGAGACTAAAGATAATTAAACTATTAGTTGAAGAAATTAAATGAAGCAATGAGCAATGCAACACTTCCTCTAAATAAATCTGTAAGTGTCAGGGCAAATACTAACTAATAATAACCAAATAAAATGAAATGGTTATTCATCAGGAATCGAATGGATCATGAAAAATTATATATATTACTGGCAGCTGGAATGGAGAAGTTGGAAAATAAAAGGGTTTTGTTTTGTGACGTCAGTAGGAAGACAATGCTATTCGATTATTTTTTAACCCATAACTTCCAGAAAATATTTTTCACAGACTGCAGAAAAATGTGTTATGCCACTGCACTGAACAAAGAGTGCTGCTCAGTTAACTTCATTTCCTGCCTGTTCTGGGCATGCTTCCACCGAAAAACATTGAGGGTGGATCACTTAACAACAAGCACCCGCCTCATGATAACACCGTTTCCCAGGCAACAAAAAAGGAGGGAAAAGCAATAGCTTCTGGATTCCAACAGACTATAAAAGCAAAGATGTTGCTCTATTTTATTCTATGGCTGCTTTTCAAGTATTAGCTTGCAGTGAGAGAACCACAGCACTTCTCAAGAGAAGTCTCAAATTCTCAAGCTTTACCTTGGAAGTCTTGCATCAGACTGCTCTCTTGCGGAGTAGGAAATAGTTTTGGGAATCAGTGATGGGTGTGTTAGCAGCAAACAATATTTCCTGAATGCTGGTAATCTAATAAAACATATCCCTCCAAGCTTTCCACATTACACCACTGGGCTTCCATATTCTCACTGCTAACCCAAACCATTGTTTTCAAAAAACTGTAACAGCTAAACCTACAGCTAACCTAAAAAAGAGACAATTAAATATAAAATCTGAATTAAAAACCAATATCAGACCCAGTTTACAAAGACAAAAACCCTCAATCTTCTCAAAAGAATTAAGACCAACACTCAATTAAAAAAAATGAAAGATATTGTGATCAATGAAACCCTACTGAACATTTCATTAAATTGGACTCGAGCTAATGTTAAAACTAAAATAAATAGGCTGGACTTTCCAAGAGAACCATTATCTACTGTTGCTGGAAATATTACGAAGCTGAGGTGCTTTAATATCCCATGAACTTGTGTGAAACTAATGACTCCAACAAATCCATTAACCATGTCCATAAGTCCAGATCCATTAGACCTGCATGCACTAATGCATCCCCAGATGGTAATGGAAATGTTGACTATGTGAAATGAGGGGGTGGGTGAAATATTAATTAACATCTCCATTTTAAATTCCCATTTGTATTTGACTGTTTGGACAGACAGTCAAATCACAGTCACTCTCTGAAGCTAGCAGAGTAATACTTAACCAGAGAAGTGAAAGTTATTGTATTTTATAGTTTTCGCATAAAATAACATGTAAATGTAAAATTGACAGACGCAGTTGACTGCATCGCATATTCATGGTAAATAAAGTTATCAGTTTTGAAATCAGTGTCTTTTCTGTCAGGAGACAGGACAGATTGAGATACTCTTGGGGGCATTAATCTAGGTCATGAGGGCATGTGTCATGTGTCATGTGTGATGCTGAGTTTTATGGGCCCCAATAAAACTCAGAAACTGTAGATTCAGTCCTATTATTTTTCTTCAGTAATTTTTTACTCCAGTCTCTCTTATCTCTTTCACACACAGACACACTGATACTCATCCTCTTATTTTATATCCGTAGAAGCTGCTCCAGGGAATTTGGTGTCAACTGGAGGTTTCTATTTAGACAGAAATAAAACAGATGAGATCTAGCGATCTCAAATTTCTCGGCTATGGCAATAGTGACACTGTTTTAAAGTCCGCGTGAACCGGAAGTTGCAAACGACTTTTCTCCAGTGTTGTGACGCATTTCCCAGTGAAAAGGAATATTGAACAGAGGGCAGGGTTTTACTCTAGCGCTCCTCCTCTCCATCTCTGCTCATAACAGACTAACGGTTTGAGGGGAGAGGTTAAGCATTTCCCAACCCAAGCCGTCAAACCTACATCATCAGAGAAGGAACGCCATTCCAGACCGGAAGTAACTTTCCAGACTTTGATTAAAGATTACGACGGCAAACAATTTTTTTCTGTGTATTAACTTGCACGGATTCATTTTTCACCACAAGACTAGTAATATGCGCTAACAAAGTAAATAGGGTCAATTTTGACTTCAGTTGGACTTTAAGCACTGATTTTATAGATATAGTCACGTGTTGAGTTGGTGATTAAAGGAAAAGTTCGGTATTTTACACTTAAAGCCCTATTTACAGATCGTTTCTGATGAAATAGAACGGTTAAGATTAAAATTTGGACACATGCTGCTGTCCCGAGAATTTTAGGTTTATTTTGCTTTCCCCCCACCTACAGAATGGCAGCCTATGGGCACTGGAACAATCCTTCCTAAAATGCATTAAACTTTCGTTTACAAAGACGTAAAACTCACCGAGTGGTCAGGGGTGTTCACTGATATGCTCACACAAAAATCGCTGCAAAAGATGCTTTCCAACAGGTTTTATTGTAGTTTTTGTCCAACTCCTTCGACTTGTATTGAAAGAGCTGTGTGAGGTACGTTACTCCGCCGCTTCTTCTTCTGCTTGTTCTGTGTATTCAATGAAATGCCAGTGGTTTGCTTGCAATTGGCAAAGGTGCATTATCGCCACCAACTGAGCTGGAGTGTCTATTATTCAAGCTCTCAACGGAAGAATCTACAGGTATGAGACGTTTGGAAAAATAGATCCACAGTTTTACAACGAATTGTAAAACACCTGTTGGAAAGCATCTTTTGCAGCAATTTTTGTGTGAGCATATCAGTGAACACCCCTGACCACTCGGTGAGTTTCACATCTTTGTAAACGAAAGTTTAATGCGTTTTATGAAGGATTGTTCCAGTGCACCTATACACCCATTCTAGAGGTTTTGGGGAAAGCGAAAGAAACCTAAAATTCTCGGGACAGCAGAATGTGTCCAAATTTGAATCTTAACCGTTCTATTTCATCAGAAACGATCTGTAAACAGGGCTTTAAGTGTAAAATACCGAACTTACCCTTTAAAACTAAATCAGGTTATAACAGATCTGCTGCTTAAAGGCCCACAGAAGTACCTTGAAACGCGCAGCTTTGTATGATGCGTTGACGTAATTTCCACTGAAACAGGAAGCTAAGGCGGGACATATTGAATGGCTTCTCCGCCTTTTCAAATAGCCAATAGCGTTTAGTTTACCTCACAGACTGCAGTCGTATACTTGACAGCACCATGGAAACGAATCCGAACGCTGATACGTTGGATTCAATAGTAACGTTAGAGGTGTGAATAAATTCTAGCCATTTCATTCTGAAAACGGAATAAAACTCGAGCGTTTGAACAACCGAACACACATCTCCAACCCATATTGCTCCGTGACGTGACAACAGTAGTGATGTCCG
The DNA here is from genome assembly GCF_964197995.2 of Scardinius erythrophthalmus. Classification (NCBI taxonomy): domain Eukaryota; kingdom Metazoa; phylum Chordata; class Actinopteri; order Cypriniformes; family Leuciscidae; genus Scardinius; species Scardinius erythrophthalmus. Next base: position 10,086,028 of record NC_138232.1, read on the forward strand.
GTTCGTGAACCGGTTTTTTTTTTGTGAACCGGTCGAACCAGTTCACCAAATCGAACTGAATCGTTCAAAAAAAGAGTCATGATCCAATTTTCTAAAGTTACTCGCTTTCAGACGTGCCTGACAATCACTCCGACTCGAAATGAACAACATCCCGGAGTATATGTAACTCCAGTAACTCCGACAGTTAACTGATGGAACTGATGAGCACGAGCAGCTGACATTTGAGCATGTGTTTACTGTCGAACATACAGTCCGGTACAGCCACAGTCACTTTGGCCAGGTGGTATTTATAGCATAGGGGGCGGGACGCTTCAGATTCTAGAGATGATTTGATTGGACATAAGATGTGATGAGAAGCTGAAGTCCACGGTGACGTCATACAAATCTGTGATCCATTTTAGCGGAAGTGAGAGACTGTATGTTTTGAATGCTTATATCTCCTAAATGCTAATTTTGTCATTGTTCTGGAACACACCAGCTTATTTATAACATTAAGGCTAACATATTCATCCTAAGATCCAAAAAACTTAAATTTTGATTTCAGGAGACCTTTAAAGACACAGGTTTAGACACATCTGATCATCATTCACAATTAAAAAAGTATTTCTATTCCATTTTCTACATTACTTTCAATGCAAGCATGCTGTAGCTAGCAGATAATATAGAATTTTATATGTTGTAAAATAGCAGATTGACTGATGCATTCTGAAAGGTATTTGGCACTATTCATATATATTTTAAATACAACCTATGCTTTTACATAAAGCCTTATGAAAAAACACTAATGTCTAAAAAATGAAATAAATTGAATTAGATTAGATTTAGATTTCAAGAATTATAAAGACTGCACTTGCGAAAAGTTTTAGTCAATTAAATATTTTAGAGCTTAAGGTTATTAGAACAAAATTTTAATCACTATTTTTACAATTCTTAATTTTATTCATTTCAATTACTTTTCCATGCCTGGAAATCAAAATTAAAATACTGTGATACTTCCAAGTATTCCATGATTAGTGGAACCTTGTAAAAAGAATCAAAAGTGCTATATGTAATGTTTTTCGACCACTAAAGCATAAAAAAAAACATAATATGTTTGCAGATACTTAGGAAACATTCTGTGTGTTCTGTTCCGTGTCGGAATGTCTGTTTTTGTTTTGGTCTGTGTGATCCTGCCCACTGCCAGTTTACTCCATAGTATTTCAACACCCCGGGATGCCAGTTGGAGGAAAACACAGATTATTGTAGCCAAGGAAGCAAGCAAATGAACTGGGTATGAGATTGCTATACCTGACTAAAAAGCCTCACCATCCATCTAAAAAGCTCTATGACCAGAGGCATATTAAACTGTGGATAAATCACCTCATTAACTTGACAGTGTAATGCTCAGCGTCTTCCATTGTCAACTGCGCTCGTTCCTGTTGCGTGTCCTCAAACTGGCAACCCGCCTAAGCATCAAGTCTGAGGCAGAGGGGACGGAGGAAACAGCTCTCTCCAATATTTCTAATTTTGACAGCAGTACCCATTTCCACCACTAAATGTCATTATTACATAATGCACCTGTAAACAATTGCTGCATCCTAAAACACCACTAAAAAAGTATGTTCTATATAGTATTAATGTGTGTAGTATGAATGTAATCTGGACATATTACATTCGGCATGTGGTCATTATCACCTGACCTACCAGCGTCAGTTGTGTCGCTTCACTGCCATTCACAGGCCTCTCCCATGCATGGCCTCATGGGATAGTAAAGTGTACAACATATGCACACTTCAGAACCTCACCGAAAGTAGAAGGTCATCTGGGTACTTTCGACTACTCTTTTATGAGTACTGTGAATTCGGACTTCTTTGTCACGTACTGTTTTTCGCCCTATACTATATAGTAGGGAAGTATGCAATTTCAGATGCAGCCAATGGTTTTCTGTTTTCCACAAAATTACAAACAATGTTCAGAAGTTTGGGGTAAGATTTTTTTATATTTTTGAAAGAAGACTTATGTTCACCAAGGTTACATTTATTTGATTCAAAATACAGCAAAAAACAGTAATATGATATTGTGAAAGATTATTGCAATTTAAAATAACTGTTTTCTAATTGTATATATTTTATATTCAATTTATGTTTCATTGTTTTATATATCAATGTATAATGTAATTTATTATTGTAATGGAAAAGCTGAGTTTTCAGCAGCAAATATGCTGATTTGGTGCTCAAGAAAAATTCTCATTATTAACAATTTTGAAAAAACAAATTTAGGATGAAAAAAGTTTAAAAGAATGCCAGGTATTTGAAATTGAAATATTTAGTAACATTTTAAATGTCGTTTCAGTCACAATTTTACACACACTTGATGAATAAAAATATTTATTTATATATATATATATATATACCCCAATTTTTTGAATGGTAGTTTATGAAACGTTATGTTAAAAAAACAGTCAGAAATAGCCAAAACTCTGCGCACTAATATTTCTGCAACAGGCACTTGAATGGTGGAAAAGAGCACATTGAAAAGACCTAATCACTGGATTATATTTAGTTTGGTTATATTTTTTGGCAACCTCCGTCTGAGACACTGATCAACAGGTTGTTGAGAAAAGATAGAAAGTTCTGGCTAAACTACTGTGGCCAGTGGTCCGCCATTATAAAAGTGTTTCGTTTTGATTCAGTTTTAGGAAAAGTGTAGTGGGGAGGGGGAGGGTGTGCTCTTGTTCATCACCTTTGGTGCAGTGCGGGTGTTGGCTGGGGGTGGAGGTGGGCCAGGTGTTATGTTATATAAAGGGATGACGGGCCCTGCTAAGAGCTCTGGAGAACAGGATGGTGTTTTGATCAGAGGTGGTGGGTGTTTTAGCCCGTGGGTTGCATTCACACACACATACTGTACAGACACAAACACGGTGTCCGGGCTGCTTTGTGCTCGTCTTCTATGTGAGCCACAGAGAGCAAGGTCAGTTATGCTATTCTATCTATTGATACCATAACATCCTTAAAATCTAGCAGATGGACTCCTTTGAGCAGATGGATACAGATCAAATTGTCAGAAAACAACAGTGACAAAAAAAAACAAGAGGTGGACACACAATACAAACTTAACGAATTTTACAACAAAAACAAGATTCATACTATTTATCTCCTCTTTCTTGAGTAAAAAAAGCCAGAATGCAACAACTAAACAACTAGTGCAACAATCATTGACTGTTACATAAGAAATAATTGCCTCTCAAGCAATACTGTGACCACTAAATTACAGGTTGAGAGTGTTTAAAAGAAATATCCTAGGTTAAATACAAGTTAAGCTCCATTACCACAGGAAAAAAAAACCCTGATAAACATAAAATGTTGACAATTATGGACTCAGAATTGAAGTCTATGGGGAGAAGTACACAACAGTCCATTGTTGCACACACTCACACACACACATACATATATACCAATTACAAATGAGCTACAAAGATGAAATCATACATGGCCACCAAAATATAAAGGATTATATAATTTAACGTTCTTGAAGGTAGGGAAATCAAATTAAATGCCTGGTTTATTGTAATCATATTAGTGGATTTTAAATGACAGAACTATCATTTGAATAAGCAAGTTATCTTATAATTAAACCTATAACATCTACAAAATCTATGATTCTGTAGATTTAAAAAGATCATGCCTGACCAGATGGGGAGGGTTGGAAGTTGGAACACCTTCCATTGTTTGTCTGGACGATGGACAGACCAACATTTTTTTTTTTACTCCAAGACAACACAAGACAAGACAAAGTAGCGTATTGGTTATGCACCACACACACACACACACACACACACACACACACACACACACACACACACACACACACACACACACACACACTGTCTGTCATTAAAGTAACTAGGTTTTTTATATGGTTTGCATTATAAAATGTCTCCTATTTGTTCCCATTTATGAATTAAATAAATGTGTAACACTTTAAAATAAGGTTCATCAGTTAACATTAGTTGACTACAATAGCTAACATGAACTAAGAATGAACAATACTTCTTCAGCATTTATTAATCTTAGTTCATATAAATTTCAACATTTACCAATACGTTAATAAAATCAATATTTGCTAACATTCGTTAATGCACTGTGAACTAACATGCACAAACAATGAACAGCTCTATTTTTATTAACTAATATTAACAAAGATGAATAAAAAGTGTATCAAATATTGCACATTTTTAGTTCATGTTAGTTACTACATAAAGTGTTACCAATGTCATGATGATCTTATGTCTATAATGAATTAAGTAAATTTGATCACCACAATAAAGTAAAAAGTCGTGTAGAGTAGTGTGCTAGGTTTTAACAGCAGTACTCTCTGTTCTTTACACTAATTTACACAATTTAAGCTTATACATTTATTAACCACTTTAATCAGAGCATAAATATGGGACTTACGTTTGAGATATATAGAACAAAAACACAGATGTTGTTACAGACGCTGAAACAAAACCCTCAAAATGTCATTATGTGCAGCATTGGGCAACGTTGTGTCATGGTGGACTGCAAAAATTTAAAAAAAGAAAAATTTCAAATCCATTAACCGCAAGAGTGTAAGCAGCATCCATACAAAATGTATATTACCTGTAAGTATTTACTTGGTTTACCAAATTACATAACACATTGTTGGCCAATACCACACAGAATACTTAACATTCCAAAATTGCACTTTTGTCATCTAGTAAAAAGGTTCAAACTCACTTAGAGTCTATAGGCTACTGCACTGGTGGTGGGATCAACTTCTATTTAACATTCATTAAAGAAATCAACTGAGGCTGAACTGATGAATTACAGAACTTTTTCTGTCAAGAAATAACGAACTAAAGAAAGAAACAGCTGTGTCCACTTGCGCACAACATGCAGTGATGATAGGTTTGATGTAAGCATACTTTTGTGTGCGCGGAACCTCTTAAAGTTGTTGAAAGAGTTTGTGCAGTCCTCTAGTTTTAGTTACAGATGGTGTCACAGGTGAATTTGCTTCAGAAAAGAAAAATAGCGACCCGGTTTTTTTAAACGTAACTGACACAATCTACTACGAAAGCGTTGGGTAAAATCAGTAAGGGGAAACAAATATACGCATTCAGCGAGAACCATATAGGTTGAATTGATGTAACCACGAAGACTTACCAGATAATATGAGCGATTCAGAGAAATAGATGTATGAAGGGTGGCGTTCTTGATCGCTTCCCCCAGAGAGTCTCCTGATGTTTGAGTTCCCGGTAATTAAATTTTTGGCCAATATTCCGCGTGCCACGCTCTATTCGCGCGCTCTGCTGCCAACCCAGAAACCTGCACTTAGAGCGCGCTCTCGATTTCTCTCTCTCTCTCTCTCTCTCTCTCTCTCTCTCTCTCTCTCTCTCTCTCTCTCTCTCTCTCTCTCTCTCTGTGTCTCTCAGGTAGAGGTGCAGTATAGGGTTTAGCTGCAGCTGAAACTGCTCTTTGCTGGTTTAACACAACTACAGTATATCTGAGGATACAATCTTTTTGTATCAAAACGTAATGTTTTAACGTTCATTAACATACAGGTATTGGTTATGAGAACACAAAACGGTAAAATGGTCGAAAACAGTTGCAGGTTAAAGGATAAGAGTAAAAAGCTCCCATTAATTGGGTAATTCCTGTTATGCAGTACATTTTCATGTCCCTGTCATGTATGTCTTAATATATTGGATGAAATATTACACTTTCAAAGATTATTTTTTTTTGTCAAAATATCTCATTTTGGCCTGGTTTCACAGACAGGGTTTAGATTAAGCCAGGATTAGGCCTTAGTTCAATTAGGACATTTATATAGCTTCTATAATGTCTTAGAAAAACACATTACTGGTGTGCATCTTGAGACAAAACAATGGCACTAAAATCTTTTAAGATATGTCAGTGCACGTTGCTTTCAGTAAAGACAGCTCAAACATGCATTTTTAGGCTGGGACAAGCTTAAGCTTTGTCTGTGAAACCGGGAGAAAAATTATTAATAGTATATATTATATTATTTTTTATTTTTTATATTATTTTACTACTTTGGTTGAAGCAAACTAGCCATTTATAAAGAAATCTAAACTGTTTAAATCCAATCTGGGACCTACTTACCCCTTTCTCACACACATACTGTTACAGTCCTGTAAAATAAAGGCAAAAACAACTTGTAAAAAAGCATTTTTCTATCCACTTCACTTACTTTCTATAGTGTAGATAAATCAAGCTATACCTATAAAGTTTAAGGGGCCTGAGTTTGACCAGAGCATCTTTCTGAAAGTATTATGTGCTTTTATAGAAAAGCTTTCTTAATTCAAGACAAGAATAATCATATTTAAAAAGTCAGAGTTCCAAAGGTACAGCATAACAAGAACGACCCAAGTCCAAAAAGAAACAGCTGCAAAATAGGCCTACTCTTTTTTTTTTTTTTAACAATGCCTGTTTTTTTACAGTTCAATTACAGTTATTTCTGCAAAAGGGCATGTGCTGTAGGCCTATATCTAAAATTAAGCTTTGTAACTGCATGGGTGTAATTGTGGAGTGTGTGGCATCTGTTTCTGTTCTTTTGGCTTATATGATTGTAGCTCTTCTCACACATAACTTATAAATAGTGTGTTAATCTTGCTCGCCTTTCTTATAGTTCTTAGTTACACCATTAAAAACAGTAAACCTTCAATCATACATGTGTTAGATGGCAAAATAATCACTAGTACCATTGTCTTTCCCCCCCCCCCCCATAAATTTAGTGATGGGGTATGCCGATGCTTTCATAAGTTTTAATAATGTTTAAGTAATACCAGCTCCCACAGAGTTTGTTATTAATGTCTGCATATCTCTGCCGTTTTTTCCAATTATTTTAATTGTGACATTGTCTTTAAAGTCGAATATGTAGATTTAAATGTTTTAATTTAAATTGACACTTAAATTTTATATTTTCATATTCACACATTTTGTTTGTAAATATATATCACTCCAGGCGTCAAAAATCCTGGATAGTGAAAATGCTTTTATTTTTGACATCTTTGAAAGAAGTTTCTTGTGCTCACCAATGCTGTGTTTATTTGATCAAAATTACAGTAAAACAGTAATAATTATGGAAACTGTGATACCTTGTTTTCAGGATTCTTTGAGGAAAAGTTCAAAAGAACAGCTTTTATTTGAATTTTTTTTAACACTGTAGAAGTCTTTACTGTCACTGTTGTGTTTAATGCTTCCTCGCTAAACAGAAATATTAATTTATTTAAAAAACTTTTATTAATTAAACTAATACTTTTATTCAGCAAGGATGCATTAAACTGATCACAGTTTTTACCTCATGACAATTGCTGGAAGTTTGTGACAGGTGAATGCTCAGGTGTGGTAACTTTAAAGATTGTGGATTGCTAAATATTTATAATGCTTTATATCTGGTTATAATTGATTATTCCAGACACAGAGCCAGTGAGAGAGTGTTTGTGAGTCAGCTGGTTCGTATAGCCTGTTGGAGGCTGGACACCTGTGCTATTCCAACAACGTGGGTGGACTCTGATGTGGCGCACCAAAGTTGTTTCATTAATGACGCCATCCTCACAGACGGCCTTGTGTCGGTATGTGTGTGTGGATAAGGGAGACAGAAAGACATACAGACACATTCTTAAACTCACAAAAAAAAAAATAGCTGTGTTTAATATTTAAAGATTCCAACCCACTCTTTTTACAAAGCTTATTCTAATAAAAATAATAACTTTTAATGGTCTGTTATTTCTTTTTTTTTTCTTTTTTTTTTGACCTGATGTTCTGTCATTCTTTCTCTCTTGCTCTCTCGCCCCAATTTGCTAATTATGTCATTGGTTTAATTCAATCATCTGGACTGTCACTTAGCACAGCGCAATGGCCTAAAAAAGTGAATGTCAGCCTGTATAAATTGTAAACTTTGAATGGAAGGAAGTTCCTTAAAATGTTATAGTTTGAGGGTTTTTAGGTGATAAGCTTTGTGATTGAATAGTCTATGCAGTAAGTTTTAATCTCATTCTTACATCGCACTTCCTGTTCATGATCATATTAATACTGATTTTTCCCCCAAACCCAATTTTATGTATGTAGTTTATCTATCCATCCAGCCATCCATCCATCCATCCATCTATCTATCTGTCTGTCTGTCTATTTCAAAAGGTACAGTTAGTTTTTCTCAGTCGCTTTGATACATTTCTTGAATCATCCTTAAGATTTGTAAACCAGTTGTGCATTTCTCATAAATCCTTAGTTTATCTCTCAAAACTAAGTTTTTACGTTAATGAACATATCAGTGCCATCAGAATGACAAGTCCTTGTGTCATCGTTCACAAACAAGATGCTTAGTCATGTTGTCAATATAACAGTCTCTGTCAGTATTTTCAGGTGTAAACTATGGCTATGATTTTGATGACAATGATTGAAAATGCACAAGACTGCACTTTATCTGTATGGCATATATAAATTTCAACATTTCAAGAGACTGGACAGGATTCACAGTTACACTTTTACTGTTGGCCTGTCAACAAATTACAGTAAAATGTCATTGCGATTATTATTCAACCCCCATTCAACCCAAATCAGGTTTATTTGCAAAATGTACAGACTTTCAGCTGTTTGCAATGAACAAATCAAGTCAAGTCAAGTCAAGTCAAGTATATTTGTATAGCGCTTTTCACAATACAGATTGTATCAAAGCAGCTTCACAGTATTAAATCAAAATAGCACAACAAGGTTTGTTTCTAATGGAAAAAAACGTCCTCGTTTGGTAAGGCTGATCAATAGTATTATTGATTGATTAAATTAAATTAAATATCCCCAAATGAGCATGCCAAAGGCAACAGTGGCAAGGAACCGAAAAACTCCATCAAGTGACCTAATGGTGACCTAAAACTCCATCAGGTGACCTAATGGAGGAAAAAAAAAACCTTGGGAGAACCCAGGCTCAGTCGGGGGCCAGTTCTCCTCTGCCGTTTATGAACTAGAGTTTTGGAGCTAAATGTGAAAATGCTCTCCCTCCTTTGGTGGATCTGGATATCCTAGGTATGACCAAAAGCCTCGAATTTAGTGATCTTAAAGAGCGCGATGGATTATAGAGCGATAGAAGCTCCGTTAAATAGACTGGAGCTAAGCCGTTTAGGGCTTTATAAGTCAGTAGCAATACCTTATAATTAATACGGAACTTTATAGGTAACCAATGCAGTGATGATAAAATCGGTGTTATATGATCATATTTTCTTGATCTAGTAAGAACTCTAGCGGCGGCATTTTGAACTAACTGTAGCTTGTTTATTGAGGATGCAGGACAACCAGCTAATAAAGCATTACAGTAATCTAGTCTCGAGGTCATGAATGCATGAACTAACTTTTCTGCATCCGAAACTGATAGCATGTTACGTGGCTTAGCAATGTTTCTAAGGTGGAAAAAGGCTGTTTTTGTAACATATGAAATATGATTTTCAAAAGACAGGTTGCAGTCTAGTATAACACCCAGGTCTTTTACTGTAGAGGATAAAGTAACAGGACATCCTACAATGTTAAAGTTGTATTGTGAGAGGTTTTGTGGGCAGTTTTTTGAACCGATATATAGTACCTCTGTCTTGTCTGGATTTAATAAAAGAAAATTACGCGTCATCCAATCTTTTATATCTTTAACACACTCTGTCAATTTGGATAATTTACCGTTTTCATCCGGCCGTGATGAAATATATATTTGAGTGTCATCAGCATAACAATGGAAACTAATTCCATGTTTCCTTATAATATTTCCAAGTGGCATCATATATATTGAGAATAATAGAGGGCCTAACACAGATCTCTGCGGCACTCCATAGTTTACTGAAGTTATGATCAATTTTTCTCCATTTAAATAGACAAAATGGTAGCGGTATGATCTGAACCAGCTTAATGCTTGTCCTTGAACACCAGTATAATTTTGTTGTCGATATAAGAGTATTGTGTTATCTATAGTATCGAATGCAGCACTAAGATCAAGTAAAACTAGTATTGAGATACAGCCTTGGTCAGAAGCTAAAAGTAAATCATTTGTGATTTTAACGAGCGCAGTTTCAATGCTATGGTGCAGCCTGAATCCAGACTGAAACTTTTCATAGATGTCATTTTCTTGCAAGAAAGAGCCCAGTTGACTTAAGAACTTTATAAGAACTTTTTCTTATATTTTAGACATAAATGGAAGATTTGAAATGGGTCTATAATTTGTTAGATTATGTGGGTCAAATTGTGGTTTCTTAATGAGTGGTTTTATAACTGCCAGTTTAAATGTTCTTGGTACATGACCTAAAGATAAAGATGAGTTAATAATATTGAGGAGAGGCTCTTCCACTATAGGTAACACTTCTTTCAGTACTTTAGTTGGTATAGGATCTAATAAACATGTTGTTGTTTTAGATGAAGTGATAAGTTTATTTAACTCTTTTTGTTCTATAGTTGTAAAGCACTGTAATTGTTCTTGCAGGGTGATAATTGAGGCTGAATTATAAGGCGCGATTGAAGATTGAACGTTTACAATTGTGGTTCTGATGCTTTCTATTTTCTCAGTGAAGAAGTTCATGAAATCATTACTACTAAACTGTAAAAATTAAAAGTAATTGAAATAGCTCAACACAACAAATGTTTCACAAGCAAGGAAAAGGACACAGAAAGATAGCGAAGGAGTTAAATGTTCCTAGAGACACAGTTGGAAGCATAGTTCGCAAGTTCAAAGGTAAAGGAACAGTGGTTACACTTCCTGGACGGGGCAGAAAAATACAACTGCAACCAGATTTCTGAGAAGGCAGGTTCAGAAAAACCCTTGAGTGACTGCAAAAGACCTGCAGCAAGACTTGGTGGCAATAGGCACTGAGGTTTCAGCTTTCACAGTAAAGTGTGTTCCAAACGCATGCGGTTTCCATGCCAGAACTCAAAGACCTACACCACTACTGACCCAAAAGCATAAGAAAAGTCAGCTCCAACTTGCTAAAAATCATATAAATAAGCCACAGAAGTTTGGGGATTCTGTTCTGTGGAGTGATGAAACAAAATGGGAACTTTTTGGCCATATGGATGGTATGTCTGATGAAGAAGAATGAAGCATGTGCTGAAAAGAACCTCTGTCTACAGTTGAGCATGGTGGTGCTCGTGATGCTCTGCGGCTGCTTTGCATCCTCTGACACTGGAAACATGCAGCGTGTGGAAGGCGTGATGGATTCATTGAAGTGTCAGGAAATCCTAGGAGAAAACATCATGCCGTCAGTGAGGAAGCTGACGCTTAGGCATCATTGGACCTTCCAACAGGACAATGATCCCAAGCATACCTCAAATTCCACCAAGGCTTGGTTGCAGAAGAAGTCTTGGAAGATTCTACAGTGGCCATCACAGTCACCTGACTTGAACCCCATCGAAAATCTCTAGTGGGATTTGAAGAAGGTGGTTGCAGCACGCAAACCCAAGAATATTACTGAACTGGAGGCCATTGCTCATGAGGAATGGACAAAGATTCCTCAGAAACGCTGCTGTCTTGCTATACATCTCGTTTGCAGCAGGTCATAACAGCAAAAGGTGTTCTACTAAGTATTAAGATTTTATTAATTTTGAGACTGCAGAAGTCATTAAAAGTTGCATATTCAGTTGAATTTGGGGAAACCACTTGAAACATTTGTTGTGTTGAGCCATTTCAATTACTTTAGTTGATTTGTTCATTGCAAACAGCAGGTAGTCTGTAAATTTTGCCTGATTTGCAATGGGGGTCGAATAATTTCGATTACAACTCTACATGTCTGTTTGTGTGTTACATTATGTCTCTAAAGAATATTTACTGTAAAATTCAAGTGGACTACTGTAATACAGAATTACAGAAAGTATACTGTAGTGAATATTGTATGATTACCTGTTCTGTCTATGAAATTATTGAATGATTGAGGAATTCTCCCGACATTCGGCTATACCTGCCTCAGCCATTGTTAGGTCATGATTGAGAACGTGGTCCACAATAGTGGCCCTTATTTCACCAGAAACATCTCTACAATCTTGGCCTCTTCTATACCTCTTCCACTGACTCTGTAACCCGTCCACCATGTATCCTTATTCCTAGCTCTTCTTCTTGCCGGTTGCTGACCCTGTTTGTTTCCTTGTTGTTCTTCCATTGTCAGAATTTGTAACTCTGTGTTGTGCTGTTTATATATGCTTGCCAAATGAAACTTCATGAGATGCTAAAGATACAAAAAAGAAAACATAGAAATGTATAGAAAATATGCTTTTTATATTAAAGTTTAAGTCAACCAGTTCAACCACTTTGCATTTAATGACTTATATAAATAACTAATGTCTAGATGTTTTGACAATTCAACAGGGAACCCGTATAATATTTTTATCAACATGACATTAGCGATTACACACACAGCAGAAAATTGCACATAATCAATTGCATGAATGTACCAAAGCATTTGCAATTTGCTCAAGAGAATTAGAAATTGATTAACTTAATTATGTACGGTTTAAAAATCAGATTTTAGATTATGTTTCAGGATCCTGAACATTTAATTCATACCAAACCAATATTTTTGTGACCTCTATAAATAGCACGTTCAGATTCAGAAAGAGGTGCAACAAGTTTTTTCTTTCCTAAATATTTTTAGAAAAGGGTCTAACTCCGACATCATTGGACCAGTAGTTTTCAAATGTTTTTTTGCATTATGAGTTCTTTAAAGATGATTGGTTACCTTGACAACGATCGTCTAGTCTCGTTTTCTACAAGCGTCATGACAGAGCGCAGAGGAGAGAGTGAAACGTATCAACTAACAAGCCTTGGCTTGCTGGGAACAAACAGTCTCTATCACAGTTTTGTGAATAAAAATCTTTTGGGAGGGAGATGCATTTGCAATGAAGTGGTAAAGAATTGGAGGCCTGACAGAGAGTATTTCTAGCAGAATGAGAATAGTAGAAAAGAATAAACTGATAGTTCATGCTGCCACCATGCAATATTTTGCATATCTGAGTATACATCAGGAAAAAAGTTGACTTTTTACCTAAAAATACACAGTCAAGTAGTTATTTAGCAGACAGATTAATCCAAAGTGACACTTATTTTAGTGACAGTCTTCTTGAAAGGGGCCTTCTGAAGTGCACGTGATGAGATTCGAACTTGCAACCTTTCCAAATAACAGATAGTAAGAATCAGATGCTTTTACGCGTGGCTTAAACCAGAACTGTAGTATGTTGCATGTGCACATATGTGTGTGTTTGTGTGGGCGGGTGTGTGTGGTACAGACGCAGAATCATGAGCTCAATCCCCTCAGAGCTTTGCCACTGTAGATGACAAACTCTCACGTTGTCATGGTTACCACAACACAGATGCCCCAGTTACGTCCAGTGCCATGAAGAGTGGCACATTCTCCATCACAGATGAAGACGCGTCTTTCATAGACTGAATGTTCACATTAACGTTGCATAAATGTATTGTTACGTATCTGAATGGTATGTGAACAGCTTCAGATGGTCAGATATAAAATCAGACATGTTTTTCTGATAATATAACTTTATAGATGCATTTTCAGGCATGGCTCTTTGAAAGCCAATCAGAAAGGCCCGCTGAATTGCGTCCTCTTAAGTGCACATCGAGTGGAAGGAATGAATGGAGGACTTGCTCGCTGAATGAGTGAAAGCAACATATGACGGACATTGAGAGATTTTTTCGGCTTCAAGTGCCTCTGTCCTGTCTGTGAAACGTAGCTATCTCTCTGCAGACTGTAAATGTTTAATAATGTTGTTTCTTACAGAGCAATCTAGCACAAGCCTTCACACCAGACTCCCAAACCTGATCTAAAGGCCACTAAAGAGCACCATTTCATTTCTTATGAATACTAACATGACATATTTTGCTTTAAATGTGTTTGAATGTAGTATCGCATATTTTGGTTTGTCTATAAGACGGTTACCTTGTGATTTGTCAGTTCCAGTTAGTGTTGAGAGTTGGCTGGCATTATGATTCCCAGTGGTGACGGTTCACTTCTCCTCAGCACAAACTCACAATGGAGCAAATATATGTTTTCTGCACAAATTTGAAATCAATTGATACAGCAACGTGATTTTCTAAAGAATTCTGTTGGCCATCCAACATATTCAGCGTCAAAGCTAGGTTGCCATGGTGATAAGCACAGAAACCAAATCAGGGTCCTTGGAAGATGAGTGTTTGTGTGTGTGTGTGTGTGTGTGTGTGTGTGTGTGTGTGTGTGTGTGTGTAAGCGCAGTCATGGAATATAAGTAATGGAATTAACCATTTGCTCTGCCCTGATCATCCATCAGTACTGTAGGTTTTCCAGGTTAAACTATCTGGCTCAGGCTGTAAACTTCACATGTACTTGCGGTACAAAAAGTGTACTAGATATTGTTCATGGCGCAAATAGATAAGAGGCATTAGTAATCTTTCTTTTAATGTTCTCCTTGCACAATAAATTACAAAATCCCATTATCTGTGATTGATTTGATGACTTTAAGAAATGAAAGTCCTCTATTAAACAATAGGTTTTAATACATTGTGCAAGAACTAATTTGTTTCAAAGTGTTCTATTTTTGACAAGAGGCCCCATTATCTACATTAGTTTATATAACTTGAAACATTCTAAATCGTATACAGTACAGACTGTACAAGTCGTGTTTGTGCTCAATGGAAATCTCAGCTATGGGTTTAAAAGGAGTCAAGGCCGATGAACAACAAAGACAGACACCAGTGAGCAGCATGTTCTCATCAACCTTTAAAGAGATTCCAAACCTCTATGACTTCCTTTCTCTGTGGAACTCAAAAGATAATATTTGGAAGAATGTTTCGGTGACCACTGACTTCCAGCGCATGGAAAAAACATTTCTCAAAATATCTTGTTTCCATTCCTCTGAAAAAAATCCTTAATAATGGTTTGGATGACACAAGGGCGAGAAACCAATGACAGAATTTTCATTTTTGGAAAAATCCTTTTTTATATACAGTAGTGAACATTTGAAGTGGATAAAAAAAGTTAATCAAAGTTGCCCTAAGACAAGAATGGGTATTGTATACATGCATATAAAATATGTGTGTGTATATATATAAATATATATACAGTGCTATGCATAAGTTTAGACACGCATGCTAAAGTTGACTAAAAAGAGGAATAAAAAATCATCTTTTGGAAATTTAACTTAATGCCTCAATTAAAAAAATTAGGAAAAATCCAACCTTTAAAGACACCAATTTTCTTTGTGAATGAATAATGTATCGTAAATAAATAAATGTTCTTCCTTAAAATACAGGGTGCGTAAGTTTGGACACCACTATGTTAAATTCCCATAGAGGCAGGCAGATTTTTATTTTTAAAGGCCAGTTACTTCATGGATCCAGGATACTATTCATCCTGATAAAGTTCCCTTGGCCTTTGGAATTAAAATAGCCCCACATCATCACATAGCCTTCACCATACCTACACTCTAAAAAATGCTGGGTTGTTTCTGTAAACAAATTGTTGGGTTGATTGTGCTGGGTCAAAAAGTTGGGTTGTTTGGGGTACTGTAAACACATTATTGGGTTGCTCATGCTGGGTCAAATGAGTTGTAAGGGGGTCAATTCACAAATAAACGCTGGTTGGGTTATTTTGACCCAGCAACTGGTTACTTTTTCCATTCTTTGCGGAACTTTCTGGATTCTTCACTTCTGACTTGAGGAGCACGCCACTCGGAGCAGGCAGTGTTTTATGGTAAGTTATGAATGTTTACCTATATTTTTAATAAGTTGTGGTGGTAGCAGCAAGCTAATTTCACTGTTCAACATACAGTCCTTGATATGGAAGTGTGAGGGGTAACGTCCGTGAAACATTAATTAGCCACAGCTAGCCGGTTAGAATTTTTTACAAAATGCCGCATGTTAAATCCTTAGTTGAAATTAAACCAGATATATCAGCAGCCTTTTTGAAAATTTTAATTCTAAATTCATCATGTAATTATCGTAGGCCTATTCATTGTGGACGTTGCGTATTTAAAAGTGAGAAAAGCTTTTGTATGAAATCCATACGCGCAGTTTCCCTCACAGGGCTCGCACGTAAAATCAGCGGGAAATGAGTCTCTAATGTACGTTAGGCTAGCTAGTGAGTTGTGAGTGAAAAGTCTGCTGGTGTCTAAATACTCGTCTGAAGAAGTGACTGAGGTAAGTTCCAGCACAGTCTGCGTGTGTCTTGTCTGTAATGTCTCGAACCATCGTTTCTGCCAAAAAATAAAGGCTTTCAAGAGCCTTGATATAGCCTTTTTTAGTAAATGTATGACTTGCAATCTTTATAAACATCGACTGAGGAAAGGAGAAATAGCGCCAGTTTTGAGAAGAAAAGTATACCCGTTTAGTTGAACGAATGATCGTCAATATTTAAAACTTAAAAAAAATAAACTTACATGATAGCCTACCCTGTCATCTTTCATTTTATTGTGTGCAAGTTAACATCTAAACGGGCGATCATCAGCGCTGCCAGTCAGGAGATTAACGAGCAGCTTTGTGGGTTTGTGAATTTTAATGTTAAAGACACTTTATCAACATTACAGTAATATTTTACTTTTAATAAAATAATGTTTTATTTTAATGCCTTAATGTTGATAATATTTGTCAAAATTACTCTTTTATTACTATAATTCAGTTTGCAATACTGAATGCACATTTTGTTTGTTTTTCACATTTGGTCATTTGGTAATGTTTGCAATAATTTGAATTGCATATTCAGTAATAAATTGATACTTCCACAAAAAAAGCTTAACTTGCATGTCAGTTTTATTGCAACACTCTAAGTGATTGTCCGGGAAGCAGACACACTCTGTCAGTTTAAATTTTAAACTTAAACGCATCTCTTTTACCTGGAATTCATATAGAACATTATACATTTCTATTATTCAAATCAGTTAAATGATTATTAGGCTGCATAGGTCAGCCGGAACCGGGGACACTTTCCTATAACACCTGATGTACTCATTATTTAATAAGAAGAATGGCATCTATGCTAATGTATGTCTTTCTGTTCATTCTTAAGTTTACTGAAGTCAGCCGGATCCAGGCCGTAAGCAGATCAGATGGTGGACCTGCGCCTGGACCCATCCATGACGCTTTCCTGAAGTGCCAGCCTCATCAGCCCTGTGAAGGCCTCATAGACACGACTGATCCTCAACAAACTCGTCTCCATACCGGTGTGATGACTCCGACTTCCAACCAGATGGAACTGGATAAATATTCTGAATGTTCTTATTCAATCTGACCTCTGACCTGTAATGCTGCCTGGATCATAATCATACACTGTTCGCTCGATGGCCAGAGGAGAACTGAATGCCTGAGCCTTCTCTCAAGGTTTTTTTCTCCATTCTGTCACTGATGAGTTTTGGTTCCTTGCCACTGTTGCCTTGGCTTTTGGCTTGCTTAGTTGGGGACATTTAATATTCAACAATATTATTGATTTGCCTTAAGGTGGATGATGATGCAATTTTCTTCTAGAAACAAACTTTGTTGTATTATATTCATGTTACAGTATTACTGAAGCTGCTTTGATACAATCTGTATTGTAAAAAGCGCTATATAAATAAAGATGACTTGACTAACAGGTGAGGACCAACATGGTTGAATATTTACAAAATGAGATGACTGGTGAATTGCTGCACATTCTGTCCCTCAGGGATGAAATGAGGGGGACATGTCAGACCTTTGACATTGATTAACATTTGTATTTGATAAAGTAAAGTATTAAAGAAATGTATAAAATAAAATAAAAAATGAGATTGAAATCATACAGTGGCCTCTCTTGTTTATTGTATTACAGAGATAATAATTATTTTACATTCATAATATAACAAATATTTGTTTCTAATTTTATTAAGGCAATGAGACAAGAAATAACCCAGCACATGAGTAAGACTTAACCCAGCAAAAGGGTTAATTTCACCCACTGGTTGGGTCAAATGAATGACCCAGAAATATGGTCAAATGGCAAAAACCCAGCACTTGGGTCAAACCAACCCAGCGCGTGTTCTGTCCAATAGTGACCCAGCAGTGTGGTTAAGGTTGGGTTATTTTTTAACCCAGCAGTTTTTAGAGTGTAGAGACTGGCATGGGGTACTTTCCATAAGATCATCTCTCAATGCAAATCAAACCAGCTATTAGGCTAACTGAAATAAAACCATGCCAGTCTCTAGGTATGGTGAAGGCTATGTGATGATGTGGGGCTATTTTAATTCCAAAGGCCAAGGGAACTTTATCAGGATGAATAGTATCCTGGATCCATGAAGTAACTGGCCTTTAAAAATAAAAATCTGCCTGCCTCTATGGGAATTTAACATAGGGGTGTCCAAACTTACGCACCCTGTATTTTAAGGAAGAACATTTATTTATTTACGATACATTATTCATTCACAAAGAAAATTGGTGTCCTTAAAGGTTGGATTTTTCCAAATTTTTTTAATTAAGGCATTAAGTTCAATTTCCAAAAGATGATTTTTTATTCCTCTTTTTAGTCAACTTTAGCATGGGTGTCTAAACTTATGCATAGCACTGTATATATATATATATATACACACATATATATATATATATATATATATATATATATATATATATATATATATATATATATATATATATATATATATATATATATATATATATCAACCTGATCAAGATCTGATCAACCTTTTGCACTCAAATTTCACTCAAATCTTTAATATAAGAAGTTATCCTTCATGCTAAAGTCAGCATGGCATGATAGTCGATAGTCGATAGTCTTTTCTTCACAATTGTGAAGTATATCTGAGTGAAATGACTTCTCAAAACAAGAAAAATGGAGGGTGGGACTTGATTGGATGGTTGGATCATTGTGGTTTGCTATTGGTCAATCTCATGTGTGTGACAGGTTGTCCCGCCCCTTCGCCATGAACATGTCATCACAGAAAAGATGTTGCGGCAAAAGGGAGGGGGAAGTTATTTTGATTAAAGTTTAGAGGGTACCAGAACGAATAAATAAAATAAAAAGATAAATCTTTTATAGTACATATACACCCCAATATTCCATAAAAAATAAAAAATAAATGTAAATTTTGATTTCATGGTGACTTTTAGCTTGATTTGTTTGTTCGCTTCGCTGATTTTAGTGTTATTCTCAGGCACATTGTTTTTTGTTATATTTTATGATATATTCAAATATTAATAAAAATATACTAAAAATAAATATTATATGATGATGTTTAATGTTAAAATCTGCAAACATACTAGAGCTGTCAATCAGTTTAAAATTGTAGTAGAATTAAATGCAAAATATTCTAATTGTTTAATAACATTAATTTTGCATTAATATTTGCTGAGAAAAACAAACAAAAAAACATTACATTATAGACTGGCAAACTTAGCATTCTAGCTCTGTTAACAGTTACTGGGCAAACAGATTTCCCAGCAACAGTTCATGTCCTTAGACAGATATCTATTATTTTAGATATGCACAGTAGCAAGAACTACAAATTGATTATTTAGAACATGCTGGGCCTTGCAATTTGTTATTTGCTTTATGCTGCGCGTTTCATTTGATTGCTTGTCTCAGCATGCAGTTTAAAACATTAGATATAAAAAAGACAAACAGCACAAAACAAGAAATAAAAAGATTAAATTTCAGTAAGCACAATGTTTTCATGAAATTGCTCAAAATGCAAACTGAAAGGCTTTTTAAATCACTTTCTTTACTTTTAAAAGGCAAGCATTCGGTTATTTAAACTAATAATATTTTCACATTGAAATATTTAGAGGCAAACTGACCTTTTGTAAGATAAAACATTTTTGCATAATTGTAATTTTAGGTTTAGGTTTGACCTTTGCCATCATCTTTGCACAGCGCTTGGAAAGATCATATATCACCGCCTGCTTTTTCTCTCCCTCTTTGTCACACAAAAGAATGACTGCACGGATTCACTAAAAATAGTACTCTATATTATTTTCATCCGAAATGCACATTGGAGGCCTCCACTAAAATAATAGATGCATGTATATTATGACACACAAATCCAACCTCATATATAATCCAAATTTATAGCCAACAGAGCACAATAAAGTGGTGCAGAAAGAGCTTAGCACAATCAGGCTGATTCTTGGGTGAATAAACAAACTGAAACATATGAAAGCATAAAAGTGACATTAAGTCATCACACACACCCTAATCAAAAGAATGAATGCACTTTTGTGGGCTGAATCAGGGGTGAAAAACACAGAGCATCTACAATGATACTGGATCCTTTGGTCTGTTATTAGGAGTTGCAGATGGTAAATCAAGTTGCATTAATAATGATGATTCACATAGAGTTTTCACAGCTGCTAGAAGCAGCCTTCCGAAGTAAGAGTAAAGGGTTTCTATGACTACCTCTGTCAAGAAGAAATAGAAAAGCACAGCTGTCTCCTAGGCTTAACTCAGGTGTATTGCATAGAACTCTGCAATATACCAGCTTTGAGCAAAAAAAAAAAAAAAAAAAAAAGAGCCCGGGGCACAAAAACTCTGCTGAAGAGATTTTATTGACACAGAGCAAATGGAGACAGCCAAAGACAGAAGATCTCAGAGAGATACACTGTCAAAGTCACTTTTGTCTTAGTGTTTAATTCTTTTGGAATAGCTGCAGCAATATAGAGAAGAAGGAAAAGAAAAAGGGAGGCTTCAAGGAGATTCTGTAGCATACATTTTTCTTTGTGCATCCAGATAATAGCATTTTTGTCTATTGAAGGCCATTCAAAGGCAGCATTGTATTGTGATAATAATAAGTTGCAAGCAACATATACATACATATGTACATATATACATATATATATATATATATATATATATATATATATATATATATATATATATATATATATATATTATGTATTCCTTTTTTATTTAAGTCAGTAATATTTCAAATTAAACTCAAAAGTGACAGTAAAGATATGTATAGTTTTACAAAAAAAGTGTATTTCAAATAAATGCTGTTTTTATCATGATCCTGTGACACTGAAGTTGAGTAATGGATGCAAAAATTTCAACTTTGCCATCACAGGAATAAATACATTGAAATAGAAAACAGTTATTTTACATTGTAAAAATATTTCACAGTATTACTGTTTTTACAGTATTTCCAATCAAATTCAGCTTTGGTGAGGATTACAGACTTCAAAAATATTAAAAATTCTTGGGGTTTGTAATGTATATATCCATATATTAATAAAGATGGATATATAAAAATGGTGACTTACCAGAGAATTAAATATAAATCAAAGGAAAAAGGTCAGAATAGAGTGCTTGGCTAGAAGGTTACAGTTTCATTCATTAATAAAACTTTTTTTTTTAATCCAACATAGCCTGCATAACTGAGGACAATACATGTTACAAAAAACAATGCTAAAACAGATGACAAGGCAAGCTGTCACACTTATGACTCCAGTTAATATTTCTCAGTGTAGCTTTATTTCTAAATAAACTTAATTTCTGAAATAGGCTCTTCGATCAAGTCTTGACTACAAAAACGCTTTTGAATATTTACAGCGTTATTGTTTAGTAAAAATACAGTTCACGTAACATTTTTACCAATACCGGGGCATGTTATCACATGGGTTAAATAAAGTATTGCATTGTCTGCCATTAAATAGCCTATAGATAGCAAAATGTAAACAAATGAAACAATAAAACCATAGACTACTGTTTTCTGCCTTTCCCTCTGTGACAACTAGCCCAGTCAGATAAATGAAGAGGACTGAAACTGTAAAATGAGAAACAAGATCCAAATACACAGGTAACATCACTGTTGCATAATCGATTTGTCAAAAACATTCAACTCATCAAAGCCTTTGGTGCACATTTTCGTCAGTTTCATTGTTTGTGTAGATCAGCAACCTCGTAGTACATACGCCAATGAAACTGACGAAAATGTACGCCAATGAAACTGACGAAAATGTGCACCAAAGGCTTTGATGAACATTTTCGTCAGTTTCATTGGCGTATGGTTTGTGTAGATCAGCAACCTCGTAGTACATACGCTGAAAAGTGCTGAAAAAAAAGTACATGGCTGCAGATAACAGAGTAATGTGAATATGTGCTTTTATGTATTATAGATGAAGCGAGTTGATGCATTTTTTATACCCAGGCATGTTAATTGAGCTGCACAAGCAATACGAGGAAAGTGCTGGTCGTGTCGTAACTCATTAAACTCAAAGGTCAGCATAATGTCAGTATGAATTTTCAAATAAAGTTTTAAAGGGGTCATCTCAAAGCAAAGTCGTAGTTTTCCATGACCATTTCCCATAAAATTCAAATTAAAAGTTCATTCATCAGCAGCCATCTTGGTAAGCTATTTTCTATGTAAGTAAAAAGTATACAGGTACATCTATGTGAATAAAAAATAAATAACAAATTATCATAAAAAATGTTTGTCAAGCTTTGATAACATCAATAAACTCATTTTGCTCCATTAGCTCAAGATTTGAAAACAGACTTTAGAAACTTCGTGTTTTTTATATAGCACATCAAGCTCTTTTATCTCAAAGGATCAATGGAAATTTGATTTCACATGATATGAGCCCATTAGAACAATTTGGCGTAATAAGACCTGAAGTAGTCTATATCAAATAGCTGGAGGAAATTGGTAGATAATGGCCTGAAATTGTTGGTGAAATATTTATTTAGCCCAAACAATTTTTTCCCCTAATAATACCACTAAACAAATACCCACTATGGAGAGTTTACTTAATAAAAGCAGCTAAAATAACATGTTCATTTTAAACTTCCGTTAATGCACACTTCATCATCCTTAGTGTTTTCAAGTAAAAAATGCCACCAAACCACATATAAATATGAAATATAAGAAAATCATGTAGATGATTAAACAAGATTATGTTCATATTCATGTCAATTCTGTATTTCCATATATCCAGGTTTAAATGATTTATTTTCCAAAGACATGACAGTTAATCAAGAATACATGTCCTTAAACATCCATGAGCTCTCTTTGTAACTTCTTCCTCTGGTGTTACTCTCAGATGTTTAAGCTCCAACAACAAAACAAACTGTAAGATATCCGGCTTTACCTATATGGCATTTAAAAAAAAAGCAAACTTATATAATTTACAACCATTTGCAAGAAATATTTCTTTGCGAATATGCTAAAGTAAAATAATTTTCTTATTTTGTTTTGATAGTAAGTGGTGAAACATTAACAAAAGACCTCGAACTTTCTTTCATAGGAGAACATTCTGTCACTCTCAATGTGATCTGCAAAGATCAAAATGGCTTACCTTAGCATTCACTCCGATGCCGCATAGCCTTGGGTCTGCAAAATGCTTTTCATGCCATGGAAACCATTTTTTCAATTAATTCCCATCCACAGACATATTCAACCCAACAGCATTCATGTGAATACCAATCTGTACCTTTATGACCTCAGTGAGACTTTACATAATATCTCTAGATGTTTTGCGACAATGCAGAGAAGCAGTGGCAGAAAGATGGAAGAATGCAGTGCAGTTCTGTTTGCTGAAAACACACAGACTCAAGGCTAAAATTCAAACTGAATACAGAAAATAAGATGTCAGGTAAAGGAATGCACAAAATCGTGTCTTTTGAGTTAATGGTAGAGCTTGGATAGTCAAGATACATACTGAAACGGGAAGGCATTAAAATCAACAACAAAATATAATAAAATAGAAATATAACCAAAATACAGTATAACATAGTATATACACAATTATATATATCGCACAAACTTTTTTTTTTTATGTTGTCTCTTATGCTCAGCAAGCTTGTATTTATTTGATACACATATACATACACTACCCGGCTTTAAAAGAAATTCGCTATTTGGATTTAAATAGGCAAATGTTTAAGAATCTATGGTTGAATCATTATTGCAGTGATTATTATGTGTCTAGCATGCTATATGTTTGGCAACAGTTCTTCTAACCCTAACTGATTGAGTGTGTAGCTTGTAGGAAGACACGTCATAGCCATATTCCAGGATGACAATGTCAAGATTCATCAGGCTCAAATTGTGAAAGAATGGTTGGAGGGAGCATGAAGAATCATTTTCACACATGAATTGGCACCTCTGAGTCCAGACCTTAAATTCACTGAGAGTGTTTGGGATGTGCTGGAGGAGACTTTACAGAGTACTGGACTCTTGCATTGTCAATACAAGATCTTGATCAAAAATTGATGCAAATAATGATGGAAATAGATGTTGTGATGTTATTTCCATCAAGAGGTGCATCAATTTTATTGACAATGTAAGCGTTAGAACATGCTAGAAACATAATAATCACTGCAATAATGATCAATCATAGACTCTTAAGCATTTGCCTATTTAAATCCAGTGACTTTTTTATTTATTTTGTTCGGGCAGTGTATAACAGAAAACTATTCTTTAATAAAGTTATTTTTTACAGTGGCTCTGTTGTCCCCCTTTCTTTTTTTTTCTTTTTTTTTCCCGAATTTATGTGTGTAGCGCATTTTGGCAAAGTACAAACACACACATACATGTACAGATAAGCTTCAAAGCTGCCGAGGAAGAACACAGTGTTCAATAGAAGACAGGTTCCTGCTGTGGCTCTGACATCTGAAACATCCTTACCATCCTTAGCTTCCTAAAGACTCCAGCACTCCGCTGACAAAACACAAACAATACTCTGATCTCGAGGAGGATTGAAAACGAGACACAAATAAAGCACACCTGTAGAAAGACCGTTTAAACAGCTCACTGGTCAGGTTTTATGTATATTTTCATGGAATGTTCTACAAGATTGTGACTGATAACCTAATAAGTCAATGTAGCACTCTCATGGTCTACATGTGGTGTTCATATTCATCCTATTCATTTCATTTTTTCAGGATTTGGACACAGGGTTTGAATAAACAAAGACCAACAACACTTGAACAATCAATGGAGGAATCATGAACAGACAAGACAAGAGACACTAAACTTCAAAATAAAAGCACACCAATTAAGGATACATGAAGAAAAACATTTGTAACACTTTTTTTTATTAGATCTGATTGCTTAGAATAGCACTAGCAATAGCACACTTCTCTTAATAAGTAGGTATCATTCATGTTGCACAAACACTATGAGACACACCAATTTTTGGGTAGAAAAATTGGTAGTGCTTTTGCAAATATTGTTCATCTCAAATCACCCATATAAATCATTGCCAGACCCTCTCATCCCTCGCTTTCAGAGAAGACAAACCACATAAACTGGATTAATGCTTAAAGAAATGTTTTCGTCTGAGGGATTCTGGAAAGCCTGAAGTTCATGTAGTTCTGTCATGTGTGACTGTTCCAGAATCCCTCCACTAACAAGCTTATTGAACAGAAGCAACCCTCCATCATTTAGTTCCAGCCCTTCTCGCTCTCTCTCTCTCTCTCTCTCTCTCTCTCTCTCTCTCTCTCTCTCTACACTTACTTTGCTCTGCTCAAACTCTGCTCGGTCTCTAACAATGGCTGAGTGATAGAAACAATGAGAGTTAAATACACAGTGTGTCTTTAAAGTGAGTTGAGATGAAGGACAGTTGCTGGTAGCTATGCAATCAAATTGTTTCTGGGAAGTTATAGAGGTATATAGAGTTATAGATGTAGCCTATGTTTCAATACCCGCATCATGTAATTTTCCTGCTGAGGAAGCTGAACTGTGCTTGAAATAATGTGTTTCAGTCTGTTGGAGCATGGAATGGCATTTGCAACCCATTTTACTTTGCAACATGATGCATTTATGAGTGAAAAAAAAAAGTCTTGACTTGATCTTATCCATAAGAAGTTGTTGGATCTTGAGAAGTAGATGTTTCATAACAGAATTGAGCCAGACATGTAAGGAGGCTGAAAGTCAAGTTTACACTGTATCTCAATGGTAATGCATATTTTGATCTATTTTTATTCGCACCTATTGTTGCTATCACAAAATCTCAGCTCTAAATGACATTAATTGCGAGACTTTTGAAAGCATTACTAACAGCAGAAGCGTAAAAAAATCACTGTATGGATTGCACCAGTCAATTATTATTTCATGTTGACATTAATTCTCACTTGTGAATATAACTTTCCAATATATGATTTAGGAAATGGATTTTAAAGAGATCAAGGCAAGCAGTTAGACTGAAAAGACATAAATGACTCAGCATTTCATGACACTGGCATTTAAGTGTTGCGTTTCTTCCCAATGTGACAACTATATGACTCACTGCAGTACACTAGAGGACAAACCTTTACACAACATGATGCTAGCGATACTAAAGTTATGTGGAAAATAACCTACAGAAGGTCTATACTGACCTCCAGTGACGAGGAAGGTGAATCCCTTCAAATATGTCCAAAATCCTAGAATAATTTATTATCAGAACATTATCACTGCTATTGTAGGTCACTGAGCTATAACTTTACTAAAAGCAATGTAAATTATTAGCATCATGGTTCATATTTTTCAATAGCATGCATGCACCCCAGTGCAGCCATTGTCGTTAAAGAGTAAAGTGCTAAACAAATTGAGTAATCAAGTTTTCCACCATTTTAATCGCTTACAGCTATACCCGGCTAACAAAAATATGATCTAAGAACATTTTGAAAATGTTCGCATTAAATTATGTAAAGATTTCATGTCTGAATGCTCTCTTAACGTTCAAAACGTAGTTTTTTTTTATGTTTTAACATTTTTGTTGGTTTTGTGAATGTTAAGGGAACATTAAATTTGATTATTCTTCAAACATTATGGGACTGTTACTTTTGAATGTTGAACGATGTATGAATAATGCCTGTGTGCTAACGTTTTGAGGTCATTATTAATGACCAGATAACTTAGAATGAACATTCTATTAACGTTACTGAAAAATACATTTTTATAGCTTTGAGAGAACATTAGCCAAAGTTCTGAGAACGTTCTTAGCTGGATATATTCTCGAGAAATGACAAAATAATTTTGTACAACTTTTGTAAGATTATTCAAATCTGCATTTGCAATAACTATGCAAGAACTTTAAAATGTTGTTTAAAAAAAGTTTGTAATTTAATGTCAACAACATTAGTTTGAACTCTTTATTTACACTTTAGAAAATATCACAAAAAAGTAGTAGAATGAAACTGATGGAATCATATTTCAAGTAATATCATTGCTCTTATAATTTTTACAGGCAGTGTGAACATAAAAATGGCTTGTTGCTACAGTCTTCCGGATAGAACCGTGTTGCACTGTAAAGTATGAGCAATAACAGATGATTCAGTTGTTATCAGGGTAATAAACAATTTCATGTGCTTTAAAAAAGTATAAAACAATACAATCATCATACTGTAACACAACAAAAGTCTGCATTCATTTAAAAAGTGCACTTGCCCAGAAATTGTTAAAATCCCAAAGACAAGACATCAATTCGGCTGTGAATCTAGTTCACAGAGGCATGACCATTACAGAGGCACACAAAGAATGTGCATTGTCTTTGGCTGGACACACATAAGGATTCTCCAAATACAGCAGATAATCTTCAGTGCATGCTCTTTGGTTCACAAACTTCACAGGACTATACGAGCCGTTGAATCCACAGGATGAAGGCAGCTCAGACTTCATTTGGGACTAGGGTCAGGTGGAAGAAGAGTGGTCCGAGTGCACGGGTGGGGCCGGGGAGAGTGAGGAGTAGGGCCGGGGCTGGTCTAGATTCACATAGGTGATCTGGAGGTTGATGTAATGGTCCCCCTCTAGGTCGGAGTGGATCTCTTGAATAGCTTGTACGAGCGTAGGGAAACCTGGTCTCTTCTCAGGCTCAGGATGCCAGCACTGCATCAGGATGGACCACCTATAATACAAAAGTAAAGTACACAATCCAAAATTATATATATATATAGTAATTTATAGTATGTAATTTATACTCTATTGGGCCGGATTTTCTATCAGCTCTAAACCAACCCTCTTTTGGTGATGTGGACATTTTTGTGTCTGACCTTACTGCATTTGAATGAGTTTTCCTTTCAGATGCAAAATTTATGGTAGGAGAGTATTTAATCATGCAAGGTGATTTACTGAGGTTTGCGCTAGTCAGTTCACTGGTATTTTCGCCATTATTTAACGCAAACAAAAAGTATGTCTTAAACCAGATGCTAATTTGCGTTGCTCTTGGTAGATTTCGTTGGTCATTATGGAAATGATCCGGCTGTATCTGTGTTCTTTAATTTGCACATCGTCAGTAGATCACGTGCAGAGCTTTCCAGTCCCATGTGCGCTTTTTTGGAATTGGACTCTCATGCTAATTTGCCCTGTTTAGTAAATCTGGCACATAGTATATAATCAATGAGAAGTCAGTTTTGATTCCACATGAAATTCCCCCTTTAAAATGAGCAGCAGGTAAATACACGTAAAATCATACATGGAATCAAAGCAGTATTGTGGCTGTGGCAGTCGACGGCCTTGCATCAGATATGATGTAATGTCATAAGGGTCCACATCAGGATATGGACTGGCCCCTCTTGTCATCATCTCCCACATCAACACTCCATAAGACCACTAGAGGGAATAAAATGCATACATTTGTATGTATGTTATATAAAGAATGTAGCGTCATACCTACCTGCTAAAATTGAAATCCCTCTATTTGATACATTTACATAAACATTATTATTTTTTACCCCTATTAATCATGCGGTTTTAAAAACATGATTCTTGTAATGGTATAAAGATTTTTCATGTTTAAACTTACCACATCTGATTTAGTGGTGAATTTCTGTGTCTGCAGACTTTCTAAAGCCATCCACTTGACTGGCAGCTTTGCTTTCTTGCTGTCCTGGATGCTGTAGTATTCCTTATCATAGACATCTCGTGCCATGCCAAAGTCAGCCACCTTCACTGTAAAGGACTCATCCAGCCTAGGAAAAGCAGTTCCATTCAATAGAAATGTATTTGTCCATACTCATTGTACTTTGGTAAGAAAACAAAAAAGGCTGTTGATTACAGTTTGAAATATACATAATCTACTATACATATTATGATAATTAAGGTTGCCGGTTACTTACATGCAGTTGCGTGCAGCAAGATCTCTATGCACAAATTTCTTGTTTGCAAGATACTCCATTCCTTTGGCAACTTGAAGACCGAAGCCAACCAGGTCCTTCACTGTGGGATTCTGAACATGAAAGATATGTTTTTATGAGGCATTATTCAGTATAACATTTTAGTAAGGTGACCTGATTTTTAAAATATTAAAACGTTTCTAGACAAACATCCTTGTTGGTTCTGGAGCAACATTGCTATCGACAAATCATATTTTAGGGTTAAAGTTAGGCTTAAGATGGGGTTAGGGATGAGCTGGGTTTGAGTCATCAACCTATCAATTATGATGATTAAAGTAAGGGCTAAGATACAGTATGTTGTTCCAGACACTGATTTGTAGTATAAAATGAATGTGCTTACCCTCTGTGCAGAGCGGATGAAATGCCGGAGGTCTCCATGTTTCATGTATGGCAGGATCACCAGGGGAAGTCCATCACTGGGAAGCACAATGCCCAGGAGAGACAGGACATGGGGGTGGTGGAAGGCCTTCATAAAGATTCCTTCTCTTAAAAACTGCTCCACCTCCTCCAGATCAGTGATCCCTTTAAAGAAAGAATAAGACGATATTAACGATTGTCTTTTCCGTAATTGCTACACATGTTAATGTTGTAATGTAAACTGTAATGTAAAATACTATAATATCACTGTTTGTCTTTTGAAAAATTAATATATTCTATAGTCTTTTCATAAGCTTTAAACCTAGGCATGCATAATTTATTTGTTCAACACTGGTTATCAGTGTCACAATCACTACATTTCCCATCATCCTCCCTGGCCCTCACCTGCATGCTCTTCCTCTGTTCATTGTCAGCTGTATCTTGTTAGTTTCCATGGTCACTTGTTTCGTTTCCCTGATCATGGTCTTGTTTCCCTGATCTGTTCTTTGTGTATTTAAGCCCTCTGTTTCTCCCTGTTCCTTCTCTTGTATCTTTTACTTTAAGTTGATGTGTGGTTATGTTTCCTGGTATCATTTCTGAATTAAAGTCTCCTATTGAATCTCCTTCGTTGTGCGCTTGATCTCAACCACCTCACCCGTGACAATCAGCTGATATTAAAGATTTTTGAATTTATTGATATTGGTCAATGTGAGCTGTATAATGGTTGATGTAAATGATAACTAACACTCACTTAAAGTTACTCTTTATTAAAATAAATACTCTTTATTTAAACTAATACTTTGATAATGTTAAATGTAATCTTTAGAAAACATTTATTCTGTATATTATAATGTTGTGATGCCTGAATTCACTTTTAAAATAATTTTTTACATTTTTTAGATTATTCAGTAATTGGCCTTAACATTAAAAATAACTCTAATTATTTTTTCCAGCCACAATTTTAATATTGGTGCACCTTTATTTAAAGTGTTAATTTACTTACTATTGAGTGACTTGACCGCACAGTGAATCTCTTTGTCATCACTGTCAATAAGATATCCATGATACACCGTTCCAAAATGACCTGAGAAAGATTTGGGATGAGAATGTACTATTAAATGAAGGAAAAATGGAAAATAATGTACCAAAATCAGATGGATTGCTATTGCCCTAAGAAATGTACCTTTGCCAATAATTTGGTCA
This sequence comes from Scardinius erythrophthalmus, assembly GCF_964197995.2. Taxonomy (NCBI): domain Eukaryota; kingdom Metazoa; phylum Chordata; class Actinopteri; order Cypriniformes; family Leuciscidae; genus Scardinius; species Scardinius erythrophthalmus. The sequence goes on from NC_138232.1 coordinate 10,116,668, forward strand.
TACTGGATTTTGACCTTCTTGGGTGGGATCAAAACATTCTTCACCTCCTCCAACAGATTTGGCCGGAGAGAAGACATAGAGATCGTCTGAGATGGCATCAAAGGAGCTGCTGCAGAGTCCATCGTAAGACTGGATAACGTTGTGCTCAAGGCTTGGAATGGAGAAACTCCCAGACCTACAGGACACAATTTATTTTCACTGAAGAATGGATGCTGTTTATAAATGATGCCTCATTGTTTTCACAGGTTGTCTCACCTCTTCTGTAGTCACCATCAGGTGATCTGTCATAATTCTCCACCGCTGCACGAGATGAAAGCATGGATAGTCGAACATGACCAAGTGCAGCTGCCAACCAAACAGTTTTGTTTTTTACATTCATATTCACCAAATTTGACATTTATTTTTCATACAGTAAAGGGCCCCTCATCCTGTTCTTGGTACCAAAAAGTTATTGAGGGCACTTACCTTTCTTTCTCTTGCGTTTATGTGCCATGACTACGTAGGCCAGAGCTGCCCCCACGCCAACTGCAGCTATGATGCCCAGCACCATGCCCAAAATAAAATTATTCTTTGTAGTAACTACCATACCAATGTAATATTCTTCTCCATTCACAAACAACTGAGAAATACAAAGTGGAAGAGAAGAGCATCATGAATAAAAAACAGAGCCATCTTAAACATATCAAAGCTGAATTCAATATGTCACAGACTCTGACCTTGACTGGCGCCCCCTGGCTAGGGATTTCTATATTTTTGGGAATCCAGCAGGTGATCTCATTGTCCAGAACTGTGGCCTTGCAATCCACTCCATTAATTGTCATGATGATTTCCATGCAACCGGACACCAGTGTCAGTTTTTTGTGCTGGAATAAAAACAAGCATTTGATTAGATTATAATACATAAAAATTTGAAGAATAATAGTTCAATTGATATTATAAATGCAAATTTTCACTTAAAACCAGCATTCATTTTTACACAGTTTTTAGCCATAATTTTAATTTAATAAATCATTTATTGTGTTGATTTACATGTCATGTCAGTCAATTTGAGTTATTTTGGCCAAAAAAAAATATGAAGAGAATTTTTAAATATTACAAAATACATTTTAAAATACACTAAAACAGAAAACAGTTATTTTAAATGGGAATAATATTTCACAATATTACAGTTTTTACTGTATTTCTGAACAATTAAAATTAAAAATGATAAAATGTGTATAAATTACTTTATATTTAAATATAAAAAATATATATTTTTAATATCAACATTTAACAAAAACGTGAAAACTTGGCCTGGTCAGATCCTATACTTTATAGTTAAAGGTCTGGCTATGTGAGACTATATAACCCCATATTTAATACATGCAACCATCTAGACGCACATGCAATGAGACTTTTTCCTGCCCTGGCATGAGCTTAAGCACATCTTTTTCAAACGGGATGGGTTCCCCATTAGCATGGCAGGTAAAAGTCTGAGACAGGAGTTCCTTGGCTCCATCCAAATCAACAGACAGAATTCCTGATGACTCCTCACATTCTGGGATTATACATTCCATCTGGGTGGGATTCCTTTGACCAACACACACCTAAGGAGATACATTATCCAATAAGTAGCAACTTATTCACTATTATCAAACATGGCTCTTCAAATTACAAATGAGTCCTACGGTTTGCACTGGTCTTGTGTTGTTGACTCTGTAGTTAATGACGGCCTGGGAAACAGAGTCCAGATTCTGCCCAGTGATGGTTATTTTGGATCCTCTTCATTGTAGCAACGCCCCAAAAAATACATAACAATTGAATGGCCTTTCACATAATTTACTGTTAAAGACCGCATTAAATGGTTAACAAAAGAAAAACTGAATGTTTTGACTCACCTTCTAAAACCACAGTTGGGCTTCACACCCGTCACCACAGGATTCTCCTTGTAGCTAAATGTTTTTGAGGCTGAAATAGTTGTTTCATCAATTACAACCTTCACATCTACTTCTGAAGTCTCCTCAACACTTTCAGACCTGCAAATGATAGACGTTCCATTGCTGGAGATGCTGTGGAGAAATAACAGGAGGAAAATCCTCAGAAAGCAGTAGTTAAAAATGTAATACTCACATCCCTATTTATTTCTAGACCATGATGACTTATAACTGTTAAACAGTGAATTTCATAACCTGGCACAATAACCTTTCAACAGGGCAAATTCTGTCTCCAAGGCTGACCGTTCTGCTTCCACCAGCATCCAGATGTTTTCCTGACAGGGTGACCAGGGTTCCTCCAATCTTAGGTCCAAAGTTTGGATTGATATCTGTGATTTCTGGGGTCTGATGGAAGATATTTGGTATGACAGAGTTTTATCAATCTAAAACAGCAAAATCATACATAATTACTTAACATAATCAAGTGGAATAATTAAAGATTGAGAATGTTTTGGTCATTACCACAAAACGGAAGTCTTGTATGCTAGCCTTCCCAAAGATGAAGTATCCACTTTCTACTCTTTTTTCATTCACTTCCATTGTTATATCAACACTTTGCTCCAGGCCTGACACTTCACCATCAAGCCTACACACCAGCCTGAGAGATGAATGAAAAATAACATTCATGAATAGATTTCACTATCTGAAATGAAGCTGAAATAAAATAACAAATAATAGATGGAAAAAAAAAACTACTAACTGAATTAAAAGGTTTAAGTTGAGGTACTAAAATTAAAACTGAAATAAAAGTAAAGATAAATATAAGTATGTTGTAAAACAAACTAATAAAAATGACACGTATAACAAAATATCTAAAACGTAAACCAGAAATAAATTTAAATTAAATTAATTAATTAATTGAAAACTGAAAATATAACCATAAAAGCTATTTGATGTATTAAATATTATAATGGTAAATAAAGCTAAAATACAATTGATAAAACACACATGTATGTATGCGTGTTAAAAAAAAAAAAAATGTAGTCCATGTTTATTAGTGTCGGGGTCATCAATATGAGTAACAACAAAGTTATCTGTATCCAAGAAAAGGTTGTCTGTACTGCACTGATTTTTGTTCTGTGTATCAATTTCCCTGAGTTTCACTGCTTCTGTATGTGATCTGTAACATTTGTGCATTTTATGAAATGCTCACCGGTATCTGGTCTGTAATAAGTTGTAATTGATACTCATTTAAAGCTTGTGCTTGCAAAGTACTCCTGCCCAGTGCCCACACAAAAACCCGGTTGAGCAGTAAATGTTTTATCTGTTCCTAAATGTTATACACACGTTAGTTTGACCTGAGTATTGGCTATTTAAAAAAAAAAGTCAAGTCAAGTCAAGTCAAGTTTATTTATATAGCGCTTTTCACAACACAGGTTGTATCAAAGCAGCTTCACAGTAATAAATTAGAACAATACATCAATGTTTGTTTCTAGTGGAACGTCTACGTTCGGTAATGCTGATCAATAGTATCGTTGATTGATTAATTCAATTAAATATCCCCAAATATCCCCAACTGAGCAAGCCAAAGGCAACAGTGGCAAGGAACCGAAAAACTCCATCAGGTGACCTAATGGAGAAAAAAAAACCTTGGGAGAACCCGGGCTCAGTCGGGGGCCAGTTCTCCTCTGGCGTTTATGAACTAGAGGTCGGATTTAACTGTAGGATTAAAAGTATTATATGAATGCCTGGCTGAAGAGATGCGTCTTTAATCTAGTTTTAAACTGGGAGAGTGAGTCTGAGCAACGAACAGTATCCGGAAGACTATTCCAGAGTTTTGGTGCTAAATGTGAAAATGCTCTCCCTCCTTTGGTGGATCTGGATATCCTAGGTATGACCAAAAGCCTCGAATTTAGTGATCTTAAAGAGCGCGATGGATTATAGGGCGATAGAAGATCGGTTAAATAGACTGGAGCTAAGCCGTTTAGGGCTTTATAAGTCAGTAGCAATACCTTGTAATTAATACGGGACTTTATAGGTAACCAATGTAGGGATGATAAAATCGGTGTTATATGATCATATTTTCTTGATCTAGTTAGAACTCTAGCGGCGGCATTTTGGACTAACTGTAGCTTGTTTATTAAGGATGCAGGACAACCGGCTAATAACGCATTACAGTAATCTAGTCTCGAGGTCATGAATGCATGAACTAACTTTTCTGCGTCAGAAATTGATAGCATATTACGTAGCTTAGCAATGTTTCTAAGGTGGAAAAAGGCTGTTCTTGTAACATATGAAATATGATTTTCAAAAGACAGGTTGCAGTCTAATATAACACCCAGGTCTTTTACTGTAGAGGATGAAGTAACAGGACATCCTACTATGTTAAAGTTGTATTGTGAGAGGTTTTGTGGGTGGTTTTTTGAACCGATAAGTAGTACCTCTGTCTTGTCTGGATTTAATAAAAGAAAATTATGCGTCATCCAATCTTTTATATCTTTAACACACTCTGTCAATTTGGATAATTTAGCGTTTTCATCTGGCCGTGATGAAATATAGATTTGAGTGTCATCAGCATAACAATGGAAACTAATTCCATGTTTCCTTATAATATTTCCAAGTGGCAGCATATATATTGAGAATAATAGAGGGCCTAACACAGATCTCTGCGGCACTCCATAGTTTACTGGAGTTATGATAGATTTTTCTCCATTTAAATAAACAAAATGGTAGCGGTCAGATAAATACGATCTAAACCAGCTTAATGCTTGTCCTTGAACACCAGTATAATTTTGTAGTCGATCTAAGAGTATTGTATGATCTATAGTATCGAACGCAGCACTAAGATCAAGTAAAACTAATATTGAGATACAGCCTTGGTCAGAAGCTAAAAGTAAATCATTTGTGATTTTAACGAGCGCAGTTTCAGTGCTATGATGCGGCCTGAATCCAGACTGAAACTTTTCATAGGTGTCATTTTCTTGTAAGAAAGAGCCCAGTTGAGCGGACACAACTTTTTCTAGTATTTTAGACATAAAAGGTAGATTTGAAATGGGTCTATAATTTACTAGATTATTCGGATCTAATTGTGGTTTCTTAATGAGAGGTTTTATAACTGCCAATTTAAATGTTCTTGGAACATGACCTAAAGATAAAGACGAGTTAATAATATTGAGGAGAGGCTCTTCCACTACAGGTAACACTTCTTTCAATAGTTTAGTTGGTATGGGATCTAATAAACATGTTGTTGTTTTAGAGGAAATGATAAATTTATTTAACTCTTTTTGTTCTATAGTTGAAAAGCACTGTAATTGTTCTTGCGGCGTGATAATTGAGGCTGAATTATAAGGCGCGATTGAGGATTGAACGTTTACAATTGTGGTTCTGATGTTTTCTATTTTCTCAGTGAAGAACTTCATGAAATCATTACTACTAAACTGTAATGGAATACTTTGTTCAGGAGACATCTGTTTATTTGTTAGTCTCGCCACGGTGTTAAATAAGAACTTAGGATTGTTATGGTTGTTTTCTATTAGTTTGCGTAGATGCTCAGCCCTGGCCGCTTTTAGGGCCTTTTTATAACGTGACATACTGTCTTTCCATGCGATTCTAAAGACCTCTAAGTTGGTTTGTTTCCATTTACGCTCTAAATTACGGGTTTCTCTCTTTAGAACACGCGTAGTACTGTTGTACCATGGTGCTTTACTTTTCTCTCTGACCTTTTTTAATCTAATGGGCGCAACAATATCCAATGATCCAGAGAGAATGGTGCTCATAGTGCTAGTTAATTCCTCAAGTTCATCTGTTTGTTTGGGTTCACTGAGCAGCTGAGACAGATCCGATAAGCTGTTTGAAAAATTATCTATGGTGGATGGAAGGATTGTTCTGCCTAATCGATAACGCGGCGCAGCATGATATATTACAGGAGTACGTAATATGCAAGTTACCATGTAATGGTCAGTGACATCGTCACTTTGTGGAATGATATCTATATCGGTTGGATCGGTTCCATGTGATATAATTAAATCGAGTGTATGATTAAATCGATGAGTCGGTCCGGTAATGTTTTGCTTGACCCCAAAGGAGTTTAATAAATCAGTAAACGCAGCCCCTAACGCATCATTTTGATTATCTACATGGATATTAAAGTCTCCAACAATTAATGCTTTATCGAAGTTAACTAATAGGTCTGAGAGAAAATCTGCAAACTCTTTTAGGAAATCAGCGTAAGGCCCAGGCGGTCTATATACGGTAGCCAAGGCTAGAGATAATAGGGATGTTTTTCTATCATCTAAGAGCGTAACATTTAGTACAAGTACTTCAAATGAAATAAACTTATAACCCGTTTTCTGAGTAACATTGAGAAAATCTCTATAGATTGTTGCAACACCGCCGCCACGACCATTCAGACGGGGCTCGTGCTTATAGGAGTATCCTGATGGAGTAGACTCATTTAAACCGAAATAATCATTTGGTTTAAGCCAGGTTTCAGTAAGGCAAAGTACATCGAAGCTATTATCTGTGACTATTTCATTTACAATAACTGCCTTAGGTGTGAGTGATCTAATGTTTAAAAGACCTAGCTTTAAAAATTGTTTTTGATTACCAATAGCAACATTTTCTGGTTTAATAACAATTAGATTTTTTCTAGATCCTGCAGTAGATTTATGATTTGATCTCACTAAACGAGGAATAGACACAGTTTCTATGCAATGTTCTACACTATTTATATCAGTTAAATTGGTGCAGCAGAGACTATGATTTGGACTTTTGTTTACTAGTCAAAAGGTATTTAACATTTTGGAGATGTTATCTGACAGAAGATCCGATCCGAATCTGTTTGGGTGTAAGCCATCAGCACGGTAAAGCCTAGGACGCTCCCAAAACAGATTCCAATTATTTACAAAGAGAAGTTTCTGCTCATTGCACCATGACATTAACCATTCATTAAGCGCAAATAATCTACTAAACTTTTCATGACCTAGTCGGTACGTGGGAAGCGGTCCTGACACAATAATCGTTATATCAGGCGATGTGCTGCGTACCGTATCGATCAGATTCCTGAAGTCTTTCTTCAAAACTTCCGTCTGGCGCAGTCTGATGTCGGCCCCTCCCGCGTGCAGGACAACGGTTCCGACGCGCTCGTTCAGAATCTCGGGAACGTGAGCAGCGACTTCGGAAACACGAGCACCAGGAAAGCAGTGACTATGCACCTTACTTTTATTTAACGTAACGTGTACGTGTCGAACGATGGAATCGCCGATGATCACAGCATCGCGTTCTGTTTCGCGAAGAGGGGAGAAGCGGTTTTGTGTGGATATCTCGAAAACCGGGAGGGTCGGAGAGAGTTTTCTTGGTCTAGACCTGACTCGCGACTTCCGCTGCGGAAAAATCCAGGCTTCGTGATGGCATGTTGGAGCCGGAGTGAACGAGACCATGGCTGATCGCGACCTCGACGTTCGGGACCGATGTTGAGGAACGCACGGAGTAGACGAGGTCGGAGTCAGCGGGTTAGTAACATTAATCTCTGATTTGTGTGCCTCGGCGCGCGATGTTTCGAGAGCCAAACGCCGGTCTATCAGCTCGGCTTTTCTTACTAAAAGGTCGTGGATCTGTTTCTCAACAGCTTCCAGCTCAGACTGCACCGCGTGCAGCTCAAATGTGTCCTCACCTGCACCAAAAGGTAGACTACTTACATTTGATATATTCGCCATTTTAACAGATGGACAGTAAGTTAAGTTAGCAACGACGCTACCAGTGGTGCTATCAATATTAATACTAATTTATGGCTTAAGTCTTGGATATAATCCGTCTTTTCAGTGGTACGGGTGTAGAGTAGACGCACGATAGGTGAAAAATGTTTGTTTGTAACTTAAATGAGTGCGGAGAAGACGCGTTCAGCCGTGATCCACGGACGTAACCTATAAGACAGGGCCGTTTGAAGGAATTTGGGGGCCCCAAGCAAAATGGACATGGAGGCCCCCCCAATAAAAAAACATATTATAATATGTAACCATATTCCGTCCGTTCGAAAAAAAAGTTGCACTAACTGTTTGTAACAAGCAGCATTTGCCGTCAGGCAGGTAGCTAACATAAACATATTTTTTCTAGCCTACCTGCTGCAAAATTACACCATTTGTACAAGACAAGTGGAGCTATTTTATCCAGTGTAATTTATCACTTACCACTAGGGGTGTAACAAAATTCACGGTTCGGTTCAATATGATACACACGTGTTACGGTTTGGTATGTTTTCGATACAGCAAAAAGAAAGAAATGCCAATTTCCTTGATTTATTTATTTTTCTTTTTTTAATCATAAAATATGATTTCTTTTTACTTTGAGCAATTCTGGAGCTATAATTGACTCTTCTTAGGAGCATATAAAACAAAACAGCTCCTTGGAAAAAATTTAATGTAATATTATAGTAGTTATAAACAAATGTTTATTTTAGTTAAGATTAACATTTGCATTGTATTCATAAAGTCAAAATAAAACCGACGTAATGTTACTTGAAGGCATTATAGCCTACTATTCCTGCCAAACTATGTGAATGTTTCTCACTAGATCTCGCAGTGATGTTATTACTTCTGTGGCGAATTCAAATGCTTTCTTTACTGGATCTCTTATTAGTGCTGTGTAGTAACAGTGTCGCATGATCACGATCGGCTCGCGCTGCACTGGTCCAAACTGATAAACAACGGTCCGTCAACCACACAATAACGAGTAGCTCAGTTTCGTTCCGCTTACATTACGTTTGCCATTTGATGTTGGGCAATGTTGTGGTCGCGCCGGCGTCTCTACATTATGAGCGCGCTTGCCACACGCAACGCGCCTACATTTGAAATAACGAAATTTTGGTCGGCAGGAAAAATGATCCAACGAACCGTTCGGTTTGAAAATGCGTACCGAACACCGAACCGAAAGCCTCGTACCGAACGGTTCAATACGAATACGTGTATCGTTACACCCCTACTTACCACTATCTTGTTTTTTCTTATCCTTCTCTTTCTTTCTCTTCATTCTTTTCTGGCTTCCTGAAGCATAATTCCGCTTCATGATGACTGCCGAGGAGGATTTGTATTTTGCGGCAGCAGAGATCACGTGGTTGGCTGGCTGCTGTCAGCGACTGCTGAGAGGGGCCCCCTTGAGGGGGATCCCGAAAACAGTGTCATTGCACTTTACTGCATTGTCTATCAAAGGGGCGCTCACACAGTTTGTCGTTGCATTTTATTCTTTACCAGTCGTTGTCTTGGGGCCCCAGGCCAGCTCGGGGCCCCAAGCAATTGCTTGGTTTGCCTGCCTTGTCGCGACGGGCCTGCTATAAGAGTATCCAGCGTTGGATCACAAGGCTTGAGACGCGTCTGCTCAACAATCCGCGTTATAACTATGAGGTGAGGAAAAGTAGAAAATGTTCGTTGTAAGTGAGTTTAAAGAGAAATCAAGAATTATAAATCAATCGATGGAGCTCCAAAGACAACAACGCGCTCAGACGCGACGCATGCGCATTCGAAACCTAAAAAAAAAAGGATATGCTTTGATACACCCCTGCCACAGCTTCTTGTTTCAGTAGAAAGAAAAAAAAAACTGTATTTGTCAAACCTTTTTGTGGGGAAACTAAAAAATGTGTGTTACTTACTGGGAACTACTGCTTTTCTCTGGTATAACAGTGCAGTTGTTATTTCCCACTTTAACCTGGTGAGAGGATTGAGTGATAGCAGGTCGGGAAGCTGATTGGAAGTTCCAGCCGCAGAGAGTAAGGTCACTCTTACCATTTATGGGCACTGTACTGGGGAAAAACTGAAAAGCAACAGTGCACAAAAATCAAGTTTTAGGGTTGTGCATAAAGCTCATTATAGTCACTATGTGACAATAAAAAAGGACTGAAATATGTTATTTGGATCAGCCTCGAACTTAATGTAAAACATGACTGTACAACATGTCTACTTAGTTTTTAATCATTAAAAAAAACAATATCAGTCAAGAGTCTGGACACAGACTGAATTTGTCTTTCATGAATTTACTCTCACCAAGGCAGCATTTATTTGATTAAAAATACAGTAAAAACAGTAATATTGTGAAATTTTGTAACAATTTAAAATAATGTACTCTACTTCCTGTGATGGCAAAGCTTAATTTTCAGCAGTCATTACCCCAGTCTTCAATGTCAAATGATCCTTCAGAAATCTGATTTGTCAATGTTGTAAATGGTTGTGCTGCTTAATATTTTTGTGAAAACTGTGATTAACTTTTTTTGGATTCTTTGATGAATAGAACATTCAAAAGTAGAAATAAAATCTTACTGACTTCGACCTTGTACAGAACAGTTAAAAATTTAAAAAAAACTAAAAATTTAATTCGTTTTGATTTTAATTCTTTGGAGAGCAAAGGAGCAGCCTACAAATGCCCAGCATACATCTTAGCAATTTACTGTACAAGACAGAATATTTTTTTTTTTTTATTTGACATCGTTGTATAATTTTCATACTTCCATTTGTGTTATTTCAGGTTTTATGACTTTACTGTTCTAAAATGTTGTATATAGTTCAAAACTAAGGTTCCTTTTCACTCAAATGACTACACAGCTAAAGCTGGCATTCCATCCAGTGTGAGACAAGGGTGAGAGTCCAACAAAAACTGCGGTTGTTAACACACCCCTGCCCTGATATGACTACAATGATATTATCAGTGCACACTCACCTTATATGATGACGAATGCAAACTTAAAAGACAGACAGTTTATTGTGTTTACATTTACTGGCAAATTATCGTCATACTCCACTGGCAATGCGTTACCTGGGTGATAACAGGAGGGCAGGAAATGCTGCTCCACTGATCTTCACACTTTTGGGAACAGACTCCACCACACCAGCTACATCCCATAAACTTGGGCGCCGCTAAACAGACTGAACAGTTGAGGAAATGGGCACAGCCTGGACCTCTTGGAGACACATCTATCAGCTGTACATAGGATGAAGAGAGACAGATTTGACATTGGATGGATGTAAACACAGAAAAATGCAGATGAAAACTATGAGTCACTTTCAGTGCACTGGTATATTTTAAACATTAAACCTTCGGTTCTCTGCTGACGGCTGTTAAGCTTTTGAACTGTACAGAATAAACATGCATACCTTGTTTCCAACAACAAAGAGCAGAGACTCGGAGGAACGAATGGCAGCCATTCGTGAAACTCTCTGCATGTCTTCCACAAGAGAGTAGTTGGCAAACACTACAGGGACGGATCTGCTCAGAATGACCTGAAAAGTAAACTATTTTATGTTTTTTTATACATACACATTTAACAGAATGATACTTAGTCACAGCTACACAAATATGAAACATGCATAACATTTGTCCATATAAGGGAAAAATTCATTCATAGTAACCATCCAATATGGAGCCAACAAAAGCCTGGCCTATGATCAGATTGGCCACTGATTAGAGGGAAAGATATGAACTTTAAACTTTTTAACAACTGTTAAGGAGAGGATTCAGAGGGGGGCAGAGCTTGTTGCAAATATTTATGGTGGCTGAGATGAAAGATTGGAGTTTGAAACCCACCTAAAAAGGCTTTAAAACACATATGTTAGCTCCATATTAAAATGTAAGTAAATTTCGGTAAAATGCAAAACGTTTTTCACAGTATTCGAAAAGGAATCTGTTTCTACCAAAACATTTGTGATGCACTATTAACCTGCAAGAGCCTTCCATGATCCGTGCCGATGTGTGCCACAGTCTTGGTCCCAATGGTGGTGACCAGAATAGAAGTGAAGAGAACATCGTTCATCTTTCCATTGAAGAAGTCCACTCTGTAGTAAGGCTTTGCCACCATGGTGGGGATAGCTTTGCAAGCCAAATCGTCTGTATTCTAGACAAAATAGAACAAAATGAATAAATATATTTTTTTTCATGTTACATTCAACATTACTTAGTAAATAAATCAGTAAAAAAACAGAGAGTACACAGAAAATGTCAATTTAACCTAAGTAAAACTGCAAAATCAACAATTACAAGAATATACACTCCATCCCACGGGTTCAAAGATAAGGCTTAAGCCTATTCCCAGACTAAAATGCATGTTTGAGCTGTTTTAACTGAAAGCAACGTGCACTGAGTTATCTTAATATCTCATTGTGCTGGCATTGTGCTTGAGATATCTTGTTTCAAGATGCACACGTGTAATGTTTTTTTTTTTTCTAAGGCATGTTTATGAAAGCTACTTACAGGTCAAATCCTGGCTTAATCTAAGCCCTGTCTGTGAAACCAGGCCTATATGTGAAGCTCAATGTATTGTTTGAATAAACAGCTATATTTTAATTTCATTGACACTTCCATCAAATCAGCATTTTTACTTATTTTCCATTTCCTGTGCCATTTTTATTATGATTTGCTTTACTGACTTCAAAAAGGGGGGCATTGTGACAGCAAAAAATGCATCCACAGCAACAGCAACCAGTGAAAAGGAAGCAGAAGCACTTGTAAACGGAAGGCTCCAGACGCCATCTGGCAATAATAAATGATTTCCTGCCCATAAAGCTTGAACCCTTGTACCAAATTAGGATTTTGTGGAATATGTGCAGTCTGTCAATAGTAACACTCTGTCCAGTCAGGATTTAATTTGCATTGCTGAAGAAATGAACGAATTTAGGAACATTTATACATTGCTGGGTAGTAACTACATGTAATCTGGATTAAGTACTTCGATTCTATAAATGTAGTACTTGTAATTAGATTATATTACATTCTAAAACTCATAATCATCATATTACAGTTACTTTTTATGGATTAGGCTACATGATTACATATTCACATTAATCATTATCTTTTCATCAACTCACAACTCTACAATTCAACTACAATTTTCATCATGTAATTTGTAACTACAATTTCCAAGTAATCTACCCAGCATTGCATATATATTTACAGACTTTCTTGCTCCCATGGAACATAAAAGGAGGAATATTTTCCATGCTTTAAAAAAGGATGTAAAAACTTCTTGGTATCATTAAAGAGGTCCATTCAACACATGCAAGATATTACAATTCTTCTGAAGTAATATACAATTCTTCTGAAGTAATATACAATTCTTCTGAAGTAATATGATAGCTGAGAGATTTTCTTTGAGAAGGTGTATAAATAAATGATCATTATCATAATCCATAATAACTTAGTATGTATGTAATAAACGTATCTAATAAATCATTTGTTACATCCACTATAACTAATGAATGGATTAAAATATTCTGTAAAATGTAATGGAATTGCATGAAATGAAAAACAAAAACAATCTATGTATGTGAGATGTACAGGATGGAATATCCAGAAATTACTTACAATGGATGCATACAAAATGCGCAATTTTAGAAAAACTATAACTACAGGACAGCATTATAAATATTGTTTTATTTCAGGCAATCCCCTTGTTATCTGTGTTTCTGCTGGTTAAAAACAAACTGTTGACGTCACTACTGAATATCCTACCAGCCCACTACATACTTTCTTTGATTTATCAGCTCTGGCTCAACGCCTTGTTTAAGATCCTGAGGGAAATTCAGCACAAAACATTTGCCACAGAAAGTTCAGTTCACTAGTAAGGTATTGAGTGACGTATTAGTTCATGTATGAGCATGTGGCGGCTGGTATCTACAAAACAGAAAGTGACTTCATTGATTCAACAGACTTTTAATCCACACGCGATGAGAGTGTCTGATAAAGTCTGATTGTCACTGAGATCCCTGAGCAAGTGCAGCTCCACATCTGAGTTTAAACTACAATCAAATGTTTGTGCGAGTCATTTCCTGAAAGTGGCCTTACTAACCATCAAATATGTTATGGTCCTCTCCTTTTAAGGTACAGGTTGTGTAATATAAACTAGATGAATTACATAAACCCTTTGACTAAACACAAGATGGGGACAAGTCTTGAGGTACAGGTAAAGCATAAAATGGCAGTAGACAAATTAAAATGACTCATTCAGCTTTTTTTAGAAAGGCAAAGTAAACATTCATAATTATTGACAAATTAATGCTATGGTGATCCGAACGGTTGCTAAGGCATTACTAGACGGTTGCTAGGGTGTAATGAAGGTTGCTAGGGCATTGTGAGGCAATTGCTATGATGTTTTGGGCCTTGCCAGCCAGTTACATTGCTAAGCGAATACTAGAGTGTTCGGGAGGTTGCAAGGGCATTGCTAAGGTAATCTGGGTGGTTGCTATTGCATTGCTAGGTGGTTGTTAGGGTGTTCTGGGGATTTTTGTAGCATCATTAGGATGTTTTGCGTGGTTGATATTGTGTTTCTGTATGGTTGCTAGGGCATACCTGGTGATCTGGGTGGTTGCTTGGGTGATGCTAAATTATTGTAAAGCAATTGCTAGTGGTTGCTAGGGCATCGAAGCAATTCTAGGGCATCGAAGCAACCTGGGGTTGCCAGGGCACTGCTAAGGTAATCTGGGTGGTTGCTATGGCATTGATATGGTGTTCTGAGGGTTGCTAGGCCATTTCAGGATGGTTGCTTGGGCATTGCAAGGCAATTGGTGAGGAGTTTGGGGGGTTGTTGGTGCAAGGGCATTGATGGGCAGTTTCTAGGGTGATCTGGGTGGTTGCTAGAGCATTGCTAGGGTGTTGTAAGGCATCTGCTAAGTAGTTCTGGGTAGTTGCAAGGACCATTGACATCCATAGTAGGAAAAAAATACTATGTAAGTCAATGGCTACCGTCAACTGTCTGGTTACAAACATTCTTCAAAATACCTTCTTTTGTAGGATTAATGTGAATTGTCAAGAAGCTCCACTGAGAATACAAACTTACCTCATGTGGGCACATTTCACAGGACTGTAAATGGCACAATCCCCGTGAGAGTTGCTCCGTCCCAGTTGAACAGCAGGACTCTACTCCCTTTTCTATGGCTCTGTTCACGTAGTCTATTGGAAATGCACACAAGGCAGACCGGCTGATAGGATTCCCCTTTTGATCTGATACAGCAAACACCCCATACAGAATTGGGCTTTCCATTTTCACCCCTAGGTCATCAGCCAGCTCCTTGCCTGCCGTACTGAAGTGAGCAGCTTGAACCGAGTTGTACACAACATCCCTAAAGCTCCTTCTCCGGCGTTTGGGCTCAAAGCGACATTCCAGAATGATCTCCCTGTACATCCAAACCTCGCTGTCCCTGATCGGCAGCCGACCAAGATGGGTCTGCAACTTGGCGTTTGATTTCATTGGGCTCTCCCATTGTACAGATAAGAAATAAACATATTCTTCCGTGGAGAACGTATAGATGTAGTCAATGGTAAATGTATCCTGGAATTTAGGAAGAACCGTTAGACCCTTCACTTCGCTGTGAAAACCATTTTCTGTGTTAAGTAGGCGGCGAATGGAAAGAGAGCGCTTGCCAAAAGTCCCGGCAATGGTGGTATTGATGGTAGCTGCTGTAAAGAAGTAAGATGAAAAACCATCTGTGACTGCACTGACCTTTGTTGCCAGAGGACTAGCAACACAGTCAGGACAATCCGAGCGTGAGTTGGCTTTTGCATCGAAAAAACATAAAGGGTTGGGAGGTTTTTGGCCTGCAGTAAGATCAATGATGTTACAGACTCCATACTGGGTGCTCCCACAGATGTACAGGATATCAAGATAGTCATGAGGCTCTAAAACAAGAACTTGGTTATCTGTGTCCAGTGAAGTTCCTGGTTCACTCTCAATATCACAGTGACAGGTCTGACAGTCTGGACTGCCAACTGGGCCAGTTCTTAATTCCCATAGTTTAGTGAGATTTTTGTCCAAGGCTTCAACAACATTTTGAGAGGCTACATAAACTTCATCATAATTTTCCTTAACAACTATGTTCTGTATGGATTTTGTAGTTTGGAAAAAAGAGACAGAGTAGGCAACAGAGAAGTTAATGTTCATTTGCGGGATCGCAGGACATGTTTTTAGGGCACAGGTCAAATGTATCTGCAACCAGACACACTTTAACAAGGTCCTGGGGCTGATGAACATCTCCACAGTCCTATGTAGCCTGAGGTGAAGGGATGTCACTGCTGTTACTAACACATGATGAAGATAACCAGGACCTTTGAATGGAAAAATGACAAAAATAGATGGAAGTGAGATTAACAATCAATGTAAAATGTTTTCTCCCCATTATGTCAGAACAACATCTATTCCATCCATTTACATTATTTTGACAGTAACTTAAGACTGCTGAATGCAGCTCTCACGAAACTGATCAACATATTCAGTTGATCGGCATTTTGATTATGTTGTATTATATTGCAAAGTTCTCCCTTACTCTATTATGCATGTATGTATTAGTGCTTATTACTCTAATCTTGCTAGTTTCATTGTACATTTAATAAATAAACTTTGATTTGAGGTCTTTAAATTAAAGTGAGATGAATTTGACACCACATTTTACTTTTAAAATGAATTAATGCTGTGCCTTGAATGAATAACTTGAATGCATAATTCATTAAAGGGATAGTTCACCCAAAAATGAAAATTCTGTCATCATTTACTCTCCCTCAAGTTGTTCCAAACTTGTATGACTTTCTTTCTTCTGCTAAACACAAAAGAGGATATTTTGAAGAAAGTCGGTAACCAAACGACTGATGGACCCCATTGACTTCCATAGTAGGGAAAAAAAAAATACTATGGATGTCAATGGGGACCAGCAACTGTTTAATTACCAACCTTCTTTAAAATATCTTCTTTTGTGTTTAGCAGAAGAAAGGAAATCATACAGGTTTGGAACAACTTGAGGGAGAGTAAATGATGACAGAATTTTCATTTTTGGTTGAACTATCCCTTTAAATTAATTAAAAACAATAATTATTAGTTGTTTTTTGTGGGTTTTTTTTTACCAAAATAGGCTACATTTACATGTATGCATTAGGCAGCTAAAATCCAAATGCTTGTTGCATTCAAGGTTAACATTTTATCGGTTACACACCATATTTCCATAGTTAAATTGTGGTCACGTGGTATAAGGAACCAGCGTTGTCAATAAATAAATAATAGCCTACAGCTTGAAGGCGTTCTCATATTTGGTATTTTGGCGGAAACTGTTACTAGGTAATATTGCAAGTGAACTTGCCTATGAAGTAGACGAAAAATGGCTGTATAATTACGCAATATACCCAGGGCCGGTTCTAGACATTAGGAGGCCCTAGGCAAAATTCATGTTGGAGGCCCCCCACCCGCCACCCCCCATAAAAAAACACTTGAAAACAAATATGATTCCTAACCTTTTTATTTATACAACATTTAATTTTAAAAGCAGTATATTTTTACTTACACAGTACATAAGTTTGGACACATTACTATTTGTAATGTTTTTGAAAGAAGTCTCTTATGCTCATCAAGCCTGGATTTATTTGATCAAAAATAAAGAAAAATAATATAGTGAAATATTATTAAAATTTTAAATAATGGTTTTCTATTTTACTATACTTTATATTTATGTGATGCAAAGCTGAATTTAGTGTCACGTGATCCTTCAGAAAACTTTATAATATTCTGATTTATTATCAAATGTTAGAAATGGTGCTTAATATTTATTTTATAACCTGATACTTTTTTTCAGGATTTTTGATTATTAAAAAGTTGTTTTTAAAAAAGTACAGTATATTCCTGTTTTTTCCTGTATTTTTGATCAAATAAATGCAGGCTTGTAGAGCATAATAATAAACTTCTTTCAAAAACATTAAAAATAGTAATGGGTCCAGACTTTTACCGGTACTGTATGTACATATTAATCAAACTTTATCTAAGGTAATGTCTTTTTTGTTTAATGAAGATGTTATTGTTATTGTTGTTGTTGTTGTTGTTATTTTGCTGTTTTATTCAATTTATTCACAGTTCCAGAATCCCACTAAGTGCTTTTATATTGCATTGCTACCTTAAATATGCTTTACACAAATCAAGTGGAAGAGAAAGACACGATCGCTACTGAGCAGAAAAAAAATATATAAACTGATATTATTGGCGTAATGTCAGGAGATGTCTAATCATCAGCAGAATTTAGAAGCCCATAGATATGAGATCCTTTAGCCTATTAGAAACATTTAAAAATGTTGTACTGTGTTGGCTTTTTAACTTAGAATACACACGTCTTGTCTTTTAATTTTGTAGCTTTTTTACTAGTCAGCTCCCGACACGATGTTATTCATTGTACGCGCAAATTCAAAGCGTCGCGTCTGGGCACGTTAATGACGCTCGCGCTCTTTTAAACTCGTAATAAAGCGGTGAATGATTTTTCCAGAAATGACGCTGATCTACAGTAGGCTACAAGTTTATATTTAGAATACATAATCACTCCAAAATAGATGACGACAACTCACACACCTGCATTATGAGCTGTGCTTCTTTGTGTGCTTATTAGGCTTTTGCCTCGCAGCACCTGATGGATGCGTTCGTTATACTTTCAGAAGCCGGCACCCGCTTTGTAACGGACACATTAATTGGTTTAACTGCAGTAATGTAACAGTCTATGGTTAAGATAAACATCGTCACTATTTTTAGTTAATTAATAAATATTGAAATAAATTGTAGATAGGACATATGTACAATTTTTTTTTGTCCCTCTGTCTGGGCCCCATCCCGCCAATCGGGCCCTAGGCACGTGCCTAGTTTGCCTTTGGGTTAATCCGGCTCTGAATATACCTATAGCTTTAAGAGAAAGATTTTCTCTGTAATGTAGGCTATTGGAACGTGCGTAAACTCCCTGTAACCGAATTCCCTGCCGTGTAAAAATAATGAATATGCAACTGTATGCGCACTTTTAACAGTAGATAAACAAACATGTCAAAGCGTAACCAGCTTTGATTTTCGTTTTTAGTTAGCTATATACTGAGGAATATTGACTAAAATGTGGCGTGTGGCGCGGGAATGTTACAAAAAGTCTAAGCGCTGACAAAAAATGATACAAATGTAGCCTATTATTGATTGTAAAAAAGTGTGTGAATTTACCTGAAGCTCACCTGTGGCCTTTTACCTCTTTCTCTGAAGTCCAATGAAGAGTGAACGTGCGCTCTCAAACGTCAAACTCCATAACAAAAACTCCACAGAATATGACAACAGTGATTGTACTTGATAAGTTGAGCCTACCTGAAGAAGAAAAAAAACCTCACAAGATTAACTGCTCTTCGACGGGACAGTTTCGACTTCTAGTATTAGCATGAGACAGAGAATACGGTCAGTCCCACAGAACACGCCTGAACACCTCATAAGGAAGTGATGTTGTGCAATTCCTCCTCAACCTAAATATCTCCCCAGGGATTGAAATCAAAATTAAGCCTTGCACACCCCTTTCCTTGTCTAAACAGCATTTAAGCGCATTTAACATCTAGATGACGACTAAGATCTCGATTTCCTTGGCTAGTAAGAGCAATAACATTTTTGAAGGAATGCAGGGAATTTAGTTCCCATGCAGGCTATAGGCTATTCTGGGGTGAGGGGGGGAAACTGGTACGTCAGCATTCATTAAAATGAATGTAATGGAAATTTAAGCCAGCAATACAGTGGTTCACTTTACGTAGGCCTAGATGTTGTTGTGATATACAGGTGTTCCACACT
This sequence comes from Scardinius erythrophthalmus, assembly GCF_964197995.2. Lineage (NCBI taxonomy): Eukaryota > Metazoa > Chordata > Actinopteri > Cypriniformes > Leuciscidae > Scardinius > Scardinius erythrophthalmus. Next base: position 10,136,156 of record NC_138232.1, read on the forward strand.
ATTAAGAAACTGTTGTGTGGGCTCGGGAGGGTGGGAGAAATTAGTAATTGTGTTTTGGGTGTATCATTTTCCGATGTTGTCACATGAGTAGCATGTAGGCGGACGTAACAGATGATGTAATTATGGATTTCACATAGCCTATATTAATTACAGATGTTCTATTTACTCTTTATGTTCTTGTTTGCTAATTCTGCTGTCTAGATAATATTACAAAATATTTGAATAATTAGGCCTACTTTATCATACGAATTTATTTGTCATTATTTGTCTAAATGTAAAAATATTTTGTAAATAATAAATAATTTATAAATTATTATTATTATTTTCTTATTATCGTTTATTTATTACATTATTTTAGTAGCCTACTCAATGATAAAAATCAGGCATGATTTCATATGATGGCATTCAATATGAATACAGAGACCAAATTCAAAAAATGTGTTGAAATTATATTCTCGCATTCGCATCTTGATGAGTTACATCTTGTAGTCCTATATATATAGTATAAGTATATCCACATGGTGGCGCCAACAACCTGTATATATAAACTGTAACAACGTTTCATAAATTCAGAATGCTTTGTAAAATATCCAGATCTATTGGAACACCATTGCTTACAATTTGACAATGAAGGCAATTAAACCTATGAAATATTGATATTTAATATTTTTTGGCACTGCAATATGTGCACACTGCAAAAGTAGATGCTACTGTTAATAATTATAATTGCACGTGGTCTGAGTTTCATGGACATTACAATGAAAGAGACATTTATAATGTTAAAGAGAAATGCTGTTCTTTACAGCATTTGAGAACAGCTCAGCCTGTTATTAAACAGCCCATTTTGGACAGCCAGTTAAGACACAAAGGTCATCCAGACTTCCTTTTGTCTGTTCAAACTCTGTTTGGGGTCTTTTCAGACCGCTTTAGTGTGTGTCTGTTTGCCAGAACGGGTGGAAGTAGAGTTGTTGTTAAACGGAGTACCCAGAAAACTACATGCGTCATAGCTATTCACACTGGAGTGATTGCTATTCTCTCTGTCTGTCTCTGAATGTCCAAAGGTGCCGCTCAGGCCTCTGCTGAGGAAGAGAGTGATACATAAAGTCTTTCCAAAACACGAGAAAGAGAAAAACAGGTTGCTAAAGAGCCCATGAAATCAAAATTAGAGCTTCGTGGCTTTTAGTTCATGCCATTGAGTTCATTTAGTCGAGTAAAAAAGATAAGAAAGATTTATTTTTGTCATTTTAGCATCCATTGTTGTCTCTCGCTATCCAATTTTAAGCTAAATTGAGTAATTTCAATGCATTTAGTATATTTTTAAATATATTAACCTTTTATGGTTTAAATCGTAATAAAAGCCATAAGAAAAGGGTACTTTTTAGGTTTTTAATGTCTCTTGTCTATATTCAACAAGTTGCATGCAGTTTATATTTGTACATTTTTACAATTTCTCAATACTTATGTAACTTTTTCAAAACTTTTCATACAGTTCTCTTAACCAATTTTCAACTTGGCACAGCAGTTAATTTCACATTCAAAATGCACTAAAACTACCAAAGCACTCACATGAAGTAATTTTTCCATAAAACAATGATGTAAAAAATAACCACTAACAACAATTAGCATTATACAAAGTTTTCTTTTGTGAAAATTTTTACAAAACATGAATGACACTGCAGTGTTACATGGTTCAGGTGCAATATTATGTTTACCCTTTTGTATAGATGGTAATGAAATTGAAAGGCTAACACCTGTGTAGTTGTTCAGCTATCTAATTGTTTTGATACATTATTATTTATTTATTTTTTATTCAGAATATTTCATTATGGTATTATTGTAGAAATGTAGCAAATTGCAGCCTTATTCATTTTTGTTGGCCTGACATAGAGTTTTGCAAAAATAATTAAAATGTAAAAAATGACACCCCATCAATACAGCCAGCTGGGGGCAGCCTATTTTTGCTCTTGCATGCATCATGCCATTTATTACTATCTCTGACATTGTCAACTTTATAAAAGGCACTTCTGATGCATTTCCAGTTCCACAGACAAGCCACTAATTCAATGTGTTAAGTCATCAGCTGTGAAGCATGGTACTCTATCCGCGTTTGGTCGCTTTGATTCAGTGATTTATTTCGCTGTGCTCCACAGGACAGTTTGACTTTTTACTTCTGGCTTGCATAACTGTGGAACAGTCACAGAAACACACAATGTTCCTCTCTCACTCTATGAATATCAGATTTAGTGCAATTTCTTTGCATGACAAATAGTGCTGTGATTGCATTGCCAAAGCAGCTGCTGGTTAGGTGCAAACAATGCAAAATACATTAAAATAACTACAATTTTATGATAATAACATAACAATAATAATAATAATGATAAAAAGAAGAAGAACAGAATTGAAAGCACACAGCAATTAATAGGTAGAAGAATGTGACTGTTATGCAAACTGACAAATCTGAAATTATATACATTTCATTTGATTGAATATTTGTATTTTATGCATTGAGTATTTTGTTATGCCTGCAAATTTTGTCTGCATTTATGCCTGCATTTTTCTGTCTTACTTGCTTTTCATTCTCTTTCACTCTATCTCTCTCTCTCCTTACTCCCCCTCTCTCGATGTACTTGGCTGGGTCCATGAGCCTGGCAGTCACTACTAAGAAATAAATGCATGGAAGAGAGGAAGGAAGGCAGACTAATGCCAAACAGCAGAAAAATGATTGGTGAAACAATAAAATATGTAAATAATTTGGCCTACTATCATAACATAATTTGCAGTACCTTTAATAATTCTATGTAAATGTATTAATTGCGTAAGAAATGAGACACAAAGCTTATACTCACAGATTTTAGGTATGCTGTTGATTCCACTGGCAATTGGCACTGTCCCATCCTTCATTAACAACAATTTGAAAAAACCATACATCGTGACCAAGTGCACAAAGCAATTCAATGTGAAATGTACTGCTGTTTTTTTTTAATGAACCAAAAGGCCCATGCTTCTCCATTTCTTACTCCTCAGTTCATTATATGACAAATTAAAATAGTATTATATAGATTTTTCAAGGTATGATGCTTAAAATAATATCAGCAATTACTGTAATTGGAATTATATCTGCAGACTATTATTATACCTAGAGAGATGTTAGCAAGGAAAAATAATTCACGCCACTCTTTGAATACATGTCCATGTGTATGGCTTGAAACATTTGCAGAGACGTGTCTGATGATGGTAAGCAGCAACATGAGGTAAACCACCAGGCCAACATCACCATTTCCCTTTTTCACTTCCGTGAGTTCTTAAAGACGTCTGATACCTGAAACCTGTTTGAACTATAATAATGATGCATTCATGTGATATGTATATACTGTATATATATATATATAAATATATATATATATATGAAAAACAAACTTGCCCTAACCTGACATGCATAGAAAAATAACCTTGTCCTGACAACAAGTCTCCTATTCAAAATATGCCTGTGTGGTTTTATTAAAAGAAAATTCACAGTGTGGTTTTATTATGATGTTTATTACTTTTTAGAGAACAGTAGAGAACAGAATTCCAAAATAATTATTATAATTTAAGAGAATTTGAACTAGGTGTTTGAAACTAATACAAAAGAACTGTTGTATGTAACTACTTTGAAACCTTGTACTTTTGAAACCTTTTAGATGATAGTCCTTGCGACAACTTTCCTGTGTGACAATCAGGCCGGATTTCCAATGTTCCTTTGCAATTGGTTTTCCTTTTCTTTAGATTAATGGAAATTTGGGCGCTTTTTCATTCTAATCGCCTGTAAATAGCCAAACCTGGTTGTCATCAACCTAGAGCAAACAGACAGCAAAAAGATCAATAGTCAAATGCCCAGTATAAACCGGACCAGTTCCATATTACATTTTTTTGGGGCGTTTTTCACCCAAATGTGTAGGAAGACAAGTCAAGGGTTTGAGAACAGAATGTGAATGATCCTCCATTGTTTGATGAGCAAAAGGCTCATTGTCTTGGAGAGAGACGGAGTGAAAAATAAACTACCCACACACACACAGACTCTGTGGAATGCTTAACATCATAATTATTGGATATTCTTGTGAGATACGCTCTAGTTGCATGACTTTACATTAGCCTGCGTCATCGCTCTTTATAAAAAACACCAAGGAACTTGCTTGTAGGGGCACATCACAGTTTGATTATACTGTAGGTCATGTGCTCCACACGTCTGTTCATCTGTTTGGGGAGTCAGCCACTTTTACGCAACTCATTATCTTAATGAGCAATTTAATGCCCAACATGTTTACTTTGACTTGACCCTAATGGCATGTTGCTCAAATTTTAATGTCAAATCCATTCACTCACTGGCACTTTAATTGGGAAATAATAGTCATGTTGAATTAATGGCTCTTTTTCACTATCCCCAAAACTGACTGGGTAAGATATTTATATAGGAGTGGTTGCTGTGATTCACTGTGATGCTCACCTGGGTGTTCATAAGCCTAATTTCAAATGTGCATGGGAGACCAGGTGGAGCTTGAGGCATTTGTGGAGACTTTTCATGCCTGTAAACTGAAAGCAGAGGCATGGACATTTAGGGTTTTAGTCCACCATTGCCATATTAAAATGCAAAGCTATAGTCATTTTTTAAACAAATCAACTGCTGCAAGGTTAATCAAAATCAAATCAAATCTCCAAACTGCTTGACCTGTGGGGATGCTGGAGTCTATCCCACCGTCTCAGCCAGAAGACTGGGGAAACACCCTTGACAGCACAATAAAAAAAAAAAATATTGAGGAAAGACAGTTAAACTAAATAAAAGATAAGACTGGTTGGCTGTTATAGGAAATATGTGTTCTTTGTTGTGTTGGGTTTTCACTATAGTTCTGTTTCCTGTGTTTTCAGTTGGTTACCTTGATTATGTAAGGGTTAATGCCCGACGAGGTGTCCATTGTCAGGTGGACGACGGCAAAGCGTGAACCATCCGAAGCACAGCGGAGGTATCCATTAATACCTGACAATGGACACCTCGAAGGGCATTAACCCACTTATACCATGGTCACTTGCCAAATAACACATTTTTAAAACATTAGTTTAAATTTTAATTAGTTTTACAATCAAAATCTAAAGTTTTTACAAACAATAACTTGGTTTCCCCGGTTTATTTAGCAACCGGAGATATTTATAGTCCGCTCGATTTATAGTCCGTATAGATACTTTGACTGCCTGTTGCTATGGTTACTCACAGCTGGTGTAGCCAGCGCATTTATTTATTAATTTCGAACGGTAAACAGTCAGTTTCACCAGAACTCCTTTACTAGGTGTCCTCTATCACTTTTTAATGGACACCCTGCAGCCAATCAGAATCGAGTATTCACCCAGACCATGGTATAATCATTGTTTGATTATAAGTTACACCTGTTGTTTATTTTGTTGATAAGTTTGTTCTGTGTATTTAAGCCTTGTGTTTCTTTCTGTTCTTTGTCAGTTCTCCTCATGATATTACGGTTGTTCTGTTCCTGAGTTTGAGTTTTGCTTAATAAATATATTGACATTGCTGCAAATAGATTATTTCCCTCACATTTCAACCGATTGTGGTATTAATACAATGGTATTATTCAAAGTGTAATTTTTAAATATGTCATTGTGATTATCAAAGATGAGTTTTAAGGAATACAATTATTGACCTCAGTTTGTTATTTTAAAATCAAAAAGTTTTTGCTAATTGATGTTTATTATTATTTAGGTCTGTAATAGTTTATTTGCATTTGTGCCTTTAAAAGTGAGTGAGGCTACAGAGAAGCGTGTGTGATGAACAGTTACAACCCTTTAGGAGGGTCAAAGGCATCCCGTGCTGTCTGCTGTTCCTGGAATCAGTAATACTTGATAGCCATCACCCCCTAACCACTTACACAAACTCATACGCACCCGCTACCATCTCACACACACTACTCTATGCATAAGCTGTTCAGAGATTTCTTCGAAAGATAAGCCGAAAGGGTAGAATGTATGCTTATGGAATGTGACCAGAAGGACCTTGTTTTGAGTGTGATCCAGACATTAACAACCTTTCAGCTGCAGGAGAAAGAGTTTGCTGAAGAAATAAAAGCCTTTTATTCAACATTCTCACTTAACAGATCTACGAAACCACTAATGCCCAATGCCCTTCCATTATCCAGATGTGTCTCGCAGAACATCTGGTTTTGTCTTTCTGTCTGGTATGTGTCTCACCCGGAACATTGTGAACACGTGCGGCAGTGTGAATGTGTGTTTGTAAAGTAGTGTTATGTAAGTCTACTCCTCCTCCCCATACTATGTCTGAAACTGCTACTGTGGCTGCTTTAGAGATCTCCATGTGATGCACACTGATTCATGGATTTCTGCAGGTGAACTGACAGGAACAAAGCGGTCGACTCATGTTCACGGCTCCCAGAGATGGCAAATCATCAGACCTGTAATTAATTTGGCAGATAAGCTCAATGCGGCCATTATGAAGCTAATTGTAGAGTCTTGATATGCACTCCGTTTGCATCAATGCAGCCTAGATTTAAATTTGACAGATTTTGATACGCTTATTGTTCTTTTCTGAATAGTAGGTAGTTCAATACAATTAGCATCAGGGTAATTGCAGGACTTTCACTCAGGCTTTTATCTGTTTTTTCAAAAAGAATTTGCTCCGACTGTCAAAGTTGGGCTGAGAATAAACTACACATGTTTGGTCTTTATGTCTCTTATTCTTTCAAAATGGCTTAAGATCACTTTTCTTCTAGTTTGAACTAAGGTATTGGTTTATTTAAAAAATGAACCAACTGTCATCATAACTCTCTCTTATGTTTCAAAAATCTGTATTATTTTCTCTTTTAACAAGACACAAAAAAGATGTTAGGCTGAATGGTCATGTTGCTTTTTTCATACAAGATAAGTAAATGGTGACCACAAACCCAAGCTGCAAAAAATTACCAAAGCACCTTAAAGAAAGTAATCCATGTGCACAATATTACAAGTCTTCTGATATCATAAGATAGGTCTGTGTGAGAAACAGACCCCATTTAGGACATTATTTAATGAAAAAGTATCCCTCTGATGTAGATTTGTGTGAATATGTGCATATTTCAATGAGATTTGAGCACTGCAGCCATTTACAAATAGTGTCACATTCTAGTAAACTTTTCCCTTTGTGTTCTATACAAGAAAATTTTCAATACACGTTTAGAACAACATGAGGGTGAGTAAATGATTACATCATTTTCATTTTTAGTTAAACTATACCCTTTAATTTCCTTTTTCAATGGAAGGTTTTGAACATAATGTGAGCAGCTGTCTCTGCAAAAGTTCTGTAGACTGAGCATCCCCAAAACCCTAATCTTATCTTTTCTCTTTCATGTGTTCGGAATGACTAACCCAGTGCTTGATACCTAATTAGGAATCGCTTAGTCTGCTCTTTAAGTAAGTCTCCAGAAAAACCAAGGATTTCAGTTCTCTCCTTTCAGTAGACAAATGATTAATAGGATTTGAATCATCTCCTTGAATCATCAGTAAACAAGGATTTGTACTTGTTGCCTGCCTACTATTTTAAAAAAAAGTGAGACAATACATATTATTACAGTATGGTAGTGACTAAATTCATTGAATTTACATTCAAAACTGAATGCAAAAAAAAAGATAGATAGATAGATAGATAGATAGATAGATAGATAGATAGATAGATAGATAGATAGATAGATAGATAGATAGATAGATAGATAGATAGATAGATAGATAGATAGATAGATAGATAGATAGATATGTGTGAGAACTTGCTGACTGGTGGCTCTTTATATCTATTTAACCAGTTAGTATACAGTTCTTCACTACAAAAAGGTTTTGTGGGTGTGTATAATCATGTCAGTGCATGTAAGTGTGTGTGCTCATTTTCCCTGCTTGTGTTGGCGGGTTAGTGTTACTGGGTTCCACTTTCAAAGAATGACCTTGTCTCTGGCCTCCTAACATGTATAATTCAGAGCTAGTGAACCAGGTTTTATGCACTATACTAACTACAGCCAAACTGCTATTGATTAAAAGTGTTGTGTGTTGACAAAGTCATTAGTGATGCTATTTTCAGGTCAACCCACTTTGACTAACCTTTCACATAGAAAGCTCTAGTAAGTGTGTTTTACAGTTGTGATCTTATTGCCATTATTAACTAGTCCTCATACTTAGGCTTAGGGATTTGAACAAACTCGTAACCTTAAGTATTAAAGGGTTAGTTTACACAAAAATGACACCCTCATGCCGTTGCAAACCCGTAAGACCTTTGTTCATGTTCGGAACACAAATTAAGATATTTCTGATGAAATCCGAGAGCTTTCTGACCCCTCCATAGACATCAACGCAATGACCACTTTTAAGGCCCAGAAAGGTAGTAAAGACATCGTTGAAATAGTCCATGTGACTACAGTGGTTTAACCTTAATTTTATGAAGCGACAAGAATACTTTTTGTGTGCAAAAAAACAAAACAAAAATAACTTTATTTACCATTTTCTTCTCTTCCATGTCAGTCTCAGACGCCGTTCGAGTGAGTATCACGACACGTGCGTGTGATGCTGGCGCAGGAGCCGGCCAGAACTGAGCCGGCGTTCTGACGTAGAACCCGGAAGTGATGCACTGTTTACAACGTGAACAGCATCAGAGACTGACACGGAAAAGAAGAAATTGTTAAATAAAGTCGTTATTTTTGTTGATGTTTTGTTGCGTACAAAAAGTATTCTCGTCGCCTCATAAAATTAAGGTTGAGTCACATGGACTGTTTTAATGATGTCTTTACTATCTTTCTGGGCCTTGAAAGTGGAGATTCCTTTGCAGTCTAGATGGGGTCATCAAAAATTGTGTTCCGAAGATGAACGAAGGTCTTACGGTTTTGGAACATGAGGGTGAGTAATTAATGACAACATTTTTATTTTTGGGTAAACTAACCCTTTAAACTTTCAAGTATTGAATTCAATTATATTTCTTTGAAATATTTTTTTCTTCATTAGAAGTGCATTCAGGATATTTGAACCAAACATGAGATTAACATTGGGGATGCACAAAAATTATAATTCTGGCTTATATCAATAAGCTTGTTATTATTTTCATGTTATAGCCGATTATCAATACATTGCAGATATTTATTTTGTACACTTTTGTCTAAATAAATTTTAAATAAAACACTAAAAATCTGTTTATTTTAATTGCTACAAGTGCATTTAGGCATCAAAAAAATTTTTAAAAAATGCCGTTAAAAAATTAGATTTACTAAAGATTACATTTAACTTATTAAATTATTTATTAATTAATTAATTCATTAAAAATGAATGAATTTTTAAAATCATATAAATTATAATTAAAGATTAGCTTTAAAGATTAACTTCAAGTAAGTGTTAGATGACAACAAACGTAATCTAAAATGTAAAAATATGGGAAATGATCACACAATGAAATATAAATACAAAAATCCTAATTAAATGTTCAAATCAGCAGTGTGATCAAGTAATACAGACTCCTTCTGCATTGCATAATAGGAGAGGTTTCCCTTCTAAAGGGGAAAACCCAGATGGTGGTGGTATCTCCCTTCACACACCCTCTCCTGGTATCTAAACCCTGGCCTCAATTCTGGCTGTGACATCCAGACAATCCACTGAGCACTCGTTTGACTTCACCAAACTTGGGAGGTTGATAATGACGTCATTAACGATACCCTAGCCTAGAGTGTTATGTCAAGTTTAGATATGGCCTAGGAGCAGAGGGATTTTAGCATACAGACATACATGTGTATGCTGCGAGTAAACTAAGAGCATAGATTCGTCAAACGTTTCATTTTCAGCATGGCTCATCAGCTGTAACCCTAAACTGAAGACATCATTGCCAAGAAAACTGGCGCTGACACGGACATAGAAATACGCACTCAATTAACCTCTCACATTAGTGAACTGAAAAGGACCATGATCTCTAACCTCCTGCAGATCCCCCTATCATCAATCCAGATTTCCAGGGAGTTCAAGGAACATGCCACCCCCCTTGTGTGGGACGTCACGCTTGAAGAAGCCATCATGGAGAAGGTGTTGAAAGCTGACTTTCTTTGCACAGTTCATGGAAAGAGGATGTTATATATAATTAGCTGCCTTTTCTGAATAGCTCGAATAGCAGTTATATTAGAGTTGGTATTCTGTAAAAGAAAGTCACTTATCATTAGAGGCTTAGAGTATTTCATAGGAGGTTACCTACATTTAATTGGAACATTATGATTTACTTTTTGATCGCTGGTCCCAAGCCACTTTTCTTGAACCCAATCTAGAACTGCATGTTCCACTTCAGAAAAAGCTGCGCTCATATCGGCTCCTAAAACCTGTTGGTATCAAACCAAGGACTAACGTCAGAGGCCAGGGAGCTGGATAATATCACAAAGGAAGGTTTTCACATAAATAGTTTTAAATTGTAAGTTTGTAAATGTGAAAAACAAAACATATCGGAAATATTTTCTCAGATTTTTAAATAAAATATTGAATTAAATTAAATGAATAAATAAATAAATTCAATTACATGGTTGCATTTTTTATACACATTTAGCATTGTTTTCCCCTCTGTTGTCTAACAAAGATTATGTTCAATAAACTTAATTAAATTGAAGATAACTTTTACAACAAGAGTAGAACATGGCATAAATGTGTGTGTGTGTGTGTGTGTGTATGACTAAATGTCCCCACAAGGATAGTAAACTATTGTGGGGACCAGTCAGTGGTCCCCAAGAGGAAAATGGATTAATAAACATACTAAATTATGCTTATTTGAAAAAGTAAAACTGCAGAAAGTTTTCTGTGATGGGTAGTTTTAGGGTGAGGGTTAGTGTGTGTGTGTGTGTGTGTGTGTGTGTGTGTGTGTGTGTGTGTGTGTGTGTGTGTGTGTGTGTGTGTGTGTGTGTGTGTGTGTGTGTGTGTGTGTGTGTGTGTGTGTGTGTGTGTGTGTGTGTGTGTGTGTGTGTGTGTGTGTGTGTGTGTGTGTGTGTGTGTGTGTGTGTGTGTGTGTGTGTGTGTTGGCATCTATCTGATCTTGTGTTCTCATTGACCGATATGATTCACTCATCTCCTGTTAATGTCGGATCTTTCTGAAGCTTGAGATCTGATTACACAAACACACGTGCACGCACAGACACACGTACATACACTGGAACTTGCATGCAGCTGCCAAGAGTGTTAAGAGGATTGGAAACAGGTCCTGTGTTTAGCTATAGGATAAACAAGATGAAAATAAATATTGTAGAGATGTGTGCGAGTGAACAAGAAAGAGAGAGAGCTAGTGAAAGTAGCAAAAATATAATATCACAATTTTTTTCAGGAAAATCAGGATTCACGATTTTATCACCATTCTTTTTCATGTTGGTTTTACTATTTTGCAAGTGACTGAGCATTACAGCCAAACTAATGTCCCTATTTTAAAAACAAAGCCTCACAAGGTAACAAAATATAAAATAAAAAAGAATGGCAGACATTTAGGCCAAAGTGGCGAAAATAAAAATCTTTGTCATTATCTTATAATTGGCATTACAGACATTACATTAGACATTATATATACACAACATATAATATACAAATGAAATAAACAGCTACATAGGTGTATTTAACAGAAGCATCCAAGTAAGAAATTAAATTAACAAATTAAAAAATAAAACACAGACACAGTAATAATGAAACACATAAATAATTACACAGACACTGGCACGGACACAGACACTGGCACAGGCACAGACACTGGCACGGGCACAGACACTGGCACGGGCACAGACACTGGCACGGGCACAGACACTGGCACAGGCACAGACACCTGGCACAGGCACTGGCACGGACACAGGCATGGACACACTGACATGGGCACCGGTACGGACATATAGGCACAGACACTGGCACAGACAACGGCACGGACACACCAGCACCGACACAGACAGTGGCACTGGTACGGACACACCGGCACGGACACACCAGGACCAACACAGACACTGGCACCGCCACAGATACCGGCACGGACACACCGGCACCGACACAGACACTGGCACCGGCACAGATACCGGCACTGGCACAGACAACGGCACGGACACACCAGCACTGACACAGACACTGGCACCGGTGCGGACACACTGGCACGGACACTGGCACAGACACCGGCATGGACACACCAGGACCGACACAGACACTGGCACCGCCACAGATACCGGCACGGACACACCGGCACGGACACACCGGCACGGACACAGACACTGGCACCGGCACAGATACCGGCACTGGCACAGACAACTGCACGGACACACCAGCACCGACACAGACACTGGCACCGGTGCGGACACACCGGCACGGACACTGGCACAGACACCGGCACGGACACACCAGGACCGACACAGACACTGGCACCGCCACATAAAACGGCACGGGCACGGACACTGGCACAGACACCGGCACGGACACACCAGGACCGACACAGACACTGGCACCGCCACAGACACACCGGCACAGACACCGGCACCGACACACAGACACTGGCACCGGCACAGATACCGGCACTGGCACAGACACAGATACACGGACACCGGCACGAACACCAGCATGGACACAGACACCCGGCACCGGCATGGACACGGACATACTGGAACGGGCACCAGCACAGACAGCTGGCACAGACACCCAGCACGGACACACCGGCACGGACACCGGCACAGATGCTGGCACAGACACCGGAACGGTCACCGGCACAGACATTGACACCGTCACAAAAAAACTGAAATTGACTTTGAAATTGAAATGGACAAGACTCACCAACAGCGGTTACACACACAAAAAGATACAATGGGAACATGAGGGCTATTTATACACCAAGACTAATGACTAAAAAGAAACACCTGTGAACAATCAAGACGATCAACCAATAAGAATATGACAGTAACCTTGAATGAGTAGTAGCTGAGCTGCCTATGTTGTAAACGAATAACCCAAACCAATCTCGCGGGAAAACATAAATATTTTATGAGGTGGCGATTTCCTATGAAAATGTACGATTTTTAAAAAAGCATGAAGGTCCTCCCCTAAACCTAACCGCCACTGTGGCGTATTTTGCGTATTGTGGCGCAGATTTTACAAAATTTCTTATGAATTAGCCACCAATTTGCCAAACTGTAAAACAGTATAAAATTGCATTGTTACAAATTGCTACTAATTGTTGAATAACCTTATGTGGCGTATCAGGAGGATCACTGTTGTTTACTCTTATAAGCCATAAAACACTCTCATAAGCCTGCAAACACACATATAGAGAGACCAATATTTTTTTCATAGATACACGCTGCACCGACGAGGCGATGAAAGGGGAGATTGAAAGACTGCTGAATGAAAATGGAGGGAACTTTGGGGGTATCCCATTAAGTTGAAGTGAGGTTTACTGTTTCCATGTCCCTTTCTATTTCTGCTTCCCTCTTACCAGGGCCGTGCACAGACCTTTTGAGGGGCATGTGCTGAAACTAAAAAAGGGCACCCCCCTCCCTTTTTTATATCAAAATTATTTAGTAAGCCTACATAAAAGGAAGAAATAGTCACGTCTTCATGACAAATTCAATTACACAAAATAATAGTCTCAAAAGCTTTAGATTTATTTACGATTAATAACAACCATAATAATAATATAGATAAACAGGGTTTTAAGGGCCTCTTAACCTAAATATAACAGCAACCTTCTGTTGCTCTTGTGTACTCCCTCTTTTTTAAATTGCATTTATAGAAATATATGTCAAAAATACTTGACTCATACATAAACATGTTAACCAAATAATACAAATTAGCTTACAAAACCAAACAGAATAGCTAATAAATTCTGTTTATTTTAATGAACTTTATGCACTTTATGAACTTTGCAGAGAAATATATATATATATATAAATAGAGAGAGAGTGCCATCTGAAAATTTCTTCTAGAATGATCATTTTTATCAAGCTCGTATATTTAAGTTCAGTAATTTACAATTAATAGCTAATTTTCATTGCCATTTAAGTGAAATTACTTAACTTAAATATATGAGCTTGATAAAAATGATCATTCTAGAAGAAATTTTCAGATGGCACTTAGAGGCTTTTGCATCTGAACTCTTCATATTCTCTTTTTTAGCTATTCTGTTTAGCTAATTTGTATTATTTGGTTACCATGATTATGTATGACATTGAGAAGAGGGGAAGGTAGAGCAATGAGTCAAGTATTTTTGACAAACTATTTTGAAATATAATTTGAGTAATTATGTCCAAATCAATTCCAGATTATAATAAACTATAGCCATACCTTTACTATATCCAACATGTATCCGCCTACCTGGCAAAAATTTGATACTGTGCTGTGGAGGACAAGGGATGTTGGTCTCTTGAAGGTCTCTTATTCACTAAAAATATTTCACAATATTACTGTTTTTGCTGTATTTGGGATCAAATAAATGAAGCCTTGGAATGAATTACATCATGAATTACATTCTGCATGATACAATATAAAGATTTCACAGTGATCTTCTCTAATGTTTTTTTTTTTTTTTTTAGTTACTACTACAACATTACTGTAGTAAAACCATGTTTTACTACATTTTATACATGTGAGGATGAGCGGAGAGTATAGAATAATATAGATTAAAAATTAGCTAGATAGCGAATACATGCATATTAACAGCCTTGAATTAACCATAATTGAATATTATTACCATAACATGATTAGCCTAAATGTTAATAAATTAAGTGTATCAACAATCATAAATCAAAGAAGAAATTTCTTAGAAATATGTTACCTAGGTGACAAGGATCGCTTTGTGTAAGTTCCAGTACGAAACAGCGCGGGGGCGCACCTGTTATGATTTTCCGATGGTAAAAACAAATTATATGTTGTTGTATTACTTATCAATATATAGTTTTTGATCAGCTAATGTGTGCAAATGTGCATTTTTTGTCCGTCATTAAAACGGCGCAGGCGGTATCACATTACATTTTCATCAACAGGTTACAAACTAGTTTGTTTTTCCTGTTGTAAAATACATTTGGCAAAAATCGCATTTTATAAAAGATGAAATACTACTGTATGCACAGGATATTTAGGTTATTTGCGTTAGGCTATGTATTGGCTATGACTATGGCAAATGCTAGCCTAGACCTCTCTCTCAGGCGACGTCCCACATGCCTCAGTCAGTGAGTCATCAAATAAATAAAATATGAGCCTTTATAGACATAGTGTTTAATAGTACTTATTCAAACAACAAGATATTTATTTACCCTTCGCAAAACTTCGTTTAGCTGCGGTCTACTGTGCGGCTGCTGTGGCACTTCCGTTGATTCCGTGAATATGAAGGAGGCGGAGTTATCAGCTTACTGACAGCTTGAGGATCGAATAAGATTTACACAAGCTCGGTTTAAGAACTTTCATTGGCTAAATATTTGTAAAACAGACAGACAGACGTAAAGGATGACCAATAGCATTGATTAAAAAAAAAAAAAACACCAAAAAAGGGCACTTCGGAGTGTGAGGGCAAAAAGGGCATGTGCTCTGCACAGGTTGAGCCCTACCTGTGCACGTGCCTGCCTCTTACACATCTCCCTCCTTTATTCACTCACAAGACATAATCTCCTCTAACCTATCACATTCTACATGGAAGAACAGTTCATGAAATCCCATCTCAGCCACTGCTTTCCTTCAAGAATCCTAGCCATGCGTGAAATCATCTCTGCCTCTGCTCTGCCAAAATGCAATGAGATCACTGTCCTTCTGTCTATGATGTTTTTAGATATACATTGAAGTATTTGAATATTTAAACAACACTTGGAAATAATACATTTCACTGCATTAGAGAACAAAATATCAAACTAAGTGCCAAATGCAAACAGATTTTAATACAATATTTTTGTCGTGACTTTTAACCAAATAATCATTTTAGTGGCTGTGTGACAGCCAGAAAGTGCCCAATGCTTTTTTGTGTCATTTTGCATGGTATAAATGAGTGCAAAATTATTGTTTTATCATTTAATACCAAGCTAACTTTTTTTTGGTGATGTGCAGAACCATTTAGTTGAACATTTGCAGTGTTGGGGGTAGTAACGCATTACAAGCAACGCAGGTTACGTAATCAGATGACTTTTTAAACTACAAAAATAATGCATTACTTTAACATTTACAACAACATCTCTCAGATACCTTTTAAAATTTATTGACTGACACCTCTACTGTCCCCCAAATCGTGTGTGAGGCATTGTGTGTGCAGTTTAATCATGATGGTTGTAACTAAAAAAGTAACTAAGTAATGCAATAAGTTACTTTTTTAAGGAGAAACACAATATTGTAATGGATTACTTTTAAAAGTAACACAGAACATATGTAATCTAATAAAAAAAAATGAAAAAAACATTTTTTAAGTGAGCAACTAATGCCTCAACTTCACTGGCCGTCAGGGAAAACAGAGAAGAACAGACAGGTGTGCTTGGAGGGGCGGATGGCATTTGTGTTGGATGTTTGATGTGTGGGTGGTTATGTGTGGATGTGGAGGCTGGATGTCTGTGTGGGCTGTTGGATAAATCACGGGGTTTATTCCCTTTGTGTGAGCATGACTGCAGCACTGCTAAATTGCTCTGTATTTTGCGTGCCCTTTCATGGGGGTTCACCATGTTTATATTTAAACAACACGGACTGGCACACTAAAGGCCATCTCTGGCACAGAGCGTAGGCAGTCTTCCCTTGTGTGTGTTATGTTATCTGTTTGTCTATCTCTAACTCTTTTCCATTGGTCAGCGATTCAATAAACCAGTCCCCCCTTATCTGTTTTGAAATCTGAGAGCAATGCAATGTTTTGCCTGGTTTTGTTATCCGTTTTGAAATGAAGAAATGCGCAGTGTTGATTAATCACATGGGAAGCTCTTGTCTAGTACACTGTGTTCCCAAATGGTAATGTTTGAGAATAGACCACACTTTCAAACCTCCAGAAACACAGAGGGAGAGAATAGTTATTGATAAAGGGGAAATTTGTTATTCTATTCTTGTCTTTTTTGCAACTTCTAAATGTTAAAGTTAAGTGTTAAATAAATTATATCAAAACCAACAATATAATTTATGGACACGATTAACAGTACAATGCAAGACAATGCCATCCATTACCACAGAATATCATTTTGACGTCAAAACAAAACAAAAATCATCTTTACTGTAATTCACTTACAAAACAAGTCTATGATACATGCAAGTAAAACAGAAATGCACTCATGGGAATTGCATCATAACCAGCTAAAACAGTTTTAATTCTAGCAATGTATTTGCATATTTACAAAGTGTATTCATTACAAAAATACTTTTTTCTTTATAAAAAGAAAATGTACAGTTTTTTAGCTATACATTTTCATTAGATAGAAATATCTTTTTTTCCCCTTTTTTTAATTCTCTTCCCAAAAAAAAATAACAAAATAAGTTTTATTTTATAAAGACAAATTTAGAGCTTTTGAGCAAAAAAATAGTGAAGTGATGTGAAGGCCAAGTATGGTAACCCATACTCAGAATTTGGCCTATCCAAGTTAGTGCACAATAGGAGCAGTGAGTAGTGAACACACACACACACACACACACACACACACACACACACACACACTGCAAACCATGGACACACACACACCCAGAGCAGCGGGCAACCATTCACTACGGTGACCGGGGAGAAATTCGGGGGACAGGTGCCATGCTCAAGGGCACCTCCGTCATAACAGAAACACTTTAACAAATATATGAACAAGCTGAATTCATTACAAGGCAGTGCATAGTGTGAGAATGTCCTGCAGTAAATTTAAGTGAGTTTTGTGCATGATATATTCAGATATCATGAAATTCTGTTGTTGCTGTTTTTTGTTTGTTCGTCTGTCTTTGTTGAAGTTATGTAAGCACCTATAAGCAAAATTCTGCATGCATATGTGTGTCTATGTGCAACATGTACAACAAAACACAGCCAAATCAGCCTCTAGGGTCAGCCACTCTCACCATGGTTCTCTGAGGATCACCTGTTTTGACCATCTCACACACACACAACTGATGGGTCTATTCTCTATGCTTGAGATCTTCTCTCTTCTGTCCTTCCATGAAACCGTGACTCCCTGCAAAATCCAGTCTGTCTGTTATGTCACCCTGACCTCTCCGCTCCAGTTTATCTCTCTCCTCCAGTTTCTTTTCTCTGATATACTTTGATACGGCCTTTCTTTTGCCCAGCTGTGCCTCCACCATCCTCTGTGGCCTTGCCTGTCTCCATCCATCTTGGATTAAATGTATTATCACACATACCTATTCATATACATACCTTTCCATCTATTTTTCATTTTCATTCACATCCTTTTTTCTAGTTTGGTCCCTTATTTGTCTCTTCTGGTGGGTCATTTCTTATTGGGACAATCAGGTTTGTTGCATAACTGCACAGGACAGATGAACAGGTCATGTTTTATTATTAGAATCAGACACAGTCATAAAGTAGGTTATAATGGGCCACTGTTGCCATATTCAAAGTAATCTGATATTGGGTGTATGAGACATTGATGACGGACTTATAAGTGCCAGACTTTTTGTGTTGTGATTGTGTGAGGAGATGGATGGAACAGGATTTGAATGAAAAATATAAAAAGATTGCAGGGTGTTTACCAAGTTCTTACTAGATTTAGTTCTTAGCACATATAGTGGCTTGTGGTAATTCTTAAAATTATCTGTTTTCATAGCTGACATGTTGCATCATCTATCTTTATGCATGCAATGACCTAATCAAAGGTTCATAACCTCTGGTTCTCATGAGTTATGCAATCTCATACTTACTTAGAGTTAGGGGATTGTTCTAAACCACTATCCCTACACTTTAGTGCATAATACACATTGTTTGTGCAACAGACCTAAAATAGTGCAGCCCTTTGAGCTGAGTTTTACAATTACTTTTAGAAGTAATAACAATTTTAGCATAGTGGATGATAAAATGGGCAAAAAAAAAAAAAAAATCACATAAACATTGAAAGAGGGGTCTGAGTATAACTAGGAAAAATAATATCATAGCAACCACCCAGAAAACCCTAGCGACCAGACAGCAAATGCTAAGCAACACCCTGGCAACCACACAGCAATTAGCTAAAATTAAAAAAAAAAAAAAAAAAAAAAAAAAAAAAAAACTCAGAACACAATAGCAACCACCCAAAACACCTATCAATCGCATTTCAATGAAATAAAAATAACTAACTCAAAAGACCATCGAATATAACATTAGAATACCTTAACTACTGCATAGCAACACCCTGGCAACCACCCACAATGCCCTAACAGTTTTTCATGGGCAAACACCAAACATATTTTCTTCAGAAAATGTAAAAAAAAAAAAAAAAAGAAAAAAAAAGTGTTTAAAGCTGCATACAGTAGGTCTGTAGATTTCATATTTACAAATGTGATGCTCAACATATAAATCTCAGTAATCCATTTATCCTTTTTTTTTTATTTGATGTATTTCCATTCTAGGAAAGGGCACAACAGTGACTACATGGAATAGAATTATGGGTTTTGTTTTTGGTATTGAAATTGCGGCCCTTTTTGTCTAACCAGGCCCAGGGCATTTCACTTGCTAATATTTATGATAATTTCTTTTCAGACGTGCGCATGTAAATGACAGAAAAAAAGTGGGGCAATGTGTGATCAAAATAGCATGCAACGCTGACAGGGGCAATTGCTGCTCTAATTGCTCTCAAGCACACACACATATTATACTTCAAAGGTGTTGGTTGGATTCTAAATACATTTTTGTGTTCTATGCCCAGTGCGAATTTTGGTGTGTTTGTGTGCCTGTGTTTATGCACATCTCCTAGTGAACCTATTCACAGTTGGCAGAGTCGGATTCTGTATTTTTCCACTGTGCCCGCTACAGCCCACAGACACTCAACATTCGGTCTCAGGTGTGCCGTGCCTGCTGGGACCCAGCCAATCAGAACATCAGCACCCTGCCTCAAAACATTCACCAGCCAATCAGACCATCATCACCCTTCCACAAAACAATCAACAGCCAATCAGAACATCCACACTCTCTAACAGCCGCTGCTGTAAGAGGCCTCATATCACCTTCTTGATATCCATCGGATCACTGATACCTTTCTCACACATCCACACTTTCACAAAGAGAAAGAGAGTTACTGGTATGGTTTGAATGGGTCATGAACTACATTATTTTATAATGTTTCTTGGGGTGCACTTATAATGTTAGGATGATTTTTACATCAAAAAATGTCATAATTTAGAAATAAAAGGCATTTTTCCTAACCTGATTTTATCCCTCTGATTTGAATGTTCTGTTTGAAGGGGAGTGTCTGCTGTGAGACTTCAGTGTAAACGTCCACTGCTGTGATTGGCTAACATCTTTGCATATGAAATAAGTATTACATGTGGAACTCTCTCGAAAACTTTAAGCAAGTTTTTACTATTACAGCTCTCAAGGTTAACTAATCATGAAGTGTTGATAATCATTATATTTGTATATATATAGCATTATATTTAGATTGTGGCATTAAAGGTTGCAGTGATGAGCACTGTAGCCGATCACAAACATGATGAGCGCATGAATGCAGTGATCTCGTCATTAACTCGATTTCAGCACTCTAACGAATGCTCTCATCATAACTAACAGTACAAACACAAAGTAAATAAGAGATTTGTTTATAATAACAGGAGTTTTGGTGAGAGTCCAGAACTATTAAGAGCGTTCTTTGATTGCTTTATAATTTAATCACAGTTTAAATAACAGATTATTTTCATCCTATGTAAGGCTGGAAGCTTACGCTGCTATTTTGAACCAATAATCGGAACAAAAGGCAGTTGAAGGATAACGTGTATAATTCGAATATTTATCTGACTCTAATATAATTAATCTGACTCCATTAAAGTTGTTGTTATTCTTTAACCTCTTATTCTTTAAAGGTAAAGGTCTTTCTTAGAACTGATAGGAAAACGTAGGATTTAACCTGAACGTTTAGATAACGAAAGTTATAATCACTTTAGCTTTCAACATAATCAGTGATAAAAGGAAAGATTCTCAAAGCCTTTAAAGCAGGCAAATTTATCTATAAGTTACATGTTTAAATATACAGACAGTAGAATGGAACAACATAACATAGTTAACAATAATGCACTGTTGTGCAAAAGAGGCCATAAAAGCCTTTGAGGTTACACACCAGTGTGCGGGAGTGGCAGGGTTAAAACCTTTCTCCTAGATCAACAGTTACCTTTCCTTCTTATACCCTGAGCAAAGCATTGTTAAACATGAGTCGAATACCAACACCAAACCCAACTGACAGGAAACCAAAAATTGAGGCAAATTGGTGGTGATCCAGAGGGGGAGAAGAACATTAACATATTCTCCTCAATGTATGTTTAAGCAATAGTACCTAGATTGTACATTAGGATGCTTTAATATCTCTATTAAGTTCACCACCATTCATTTCAGTTTATAAGCTATCAGATGAGACCAAACATGGCATATATTAGAACACACTAATAAATAAACAGTATGTAGTTGAAAGCATATGTCCTGTGAAGCAAATGGTACAGTGACCATTTAGTCACTGGTTTGATTTACTGACACATAAATAACAATAAACTACTTTTTCGTTTGTTCGTTCGTTCGAAATTCGAACGGTTATTTTTAGTAACTGCTTCACAAAACAATTTGTCGACTGATTTGAATCAGTTGATTCACCACACAGCATGGCATTGTATGACTTCTATTTTGTGATAAAAAAAAGCAATATTTAGTTAAATACTCCTGTTTTACCATATGTTTTTAATTCATTTATGGAAATAAAGGTTTGATTAATTTAATAAGTTTAATGTCATTTTTTAGATATATGTATATATATATTATGTTGGCTATGTCTTTATATAGTATATTAAGTTTGATGCTATATCCCCGATATCCTTTTGTGCTAGATAGCCTCAATGCTGCTCTTTTTCACTTAATCATATAATCTAATCATTATTATTATTTATCATCAGATCAGTGAAATTATCATAACTA
This sequence comes from Scardinius erythrophthalmus, assembly GCF_964197995.2. Lineage (NCBI taxonomy): Eukaryota > Metazoa > Chordata > Actinopteri > Cypriniformes > Leuciscidae > Scardinius > Scardinius erythrophthalmus. The sequence continues at coordinate 10,158,222 of NC_138232.1, forward strand.
TCCTTGTGTTTATAGCAGTGTAATTTGAAAGATAGCATATTGCCTGCTTGTATAACTCCTTTTTCTGAAGGTTGGCTTGACAGTAGTATACCCTTAAAAGGGGCAGGAAGTTAAAAATACCTTTTTTTGTCATCCTCAAAAGAGAGGACTAAAATTTCACATTTTTCTTGCCTTTATTTTCAATTTTACAGTTTGTATCTCCTATGAAAATAACAAAATATATAAGATATAACTTTACCTCAGGCTCAGCAGCTTTCTCACGGCATGCAGCCAATTTAAGTGTGGTGAGTTGATAGTGTTTTTACACCAGGTCACTTGACCTGAATATATGCAGGGACCCATAAGTTTTCTGAATATTTTTTTTCCTAGAAATAACGTCCTCACTGTTGTGTTAAATTAAGAGCATGCTTCCCCAAAGTGGCTTCCCCAATACTGTTCATTACCTTAACAGCAATGCAATAGAGGAGGAAGGAGGAAGGAGTACTGCATAGAAAAGAAAGGCTGTTCTCTCTCTTTTTTTTTTTTTTTTTGTCTGACATAGGCATGCTTAGAAATCACACAAATACACTTTCTAAGCTCCCTTAAAGCAAATAAATACACAGATGTGGTCTCATGATGTTTTCACACCCTAAATTAGCTTTCCTGTGGCTCAAACAGTAGAGTGTTGGCGCTTTCAACGCTAAGGACATGGGTTCGATTACCAGGGAAAGTAAGAACTGATAAGAATGTAAATGTATACCTTGAAATGCAATGTAAGTTGCTTTGGATAAAAGCGTCTACCAAATGCATAACTGTACATGCAATTAAACCCGATGGTACACTGGGTACTAAGCATTATAGCCTATCACACCCAAAACACAGCAACAAACAAACATGCTGTAAAGTACAGAAAGCACACACTGCAGGGTGTGTGTATGTGTGCACCTGTAATGAGGGCTATTAAAGTATATTAACTGTAAGATGACAATGCAGTTGCTTTTGGAGCATGAATAATTGGTGTAGCCATTTTAATATGATCAGATTTCCATGTAAATTTAACAGCTTATCTTAGGTTACAGTCTGTCTCTTAAACTCATGCAAAGATATCTCTTTCTAACCGCACGTGAGACTATACTGTAATTTACTCTGGACTCACTCTGGTTTCACACTTTCACCTTTTCCCCTCCTTCTTGTTTTCCTTCAGCACAGCATCATGCCTGCAATGGCGGACACTGGCAGTTGATGACTGCTAATTTACCTATTAAATATGAATGATCTCAGTTTACTTGACAGTTTTTTTTTTCCATGCCACATTGTTCATGACTTGCTATTGGAGGGATTTGTAACACAGTTTTCTGTAATGCTGATTATGAAACAGGAAGTATTGTGAAAAGCACTACACATATAACCAACTTGACGTACAAATGAGTTGTTCAATATCCATATGACGTAACAAAAACAAATGCACAAATAAAAACTGATTCAAAACATAAAACAGAAAGATTTGCCATTGAAGTATTGGGTTAATACTTCATGATTTTTCTTAATCTTAGGAAAACTTACGTTCTTCAAACGTCTTCCTTTACAATGAAACATTTTCTGGTGCACACAGAAACATGTCTTAAAGAGGTTTAGGTCAGAATGAACATTACAATAACATGAAGTAAAATATATATTTTATATAAAAATATATGTAAAAAATTATATATTTTATAAAACCTTTCTGTAAAAGTTTGTAAAGAAACTCTGTCTGTAAGAAAAGGCACACCTCATCTCAGAAAAGTCTGTAAGAAAGGCACACTTTTCTTTTAGCATGCATAAAGGGGGGGTGAAATGCTCATTTTCACTCAATCTCCTGTTAATCTTGAGTACCTATAGAGTAATATTGCATCCTTCATATCTCCAAAAAGTCTTTTGTTTTATTATATTTATTAAAGAAAGATAGGCTGTACCGAGTCTTTCCGGAAAAAAACGAGCGGCTGGGGGCGGGCCGTGTGGGCGAAGCTAAAGCTGTGCTAACGCGCCGAGCTAACAACACACAGAGACATTTGTTCAACAGTTTTACTCACCGTTCCAACGCACGACCGCGAACCTTTATCATTGTGACTGCTCGATCCTGCTCGATCCTTAAGCATTAGACGATCTGGGCTTTGTTTATAAAACAATCATCGTCGAAATGCAGGGAACAACAGTCTTACACAACGTTTATGCTCAGGAAAACAAACTCCATCCACTGGTGCCTTAACGCCGGGTTCTTTGGGAATCTGTGCAGGGTTGTCTTGCCCTGGCAACCAAAAACACACTTCTTTGGTGACACTGACTTCCCAAAAGCCGGGCAGGGCGCTTTGATGGCGAACTGCTTTCACTCTCTTGCTCTGTTTTACGAGTGCGCGCGCGCCCGCAATCTTACCGGAGAAGTGCCCTTAGGACCCATATAAGGAAATTCCGCCCTCTCTTACGTCAGACAGAGCCATACTCGAAAAAAACTTTCCGAAACTTGTGACAAACCGGAAGGACAATTTTTGGAACAAAAATACTCCTTCAAACGTACAACTTAACTTTTGAAACTTTGACCATGTTTAGCATGGGAATCCAACTCTTTAACAGTGTAAAAAACTCAGTAGGCCTATGCATGAAACAGTAATTCACCCCCCCTTTAAGGTGAGTGGGTTATATGGTGAAGTTTACTCATGTTATCCCTCACGTGAGAGTCGGGTGTCAAGGCTCTGGAATTCACCCTCTTTTCTCCACATAACTGACACCATCCAACTCTAGACTCTCTGATTATCTCTGTGTATCTCTCACCCTTGAGTGCTAAATTAGTTGAGGAAATGACACCAGGTGCCTGCTTATAATCTCTCTCCTTATTGACATTCTCTGGATTGTGTTACGGAGGCCACGATCCACACACATAGACACTGAACCATGGAGTAGGTAGTACACTCTTAAAAATAGAGGTTATTTATTGGCATCTAGTTTTATGAAGAACTTTAAACATCCAGGAAACCGTACAATTGCACAGAAGGTTCTTTAAATGTTCTTCAGATTATTAAAAAGTGCTTCACACTAAGAAAAATTGGTTCTTTTAAGAACTGTTTCATGAAAGGTTAACCAAAAATGGCCACAACATTCTTTAATGGCATCACTGTGAAAATCCCCTTTTGGAACTTTTATTTGTAAGAGTGTACTGGACTGGTAATATTTAGCTGTTGCAGACACTTTTAGAAGTCCTTCTAAAAAATAAAAAAATATTTTATGCATAAAGATACTTTGTTCCAGTCTGAGGAAAATTGTAATAAATTAAATAATTGGTGTTTTATGTTGTCATTAAGCCAAAACAAATACTTGAAATATTAAATGGGAAATATTTACTCATAATTTGTTTAATAATTTTTACAATTAATATTTTTTCAAAACATCTGTACAGAAATTTTTAATGTATGTGCACCACAAAGAAGGTGAGAGTAACACTTACCGTATGTTTTGATTTCATACTGTTAAAAAATAGAGCTGTTATTAGTAGATTTAGGACACAATGACAGCCAAAAAATTATAGCGCTTTTAACAATGTAGATTGTTTCAAAGCAGCTTTACAGAGATAAACGTATAATTTAAGGTAACAGAGATTGTTTTGGCTTTATAGCGGTTCTTTAATAAAGTTATTTTCCAGCTAAAGTTAGTTATGATTGATTCGCTTCCGTCGCAACGATCATTTGTTATTAAATTTGGGGCCGCTAAGACGACACCATTCTCTCTACACAGACTTTAAACGCGAACCTGTGAGAAACGCTGATGCCGTTCACATGCGCATTAAGAATTGGTTCTACAGTTATGTGCGTTTGAATATATGTGCGCAGGTTTGGAATTCCCTACAAACCAAGCCTAAACAAAGTACTGGTGTTTCCTTATAATTTTTGATGCAGAATTTTATTTTATTTTATCAATTCGGGGTAGATACGCAAATTGAGTTTCCCGACAACGCTTTATCTGTAGAGTGGTAAAGGGATCCTCCATAGGGAGAGACTAGTTGGCACTTCAGCACTGCGTTGTCATCGGGTCCAGGCGAAGGTCCTTCATCAGATCTGGATACGACCTGGATCCGGCAGGCTGCGGGAAAACCTCTGAATAAACAAAGACACTAAAATTAGCGTAGATGCCATTCTTCTTATGATGTAACAAGTACATCAGGATTTATGGGAAGTGTTCCCATGTCCAGCTGACCTAATCTATGCAGCCTATCATTGAATTATAGAAGTCTATAATGTATTATGTGAAAGCTAGGTCAAAGAGATGTGTCTTTAGTCTAGCTTTGAACTGACAGAGTGTGTCTGCTTCCCGGACAATGGTAGGAAGACTGTTCCAAGATTTTTGATATTCTAGGTATTATCAACTGGCCGGAATTTTGAGATCGCAATAGACGTGAAGGACTATAATGCGTTAAGAGCTCGCTCAAGTACTGCGGAGCTAAACCATTTAGTGCTTTGTCAGCAATATTTTAAAATTGATGCGATGTTTAATAGGGAGCCAGTGCAGTTTTGACAGAACTGGGCTAATATGGTCATACTTCCTGGTCCTGGTAAGAACTCGAGCTGCTGCGTTTTGAACTAGCTGTAGTTTGTTTATTAAGCGTGCAGGACAACCACCCAGTAGAGCATTACAATAATCTAGCCTTGAGGTCATGAACGCATAAACTAACTGTTCCGCATTTATCAATGAGAGCATATGGCGTAATTTAGATATATTTTTAAGATGGAAAAATGCAGTTTTACATATACTAGACACGTGACTTTCAAATGAAAGATTGGTAAAGAGCACCCCCAGGTTCCTAACCGACGACGAAGACTTAACAGAGCAGTCATCAAGTGTTAGACAGTATTCTAGGTTATTACATGAGGAAGTTTTTTGTCCAATAATTAGAATCTCTGTTTTTTCAGAATTAAGTAGTAGGAAATTACGAGTCATCCAATTTTTTATATCAGCTATGCATTCCGTTAATTTTTTGAATTGGTAAGTTTCGTTAGGTTTTGAAGAAATATACAGCTGAGTATCGTCGGCATAACAGTGAAAGCTAATGCCATGTTTCCTAATGATATCTCCTAATGGTAGCATGTACAGAGTGAACAGCAACGGTCCTAGTACTGAGCCTTGTGGTACGCCATACTGAACTTGTAATCTATAAGACATCTCTTCATTTACTCGGATGGGAGTGAGGTTTAGGGGGGTGAGTGTAACGGAGGCCAGCTAGTAGTTGCTGTGCGTGTAAAACCTCACTCCTCTGATCTCAAAAGGCGCTCTAGCGACAGATGCTAGAGGCTGCAGTCTTTAGCCTCCTTGTTAGAGCGCCTGACTCTCATGCCGGAGACCCGGGCTCGAGACCCGCACGGGGCGGGGTGTGAAGGACCCGGTGAGAGGGGTTACACCAACATAATTTTCGAGTCCATTTAAAAGAATGTTGTGGTCGATAGTGTCAAATGCAGCACTAAGATTGAGTAACACTAATAGAGAGACAACCACGATCAGATGATAAGAGCAAATCATTTGTGACTCTAACGAGAGCTGTCTCCGTACTATGGTACAGTCTAAATCCTGACTGGAAATCTTCGCAGATATCATTTCTTTCAAGAAAGGAACACAGTGAAGACACTGCTTTTTCTAGTATCTTTGACAGAAAAGCTAGATTCGAGATCGGCCTGTAATTGACTAATTCTGTAGGTGTTTTTGTGTTTTAATTATTTATATATTATTTGACTTGTCTTTGTGTTGTCTCTGTTATTTTACTCTGCTTTAGATATAGGTATGTTTCTCAAATGTGCTGCAGGAGCATCATGCTATTGTATAATACTAAATATATTCAGACACGGTCAAATGTGACACAGCAACGGGTTACCATGGAGAGAAAAATGACTCCCAGTGTCTGATGAATCCACTTTCCAGCTCTGTACACAGTATCAGAAGTATGATGCACATTTGTGTGAGCATAACGGTTGCTCAGCTCCTCTTTATGAGCACAGGTGTGTGAGTTTGCTATCTTAAGTGAAGGAAAGTTCAAATTAACAAGGTCCTCCTGTGTGGCAACCACAATGTTATCTAACACACTTCTCTCCCATATTCTAAATTCCTGTAACTCTAGACTAAAACCAACACCAATGACCTATGGTCTACAAGCAAATCTGAACTAATACATTTATACTAAATACAACAAAACATCATCATAGCAGAGTCGAAAACTGTCCTGGGACTCAAAATGTGAATTTTTGAGAATTTGTTCATTTAAATGGATCATCCGAATAAGTTCATTCACTACAATGAATCAGATTTTCCAAACATTACAAATGACAGCGTTTAAAACTGATTGACTGTTTCCAACACTTCACATGACTGGTTTAGAATGAACCTGTTCAATGAAGCAGACTTTCCAGCACATATGAAAGTTTAAAATGAACAAATTTATTAGACTGTATCTGACTTTTCTTTCTATAATTAGTTTAGAATGAAACGATTAACTAATGAAGCATTCTTTTCAATGCGATATGATTAGTTTAGAATTAACTGATTAATTAAAATCAATCAAATTTTCCAACGCTAGGCTACATGAGAGGCTAGGCTAGGCTACATTCAGAATGAATCAGACCTTCCTACACATGACACTTTTAAATAAACTGATTCAATAGAATGAATCAGACTTCCCAGCGCTACATATGGGAGTTTAAAATGAACCAATTAATTAGAGTGAATTCTATTATTTATACTGATTGTTTTTACATTTTCATTATTTAGTGTGTTAAGCTATTAAGCAAGGCATTTGGCTCCCACAATGTAAGCACTGGGAAAAACCTGACCCATGCACATTAGGACAGCATGTTCATCTCAGCAGGATATGCTATTCTCTAAGGTAGGGTGGAGAGCACTCAGGAAGTTTCAGACAGGCTTTGTCTTGGAGAGGAAGTGTGTGTTCAGGACAACGATGACCCTTCATAAAGACATCAGTCCACTCTCTCATTGTATCCGGCATGTGGCTTATTTTAAATCAATCGTTATGTGTGTCATGATCTCACCAGCTCAGGGAGAGCTTCATATAGACAGATGTAAGGGATATTCTAAATGTGTTGATACTGAAGATGGATTATCTCAGAGTCACGTATGTGTTTACTGCACGTGATGGATTGTTTTCATAGTGTGGATGCACAAAGTCAAAGCTGCAGACAACTCTGGCATGCAAGCAATCATTTAAGATGTTTTAAAGTCGCCAGTCAAGAGGTCTTCAAGAAATGCTCAACATGTTTTACATGTGTTTATTAAAATTAGAAATCCAGAGAGTATTTTAAGATAATATAACCTGATTCTTTACTGCACACTTTTGGAGCATGTTATAGGTAATTTGTTTAAATGATTGTCTTATTATCTCATTTATATGTCCATTTGGAAAGTTTTATAGCAATTTTTCTAAAATTGGACCGTATTTATAACAGAAAATGAAAGCTTTAGTAAATAATAAATACTATAGGTTTAGTTTACTATATATATATTAATGAAATACGTGTAAAGCAGATAGCTTTAGTAGTGGAGAGGTATATCTATATATATCCACCTCTATAAGACTGTGGAGAAACAGTGCTATTCTTAGACATTGTGTGTGAATACTGTGCAGGTGGTTGAGGAGAGACCCCCTGATATGATTATAAAGCGCTTTGGGTGTACAGTAGTACATGTGAAAGCGCTATATAAATGCCTCATTCAATTCTATTCTATTCTAGGTATTATTCAGTGACCCGTGTGGATTTGCTCTGAGCTGTCTGGTAAATAGACTTACCTTGAGCCCAACTATTTTCCACCCAGTGCAGGACGTGGCTCTTTAGAGATCTTTGGCCATGGGCCTGTATTGTTGTCAGTTTTGGCTGGTCAGTTAGATTCATACTTAGAGTCTGATCTCACTCCTGAGCAGAAACATTTGTGTATAGGTCAAAATACTCATTTGAAAAGGCCTTCTCGTGTTTCCCTTGATGACTTTATAGTGTTTATATGCTGCATTTCTTTCTATTGCTTTCCTTTCCTGCAAACTTGTAAGCTGTCCTGGTTCAGGTATGTCAGTCATCACATTCTCATTTACTCCATACTAATCCATTCTTACTGCTGGTGCACTGTCATCACGTGGGCAAAATCAGGAGATTTGGCCCTCCCCTCAAGGTCATCTTTGGCTGTCCTCTCTTAATTTATCTCTCATACACACACAAACTCAATATTCTTTCATCGCTCTCTAATTGATTCAAAACACACAGGCGAATTCATTTAAAATTTGTATCACTTTAGTTTATGATATTTCAGTACGAAAACCTCCATCATTTTCACTAACCACTAATAAAGAATGCTGAAAAAGAATATTAAAATTGTCATGGTGAATATGTATGTCCTTCTTTTTAGAGCTAACCAACCTTTTTTTTCTATTTTAATAGCTTATTATAGATTGCATTATTCTCAATGCATAAATATGCACAGACTTAAAGGAGAACTCCGGTCAATTTTAACATTGAGCTCATTTTTTTGTAAATTTGGAGTGCTGTCAATACAGAAAACAACGACAAAAATCGGTGTTGCCTACACCGTGTTATCCTCTTTTTAAAATTTGCACCCTGTTGACTTCAATGGAGCAAGTTTTCAACCTGCTTTTAGCCTCTTAACATCCTTGATGTGTCATTACAAGTGCACAGGTCGTGTGAGTGATTCCTTCGGAGTGAACGCAGGTAAATCTGACTGCAGTAGATGTGAAAGATATTAATAAAAATGATGTTTATTAAAAAGTTGTCTAAACCTATGCACGTGAACTCGACAATCGACTACTGTGGACTTCGACCGAAAACAGGATGTAAATACAGGTATGTGCACTGGCTGAATAAACATCATTTTTATTAATATCTTTCACATCTACTGCAGTCAGATTCACCCGTGATCACTCTGAAGGAATCACTCACATGACCTGTGCACTTGTAATGACACATCAAGGATGTTAAGAGGCTAAAAGCAGGTTTAAAACTTGCCCTATTGAAGTCAACAGGGTGCAAATTTTAAAAAGAGGATAACACGGTGTAGGCAACACCGATTTTTGTCGTTGTTCTCTGTATTGACAGCACTCCAAATTTACAAAAAAATGAGCTTAATGTTAAAATTGACCGGAGTTCTCCTTTAAAAACAGCATTCACAATTCATTATCTTTCATAATGTGACATATTTCTGAAATACTTATTACTAGTATTCAATGCAATGGAAAAGACAAGAATATAAGAATTGACAGATATATCAGCCTAAAAAATTAAACAGGATAACTTTTGATTTTGATTTACATTAAGAAATCTCTATCTCACAAGACCAAATACCCAGTTATGTTTTTTATATTTGCACAGAACATTCTAACAAGTACACTTTGTCCAGGTTTGATGATGCCAGTCTGTGCTTCAATCTCAGTGTCTTTAACCCATTGATAGCCACATTAAGAGATTAGCATTGCCCTAATCGCATTACTGTCTCACATTCTCACCTGTCTCCATTCATGAAGCCCAGTCTTGGCCTTGGCTTTGACCTCCAGTTCTTATTGGGTTACAGGGTTGACATGCTCCTGCAGACTTTGTTTGGGCTGGATCACAGTGTACCAAGTCTGGGATTGAATGAATAGAAGTTGAGTACTGCCTTGGCATTGGGCTAGGTTTTAATGCACTTGTTAGAACTCGAAAAAAAATGCCCCAGCTAACCTATCACTAATTTATTCGGTTCTCCCATTCTCGTTCAGTTCTCAGATTTACACTGCCAAAGATCAGAATGTTTCATATCTCTGAATCTATTGCAACAGCGAGCAATTGCCAAAACGCCCTGCTCCATCTCAGATCAGTAATTAGGCTGGTGTTTCACTCTTGTCAGCAGTTTGAATTGGCTCCTCTCATCGTTTCATTACTTGACTGGAGGTCAGTGTTGTTTAAACATTTGTAAAGACATACTGCTCTGCACAGTTCTTAATAGAAGTATATTTGGTTATTTTTGTAATCAATTACTAGTCATTTAGCAGATGCTGTTTACATAGCGTAACATACGGTATAAAAATATCAGTGACGGCCCTCCACAAAGAGCACTCTATTTAAAGGCACAATGGTTCTCTCAGGGATTCTCAAGTTCACAGGTCTCTGAGATCTAAGTGTCAGGCTTTTGTATCACTGGCCTTTAACCACTGATATACCACCCCTCAAGTTGCATTTGTTCCTTTAATGAATAAATGAATTGTGTGCCCCTTTGACCCTGCCATGCTTACACACTGAAACACGGTAATGATGTTTTAATGTTTAAAGCTCTGAATCACAGAAAATGCTGCTAATGCACAATATATTTCAGCGAATAACAACTTAAATTTGCCTTTTTCTCACTCTAAGCTAATGTTTGGCTTCAGAATATAATTTACAGACTACTTGTTTTGTCCCCTTTAGCTTGACAGCCACCAGTTACAATCTTGTTTATTCAAATGACTGGACAAAATATTTTTCTTATATGTTCCATTTAAAGGGGGGGTGAAATGCTATTTCATGCATACTGAGTTTTTTACACTGTTAAAGAGTTGGATTCCCATGCTAAACATGGACAAAGTTTCAAAAATTAAATTGTACGTTTGAAGGAGTATTTCTGTGCCAAAAATGCTCCTTCCGGTTTGTCACAAGTTTCGGAAAGTTTTTTTCGAGTATGGGCATGTGTGACGTCAGATGGGGCGGAATTTCCTTATATGGGTCCTAAGGGCACTTCTATCGGAAGAGCGCGGGCGCGCGCACAACCGTAGACCAGAGCAAGAGAGCGAAAAGCAGTACGCCCATCATCACAGCGCTGTGCTTGGCTTTAGGGAAGTCAGTGTCACCAAAGAAGTGGGTTTTTAGTTGCCAGGGCAAGACAACCCTGCACAGATTCCCAAAGAACCCGGCGTTAAGGGACCAGTGGATGGAATTTGTTTTTCCAGAGCATCAACGGAGTTGTGCAAGACTGTTTGTTCCCTGCATTTCGACGATGATTGTTTTATAAACAAAGCCCAGTTTGACGCCGGATTTGCAGATCGTCTAATACTTAAGGATGGAGCAGTCACAATGATAAAGGTTCACGGTCGTGCGTTGGAACCGCAGACGGTGAGTAAAACTGTGTGTTGTTAGCTATCGGCGCATAAGCACAGCCCACACGGCACGCCTCCAGCCGCTCGTTTTTTTCCGGAAAGACTCGGAACTGCCTATCTTTCTTTTATAAATATAATAAAACTAAAGACTTTTTGGAGATATGAAGGATGCAGTACTACTCTATAGGTACTCAAGATTAACATGAGATTGACTGAAAATTAGTGTTTCACCCCCCCTTTAAGAAAGAAAAATTTTGGAAAAACATGCAGATGAGTAAATGATATTTAAAGCCACTGTGGTAAAAATCAAGTTTTTAATGTTGTTTATGTGGTGTTTTTAATATGCTTTTAGACAAACCATGTGCAAATTCATAAATCAGCACCATTGCGGAGTATTTTTCTCCTTAAAATTGCAGTGAAAAAAAAAACAGTCTCAAAAACGCGGATTGAAATTGCGTTTTTGAGAAATCAAAAACGTTTCTTACATCACAAACTACCTTGTAACCAATCATGTTAACTTTAGCATATTATTAACTGCTGTGAAGCAGGGGAGTCTCAAAAGTTATTACCAGGTTAAACCTGTATATTTTGCTGTTGATATGAAAATCGGTACATTTAACAATATAGCGGGTGAATTATGTAAATAGTGTACAGTTACATTCAAGCTATTTTAAGGCATGAAGAAAACATTTTTCCCAGGAAAAATCTTTTGAATATATCATTTTGGTGATCAAAGATGAGTTTTAAGGGATACAATTATTGACTGCAGTTGGACTTTAAATCCTTAAACTTGAAGTAAACTTAATAGATGGACTTTGACTAGTCATATTCAATAATAATAATATCCATCTCCTTTGGTAACTTAAAAAAGGGGTTCCCTGCCCTGTAGTGGTAATTCATGCTTTTCATTCTTCTCTCACACTTTTTCCATGGCCCATTTTTCCACTCGTGAGTTCCAGCAGGCAGGATTAGAGCGAGGGATTAAAGTCAAACCCTCTGCCTGTGGTCCAACACTACTGCAGATCTCCTACTGTTGATGATACGTGCATCTATCCTCCTTCAAACTAAGATTCTCTTTTTCTGAGGAAAATCATGTAGCCATTACATTCCATTAACTTTTTTCTGATGTCTTCAGAACTATAATGCCCATTTCCTCTCATCACCAACCAATTTTTTTTGCACTGAATATCATATAACAGCATTTTATACACATTACCAATAAAAAAAAAACACTGATATTGCCATTGTCTGAAACTCAGCACTCTCAGTTCTTCAGAAAACAAACATCTGTTCACTGACACCCTACTTCATTTTGTCGGCTGAACGATTGACACCAAATTACACAACAGAAATCCCCTACCATGGGGTCCATTGGTATCATGTCACCTGTTTTTCCTCTCATTTGCCTGTATTTCTACCAAACGTTTTCACAGATGATATCATACTATTGCTAGGCTATAATAGCATTTCATATGTATGTTCTATATTTAATAATATTATTTTTAATGTGCAAGCATAGGGGACTAAATATATTACTGCACAGTGTTATATAAGTGCTATGCCATGACTTTCAATTACATCAGTAAGTACATCCTTATTCACCTACATGCATAATATTGCAAATCTCAACTTCTTTATTGCTTATACCTTTGCAAAATTTAAACTATAGGCCCATTATCGCCCAGCAATATATTTAATGTTGGATATAGACCTAGTTTCTAACTTTACCCACATACAAACATTACACTCACGTAAAGCAATATATGGCTATATAAAAATGTCCAACCCCATAAATGTTTATCACTACAAAATGTAAACTAGCATGGTAATGGATGTGGCATTGTAAATGGGCAATTCCACGCAAAATTGTCACATCCATAACGCCAACTAAATACAATGGCATTGTGCTGGCGTTATGGATGTGACAGTTTTGCTTGGAATTGCCCAAATGTATTTGGTCTTGGCTGAATAGATCTGCTACACTGCTGCAGACTTGCTACTGCTAATACATTCACAGGCATTGCTGTGAGCAAGTAAGATATGCTGTTGCAGTACAACATATTTGAAACAACCCTTGTAGCAGATCTATTTAGGTGGAGCTGGGGAAGGTGGAGGGTTTCTGAGAGGTGCTGCAGACTGCTAACAGCAACAATGCCAGCTATTTGAAATGTTGAGCAGCAAGCTCATTGGCTGCTGATGCCACAGCAACCAATCAGTAACGAAGTTAATACTATGCAGATAACGAAGTGATTGCTAACAAATGCGCCATCTAGAGTTTCATGACGGAACTTTGTATATAAACTTGGATATAGCATTTAAGTAAGCCTATCCAACTTTAGCAACACGTAACTTACAAGCTATAGGCTATAGCGAATCTCAACTGCTTGATTTTTTTTAGAAAATCGCAAATATTTAAACTATAAGTAGCCTAGGTCTATCTAACTTTTTCCGCATTTAGCCTACTCACGTAAAGCGATAGCCTACTATATAGCCTACTGCAAATCTCATGTGTATAGAAAAGCGCTATACACATACAAACTATTGTTTATATTGTTAAAATGATTGTAGAATATGTGGCCATGTCAATGTTATCTGCTAGTTTATTATAGTTCATTTTCAGTTCAGCTTTCGTTTCCCCGTACTCGTAAGGCTGAATTTTCCGTATTTTCGTGTTGTGTGAACCTAGCAGCGAGTGCCTTAACGTATGCACTTACCAGCTTCCCTAGACATCCATGTCACACAGAGAGAAAAACACAGCTGCTGAGTCTGAGCTGCTGAGCTTCACCCCCTCCACCCCAGACTGTTTTCCATCTACTTCCTCCCCTCCCCCACCCTTCCTCACTCTTTGTTCGCATTCTGTCCTCTCCACTGGTTGCCACCCAACACCGTTCCCGGCGCTCTGATTGGCCAGTTTGATATTAGAGGCGGGGTTTGTGATGCAGCGCTGACATTTTCTCAGTTCGGTGAGAGATTACGGTGTCAGTCGAAGACGAGTTTGAGAGAAGGCAGTTGACACGTAGGCGATTAAACTGCCATCTCTCTCGGTTTAATCCCTTATATTTCACCATTAGAACAAATATAGAGCACTTTACTAAATAAGAAAGATACGAACTAGATGACTCATGTCATAAAAGAAAGGATTTGAATCAAAACACAGAGCTCTTTTCTCTGTCGTGTCGTCTTTCTTCCTCATTCCGGCTTCTTTTGTTTATGTCCTGCAGTGATCCACTGCACGGTTGACATTACATCGCTGATCGTGAGTAAACGATAGAGTGAATCGAGAAAAAAACGAAAGGCAGAGAGAAATATAGAGAGACCATCTCGTCTTTTTAACCGTCTAACGTTACACGTCTTGTGGTGTCCAACTGGACCAGGAGTGAGAGTCTAATGCCCCCGGAGGATGAGCCCAGCCATCGAGGGGATGCAGACAGAGCCGCAGGGGTATATGGGGAAAGGGGTGCTCCTTGAGCCCTTTGTGCACCAGGTGGGGGGACACTCGTGTGTGCTTCGCTTCGGGGAGCAGACGATATGCAAGCCCCTCATCCCCCGGGAGCACCAGTTTTACAAGAGCCTCCCTGCGGCTATGCGGAAGTTTACACCGCAATATAGAGGTAAGTAATAATGCGACGTATTATTCTGGTATCCTGTCTATACAGGCTATTCCTTTCTCTTTCACAAGAGTTTTTGGGGTACAATATAATATCTTTCGGTTTGTTAGAGTGTAAAAAAACATCTTCATGCTAAATGAAGGCCAGCAGGTCTGCTGTGTTTCCGTCTTAACGCTGTTTTCTCACGAGGGCGCTGTTGTAATATCATAAATTCTTAAAGAGACAGGTCACTCAAAAATAAAAATTGTCATCATTTACTCACCCTCATGTTGTTCCTTACCCGTATGACTTTCTATTTCGTGGGAAAGAAAAGTAGACGCCCTTTCAGTCACATTCATTGTATTTTTTATTATTATAATGAATGTGAATAGTTATTATCATTCTATGGAAGTAAGAAAGTCATGTTTAAATGTATATAAATGTTTGGGTGTATTATTATCCTTGTAAAGCTCCGTTTCGGGTAGGGCCCCTATAAGGTAAGTTATTACAAGCTGGCAAGGCTGTACTTTTTAATGCACACACCTAGGTATCAGGGTTTTGCTTGAGGATGAAATGCCTGAATTTGGAATGCATCCCAGACTGACAGACTTGAAAAATAAGCACCAATGGCAAATGTTTCTTTCTGGACCGAAAGACTGCTGATATGACATCATTGACTGCCTCCCCCACACTTGTGGTATCAAGATTTTGCTGTCATTCCTGAGGAAGAACCTGGAAAGACAACTTCAACCAGCTTAGATGTTCGCTTCTGTCCATCGGTCTCCCCTACTTTTTTCAGAAATATTTACAGCCTTGTTTTGATGCACACTGCAGTGTCCGTATGCTTTAAATGCCCTGGTTTGATGATAAGTGTGCAGGGCATCTGTTTTTTTCATTGGGTGAGGTTGAGGGATGGGTGTGATGTCAAAACAGAATCTTGGACATAATCTTTGTGGTTGTTTTGGGTGTCTTGAAATGCATTTCTGAACTGTGGTTACTGCATCAGTGCATTTGACACTTCTCTGAATTGTTTCTTGTTTGATTGTTCTGAATTAAACATCTAGGTGAGACTTTGGGTGTTTTTTTGCATTGTGGCATTATTGTCATTACAATACTGTACATTTCTTTATTATAATTAAAAAACTGATGAAAAGTACATGATTAAAATGTATTCATGGTAGGATTTTTGATCTGACTTTATTTTTTATTTAAATCAGCTTAAATTAAAAGTATTGCATATTTTTTACTTTGATGCATTAAAATACTCGATTAATAGGAGGCCAATGGGAATCATCATTGAAAACAATGGGCATAAAATCGATGCAAAAATCGATTAGAATTTTATTTTTTTCATGAGATTCATTCTGGTAGTAATTTCTCTTTCAGAATATCATATATTTGATTTGTTGATTTTTCTATGCAAATGTCTCATGTATGTCTCTTAATACATTTTAGACTATTTGGGACTGCATTTCCGGTTCATAATACATCCTTGTCATTCTTGTAATGTCCACGTTTTTCTTCTGTGATTTTCCCAGGTTTTGGTCCATTGTGTGTTATCTGATGATATCAGGTTTGAATTTGAGTCATGAAGTGATATGATTTGATAATTGTCAATAAATAGTGTTGGTTTCATCATATCTTAAGCCTCTTGTCATTTGTTTGTGGGCTGGTTTCATCCTTGTGGCAACTGATTGATCGTAAACGTTTCTTATGGTTTGCCATGACAGATTGAGAGAACCAATCCAGTGAACTCACAGCTCCTGTTCATTGGCTGATGTTGTTTCCTAGACTTCTCTCTCTTCCAAAACATCAGCCCTATTTTCTCTCTCTCTCTCTCTCTCTCTCTCTCTCTCTCTCTCTCTCTCTCTCTCTCTCTCTCTCTCTCTCTCTCTCTCTCCTCTTTCTTTCTGTTCTAAGTATTTCTGTCTTGTTTGTATGTTATGGATTGTGTGATTCCAATCAGGTTAGGACCAGCCCGTGCTGTCGGCTCAGTAGCTTTTGTTAAAGACTCGGGAGCTTTTAAGAGCAAAAAAGAGAAGTGGGTAAGAGATGTTAAAGATTTCCCAGACAGTTAACTTTAAGCTCGGATCTCTGACTACTTCTTCTTTGCTAAAGTGAAGTTATTATGGTTTCACCTCTGACCTCGTTCTTTTTTCTATCTCTCCCTCTCTGTCTTCTATTCCATCTCTCTCTCCTCCCTCTCTCTGCAGGTGTGGTGTCAGTGAGTTTCGAGGAGGACGAGGAAGGGAATTTGTGTCTTATTGCGTACCCTCTACACAGCGATCTTGGGGACCTGGAGAATGTGGTCCCCTCGGCCGACCTGGATCCCAATAACAAAATAAAATGGGTCAGTAAGAAGCTGCTGGACAATGACGGCTACAGCAAAGACCGGTCAAGACACACTCGGAAGGATAAGGACAAGAGGTAAGGGGACGGTAACCGTTGATTGCGCAATAGGCTTGTTAATATGCATAATAGATGCATAGAAAATAGGACTGACGAGTTAAGGCCCATTCACACCAAGATTGAAAACTATAACAATATTAACGCCCACACTAGCGGAAGATATCATTAAACCACCTGGCAAGTAGGGCTGAATGATTAATCAAAATAAAATCGTGAAATTGTGATATGGCTTAATGCTATTATCAAATCACAAAGGCTGCAATTTAATTAAATATAGCGGCTTAGTTCATAGTAAATGCTGCTCTATCTAAAATAAATCCATCTCTACATCTGCTCTGGTTTTTGGGTCACTTATGTTGTGCATTTGGGAACACTACTTGTGTATTTATAAGTAAGTATTATAATTTTACAGTGTACATATTTTTTTTTATTGTGTGATTTTATTTTTTACAGGGAAATTATAACAATAGTTATACTTCTTATTTTGTTTAATATTTTTATTTAATAATAATAATCATTATAACAAAATAATAATATTAATTATTATAATTTTTTAGTTATATTGATATATTTTATATTGATATTTTTTAGGGCCAAAATGTTTAGCCCTAAAAATGTGCATTAATTCAAAATCCCAATTTTAATCAGAAAAATCACAATTGGATTTTTTTCCCCCTTAATTGTTCAGCCCTTCTAGCAATTACCCAGAACACCCTACCAGCTGTTTAACAACGTGCTAAAAACCACTCATATCACCTTATTAACCGGAGAGCTCTGACCTGACAACCACCTACTACATTGTAGCACAGTTTTGCATTATAACTGCATCATTAGATTATTTAAAAATACAAATCTTTTATATAGATTTGTATTTTTGTAGCTATTCAATTTTGAACCCCTGAAATAAATCAATGTGATGTGTGCTAAACCCTTGCTGAGATATTAGTAGGCTTTAACCAGACGCTGAGGTCCAGAATCTTTCTCAAGGGCACAATGCTGACAGATCATGTGCTGTTCCTTGCGGATCGAACCAGCAGCTTTACAGTTAGCAGAAGTTTTAATTCCTAGACCACACCACCCCACGTCTCTGGAATAATACTAGCCTGTGTTCTCCTGTAATAATGGCCCTGCTCAGTACGTGTCTGACTCAGTGAGAATGTGACCGATCGTAATGTCGTTGTCGTCACTGACCCACAGGACACCCAGCTGGGCAGAGCAGATGCACTCTCAGCTGCTGGCAGCCGGACTGGTGCAAATGTGCGTTTTGAGCCAAAGTTTAGCAAGTGGTTATGTAACCAGCGTAGCTTTGTGACTTATTAGAAGTGACCTCTGTGTGACTGGGGAAGGGGTGAAAGAGCACATAAGGGGCATTTGTTCTTCATGCGGGATTTAGGATTTTACGAATCATAAGTAATAACCCTCCATACAGCACTCTACTGTAAAACCGGAAGGAAATGCACTTATTGGAGCTGTAGCAAAGGTGCATGTCGCAGTAGCATTAAAGCATTTTCATAATCCTATTCAGATAATAACATAATCAGATAACAACATCATAATATTCAAGGTCAAACATGTTTGCAGTGTATGAACTCTTGGCCCAAGCCGCCATGAATCCAGGATTTTGCAATGTGGTTGTTAAAGGGTTAGTTCACCCAAAAATGAAAATTCTGTCAGTAATTACTCACCCTCATGTTGTTCCAACCCCGTAAGACTTTCGTTCATCTTCGGAACACAAATTAAGATATTTTTAATGAAATCTGAGAGTTGGCTCACTCCTTCATAGGCTGCTAGGTAACTGATATCTGCCAGCCCAGAAAAGTTAGTAAAGACATCGTTTAAAATAGTCCAAGTGACTACAGTGGCTCAACCTTATCTGAAGTTTATCAAGCGATGTGAATACTTTTTGTGCGCAAAAATAACAACTTTATTTAACCATCTCTTCTCTTCCATGTCATTCTCCTAAGCTGTTGACGTAGTGTAACAGCGCAGCGCTTCTGGGTTGTACGTCAGAACGTAGGCTCCCTATTGGCCGACGCTGGTAATGTGTGTGATGCTGGCCAATAGTGAGCCTACGTTCTGATGTACAACCCAGAACCGCTGCGCTGTTGCACTACGTGAACTCACTCAGGCCCACACAGAAGAAAATGAATAGTTGAATAAAGTCGTTATTTTTGTTTGTTTGTTTTTGCGCACAAAAAGTATTCTCGTCGCTTGATAAACAAGGTTGAGCCACTGTAGTCACTTGGACTATTTTAACAATGTCTTTATTAACTTTTCTGGGCTGGCAGATATCAATAACATAGAAGCCTATGAAGAAGTGAGCCAGCTCTCAGATTTCATCAAAAATATCTTAATTTGTGTTCTGAAGATGAGCAAAAGTCTTACGGGGTTTGGAACAACATGAGGGTGAGTAATTACTGACAGAATTTTCATTTTTGGGTGAACTAACCCTTCAAGTTGTTCTGAATGCTTTTTGCATATTGCTTCAAGCTTCTTTGGGTGTTCTGGGTCCTAGGGTGTTTGTTCAGATCTCTAAAAAACATGTTGAGTTCATCCAAACAAGTAATCTGATCCAGCATGTTAGCCCTAATCCGTCTGTCTGGCTGACCCACCTCTGTCTTCACCCTTGCAGTGTGAAACGCGAGGAGGAGTGGCTCAAGCAGGCCGAAGTGTTCTACTACAGTCTGGAGGGGAGCAATGCTGCCGGCCCTCAGCTCAAGCACAACCCCTGGAGCCTCAAGTGCCACCAACAACATCTGCAGAGGATGAAGGAGAACGCAAAACACCGCAACCAATACAGTATCCTTTAGTGCTGCCACAAACAATGGTGGATTGGTCTTTTGTAGTTAGTCTGATGTTAGTTAGATTATTATTTACACACACACATATATGTATATCTGTTCAAAAGTTTGGCACCAGTTAGATATTTTTGAAAGAAATTAATACTTTTATTAATTAATTTTACACATTAAATTGATCAAAAGTGACAGTAAAGACATTCATAATATTACAACAAATTTCTATTTCAAATTAATGCTGGTCTTTTGAACTTTTAGGAAGAATCCAATTTAATGGTTTCCACAAAAATGTTAAGCAGCACAACTGTCGACATTGATAATAATAAGAAATCTTTCTTGATCACTAAATAATCATATTAGAATGATTTCTGAAGGATCACGTGACACTGAAGACTGGAGTAAAAATTCAGCTTTACCATCACAGGAATAAATTACTTTTTGAAATATATCTAAATACAAAAAATCGAATAATATTTATTTCACAATATTACTGTTTTTACTGTATTTTTGACCACATAAATCAAGTCTTAGTGAGCCTTCTTTCGAAAAACATTAAATATTTTGAACAGTAGTGTGAGTTTATAAAAAATATATTTGACTATAAAAAATATATTTTTTAGTTTATTTATTGCCAATGAAAAGTAAATGATGGTAATAAATAATTATAAATTATGGTAATATATAATTTTTTAAATAAAATGTGTATGATGGCTAATAAGAATTATAATTATACAAAAATGGCTTTAAATGAATAATTTCATCTTATTTTAATTAGTTTTATTAGTTTTCAGTTTTTCCTTAAAAATCACTTAAAACATGATATAATATTTTAAATATTATAGTTTAAACACCTGTTTACCCAATGTTTACTTTAAAATCACAAAAAATATAGATATTCACCGCGCAACAAATAGCACAGCATATTTTAAAGCTGGATTTTATCTGCAAACAATTAGTGAGGACAATTGTAAGGAAAATAAAAGCAAAAGCATTTTATCATGCAACAAAAACAAAGGTTAATTGTAAAGCACAATGTATAGAAAAGAAAGGAGAATCTGTGTTTCCCTTAACCCGGCACCTCCCATCAGAATTCATCCTGTTAGAGAACCTGACGTGGCGCTACACGGTTCCATGCGTGCTCGATCTGAAGATGGGCACGAGGCAGCACGGGGACGACGCCTCTGAGGAGAAGAAGGCCATGCAGATTCGCAAGTGTCAGCAAAGTACATCCGCCAGCATCGGAGTGCGCCTCTGTGGCATGCAGGTTAGCGTAGCACTCCAACGTGATTCCATGAGGAAAATATTAGAAAGGCGATATTTCATTGTCATTTACACACTCCTCTGCTTTCCTCCAGGTGTACCATTCAGACACAGGGCAGCTCATGTTCATGAACAAGTACCACGGCCGCAAGCTAACCCTGCCTGGCTTCAAAGAGGCCATCTTTCAGTTCTTCCACGACGGGAGACGGCTGAGGCGCGAGCTCCTGTCGCCGGTGCTTCGGAGGCTGCGAGACATGCAGGCGGCCCTGGAGGCCTGCGAAAGCTACCGCTTTTACTCCAGCTCGCTCTTGATAATCTACGACGGAGACCCTCCGCGATCCCGCCATTCCCCAGAGGATGGACTTTCGGAAGAGGAGGAGGAAGATGACGAAGAGGAAGAAGAAGAGGAGGAGGAGGAAGAAGAGGAGGGAGGTGCTTTTGGATTCCCTCACGGAGCAGGTGCGGCTAGCAGCGGTGCTTGCGGCGGTGGAAGCGGCACCAGCGGCTCTGCAGGGGTGCGACGCGTGACCAGGTCAGACAGCGGCCCGGCCGTAGACGTACGCATGATTGACTTTGCCCACACCACTTGCAGGCACTACGGGGAGGATAGCGTTGTCCACGAGGGCCAGGATAGCGGTTACATCTTCGGATTGGAGAACCTCATCACCATCATTTCCCAACTAGAGGATCACGGCACAGATTAAACCAGCAGGGCGTCCGAATGGGGAAATGCTTCTTTCTCTCTCTATTCCTCGTTCTTTCAGTCCCTCGAGACGTTCAGCTCAGTTAAAAATCTCGAAAACTCCACCTGTTCAGTTGTTTTGGTGTCTTTTTGCTGTTTTCTGTGTGCGTAGAGGATTAAAAAGGGTCGAGAGGCTAACATTGAAACGTCACATGATCGGCTTCCTCTGTGTTCAGTAGCTTTACTCCCTTACCCTGGTGTGTTTTTTTTTGGTTCCCCTTTTCGTTCTATTTATTGAGAAGATAATGGTTATTTACAAAAGAAGGACCTGATTTTGTTCCCGTATTCTTTCCTTGAGAAGGTTCCAGAACTTTGATTTGCTTCTGAACACTCCTTATTGAATGAAGGAACAGTAGGTGGCGAAAAGGAAGACTGTTAACCGTCGCTCTACAGCACCGTCCCGTTGCACCTTTACCCATCGTGAAGAGAGAACTATATTCAGATAGTTAGTTGACATACAGAGACTATGATAAAGCTTTATTTATTTGTCATATTTCCTAAATAAACTAAAAAGAAAATTCAAAAAAGAAGATAAAGAAAAGAAGATTCAAAACTACATTCCATGTTATTGTTACAATAATGATATTAATAAATATTATTATTTGACATGTTCAGATACCTCTATCTTATATCTGTTGTACACGGTATGTGGGAGGAAAAATAAAACTTGTTTGTGTTAAATTCTGGTCTTGTACTGTTTTTTTATTTATTATTAGTAGTAGTAATTTCTCTAGGTGTGCTGTATGCTATCAGGTTTCATCTTTAGATATATATGCTGAACAAGAATAGTGAAATAAAAAGAATGAAGTAAAATGTTGAAGATCTTTACTAAGGATGTTATTAAAATTGAACTAGCTTAAAATCAGTTGAAGGCAGTTCTTCTATACTATAGCATTATTGTGATTTACCCATAGTAATCTTTTGATTGATACTGAGTCATGTAGGTTTATAGCCGTCAGAAAAATATAACTACATTATCATGATTTTCAAGAATGCTAATGTTTTGCCCTGTGTAAAACTTTTAAAGCAAGGTGGCCTGACCTTATCCTCTTTACTTGCTGTTTGAGACGCTCGTCTCAGTTACAAATAGACGTGTTACGTGTATCACTGTTACACAATGGCGAACATGTAAAACAGACATGCATTATCAACCACACTCTTCAAAAGACAGGAGTATGTTGTCACACTTTTTACTCCAGTTAAAGAGTACATATATGTTTTTTTGCATGTTTTTGAAAGAAGTCTCTTATGGTTACTAAGGCTACACTTATTTGATCAAAAATACAGTAAAAACAGGAATAATGTGAAATATTATTACATATTAAACTACATTTTGTTTTTCTAGTTTAATATATTTTAAAATGCAATTTATTCCTGTGATGGAAAAGCTGAATAGTCAGCATCATTACTCCAGTCTTCAGTGTCACATGGTCCTTATGTTGATTTGGTGCTCAATTATTAATTTCATATAAGAAAGTTTTGTAACATTATAAATGTCCTTAATGACACAATTTAATACATTCTTGTTGAATAAAAGTACACATTTCTTCTTAAAAAAAAAAAAAAAAACCTTACACCAAACGTTTGAATAGTAGTGTATCAGGATTTAAAGCAGCAATATTAATCAACTGTTTTCAACATTGATAACAGTAATAAATGTTTCTTGAGCACCAAATCGGCATATTAGAATGAGTTCTGAAGGATCATGTGATACTGAAGACTGGAGTAATGATGCTGAAAATTCAGTTTTGCCATCAAAGGAATATTGAATAGTAATATTTCACACATTTAAGAATTACATTTCAAACTCAACTGGACTTCATTCATACTAAATGTCTCATATTATTGTGCTAGATTTGGTGAATTGTGGTCCATGAACAGCTGGCCCAAAACATACCACTCCACAGGGGGCTTCCGATGCCAAATTATGGGCTTTATAGGCTTTGAGGACAGTGAGTGTTTAATCATTTGTTCTGTATGGTTGTTTTATCTGCTTTATCCCCCGTCTTAGTGGAGTGATTTGATGTAACCTCATGGATGAGGGCCAGTGTTTCTTTATCCAGCAGTGTGTCAGTGCCAATGTAAATGCTAATTGGTCAGTGCGTGTATATGATTTGGGATTGTTTTTCTGTCTGAATGTTTGTTTGATGAATATTTCAGCATCACCCTTTGGTTGCCATGGTAACGGACCTGTTTGGTAATACTGAAATCGCTATGGCAACAGAACAGTAGCATATTTTTTGTTCTTTTCTTTTGCACCGGGGATCATGTGGTGGCCTACATACGCTTATTACACCTCCTTTAAAATGTCAGGCAAATATCAAATGAATCCATCCCCAAGCTTAAACATATGGGGGATGTGTTCACCTTACATAATTACTGGTTTCAAGTACGAAGCTGGGTCAATTGAAGAGTTTACATTTGCATGCTCATTAAAGATACTCAGCTGTGCTCTGTTTTAGTTCAATTCATTCTATTCTTCCTTTGTGCTTTCTGTGTTCCTAAGAATAGACCATTGTGAGAGCAAAGCATTGCTCGGTTTCTTTTGTCTTTTTCTGCGGACTGAGTCATACCTTTTGAGATTTCTCACACATAAGTAAATATTTAATTTGTCAGGCATCATCCTGTTATATTTAACTTCCCAAGTGCCAAAGTGAGATGCTTTTGATAAAGACAAAACTGGGACAATTCTCTAGCTTGAATAAACAATAAAATAAAATAAAATAAAATAAAAATTATTAAAAAAAAAAAATTATTATAAAATAAAATAAAAGACATTCATAAAAATAAATAATAAAATAAATAATATATTTTAATTAAATATAATTTTTAATTAAGTTTAAAATTCAAAACAGAAGCATTTTCATTATATACAGTTCTAAAAAAATATTTTGTAATTAATTAATAAGACATTTGTAAGTAAATAAAACATTTTATAAATAAATAAAAGTTCAAATTCACTCAAATTATTATGCTGAAAATATAATTTACAATGAACAAAATTGTATTAAAATTTGAATAATTTTCATTATAAACATTTTATATAAGGAATATTTTGTAAAATTCATAAAATACGTTTTATAATTAAGACAGCCATAAGTAAATAAAAAGTTTATTAAAAAAAATTCTAATTCACTCAAATTATTATGCTGAAAATATAATTTATAATGAGCAAAATTTCATTAAAATTGAATCATTTTCATTATATATATATTTTTTTTTTTAAATGTGCAAAATACATTTTCTAAATAACTAATAAATAATAGATTTATAAATAAATATAAAGTCTAAAAAATGAACAAACATTTATTCAAATTCAAGGGCATCAGTGATCCATATGTCATAACTAGCAGGGTAATTTATAGAGGTCACTTTATCGACTTTACCCTCGATGCAAATCAATTTTTCATCCCATTCCAGTCCCATCGAAAGCTTGTGTTTGTGTGGCATGGTTCTTCATATGATACAATCAAACAGGTGAAAAAAAAGACACTACTGCTCATCCATATAGCCAACATCACATGATACAGGTTAACACTGTAGCAACTAACAGAGGAAGACTAAGTCATAAACACACCCTGACAGGGCCAGCCGTATAGGTCATGAATGCCCCTTGGTTTTGACCACATTCAGAGAGAGTGAGAGAAATCCAGGCCAAGAAAGAATTCAAATCTTACATAAGCACCGCAATGACGTCAATGCCACTCCCATAGCATTAGCTGTGTTGACTTCATTCACTGACAGCGCTGTCAACATGTGTTTAATCAGGCCTGCTAATTACACTAACAAGATCAACTACATATACTCACCAACGTATTCTTGATCAGCTACAGGCCTATTGACTTGGCTTATTGTTTCATTAACAACTGCAAATGAGGTGATTCAGGTGATTCAAGGAAAAGACTCTGTTGCTTTGCTAGGTAAAAAGACTAAGTGAGAAGTCTATGAAGAAAAAAATGATTGATGAATACATTTTATTTAGTTCTACTTCTCTATTGTATGTAATGTGAATATTCTGTCAAAGCAGCTCAGCAGACAGAAAGAAAGGGCAGGGTTGACCAAGCGTTGTTTTTACGTAACCGATGCTCTTTGTTTTTCACCTAAAAAGTTGAAGAAAATGGAAAGGGGATGGTATGGCATATCAAAAAAAGCGCACAAATTGTTTTCCTATTGTGTTCTACCCATAAAATAATAGGTTTGAAATGACACAAGTATAGTAAATAATGAATTTATGTGAACTATGCCTTTAAAAACCTAGTGAAATGGCAGTGAAGCACTGAATCCTGTAGCCTTGATGTAACAAGGATGATGTAACAGTGTCTCAAGCAATTGTAAAGTGTCCTTGTGTCCGGTTCAAGGTATTCAGAGGAATGCAGTTAGTCTGCTGTGAATAATACTTTAGTGGAAATAGTTTGGGTGTCGGTGCACAGGGCGTCCTTCCATTTTAAGAAGGAATAAAACAGGACTAGATCAATTTTAAAGATGTATTGACTTCCCAAATGATTCCAATATTGCCCTCTTTGGTTTAGGAATCTGTTGAGTTGTAAAGTGCTCTGTCTGCTGAAGCATTCTGTCCTGATGTGTGTTTGCACATGAATTGTCACATTCTGACTCACTAGACGCCTATCTAACTCACTGATATTTATAGAAGTATCTAAATATAAGAAAGAAAAAAACTGACAATGCGTTAATTTACAGTAGTTTAGTACAGAGAGAATGAGTGTTTAGTGATTGTGTGAGTCTGAGCATATGTGGAACTAACCATATGTTTACTCTCTTTTAAACAAATTTGTCATGCCTCATCAAAGGCTTAGGGATCATATCTGTGACGTGGCAAATAAATCATGGTGTCAGTTTAAGGGTTAAGTAAATGTCTCTGGATATAAATGCCTCATTCATTCGTTCGTTCGTTCATTCATTCATTCATTCATTCATTCATTCATTCATTCATGTTGGAAAATACCTTGTGCACCAGGCCAGGGGGTTTACACAAAGTTTAAATGTTTTACTTCATTAAACAGCAGGGAGAAAGAGCAAAGAGAAACAATACTTCAGACAGTGCTTGTTATGTTTCCACATTTAATTGCACTTCAATAATAAACAGCATTTTTTAAATAATGAAATTAATATTTTTATTTTAATATTATTATAAATAAGTGAATGGATGGACGGACGGATGGACGACGGACAGACAGACAGACAGACAGATAGATAGATAGATAGATAGATAGATAGATAGATAGATAGATAGATAGATAGATAGATAGATAGATAGATAGATAGATAGATAGATAGATAGATAGATAGATAGATAGATAGATAGATAGATAGATAGATAGATAGATAGATAGATAGATAGATAGATAGATAGATAGATAGATAGATAGATAGTGTGATTTTTTTAAATTAATCATAACAGACATTTATTTTTCTTGTAGGATTAACACTCAGTCAGTGTGTGTGTAAATCATCTCTGAACATATCAAAAGGGGAAATGAAACTAGACAGATATCTAACTTTATAAACTCATGAATTTGAGCTTCTACCTAGTAACAGAAGGGTTTGCTGAAGTATGCAAATGAAGAACCAATAAAACTGGAGAAAATTATGAATCATGTCACCTTTGCCATGCTCCTATTCTATAAAAACTGTTGTATTCTTTTTGCTGGTGGGATTTTCTCTGAAATTGGTCTGAGATCCTCCGGCCGTGATTAAAGCTTATTCGAAGGCATTGTCTGGAGTCTGTAATGCTGTTCAGTAGGTTAGTGGAACACTAGAGACGTTATTCCCAAGTACTAGTGTAAACAGGAACGAGATGTCATTTGACTCAGTGTGAGACTCTTAGGCAGGGTTATATTTCTGTCAGGTAACTATATTTCTAGACATTTTCTGCAGTCAGAATAGTTACTCTTTAGGTCAGAGGTCAGAGGTCAGTTCACCTTATCATTTTGCAAATGTCACCTGCTTGGGCGTGGAGTAAACTTGAGTCAGGTGCGTAGGGGGAAATCTTCCTCAATAGATAGATAGATAGATAGATAGATAGATAGATAGATAGATAGATAGATAGATAGATAGATAGATAGATAGATAGATAGATAGATAGATAGATAGATAGATAGATAGATAGATAGATAGATAGATAGATAGATAGATAGATAGATAGATAGATAGATAGATAGATAGATAGATAGATAGATAGATAGATAGATAGATAGATAGATAGATAGATAGATCAAATAATGTGTTTAATTAATGAAAGTCTGTTCTAAAGGACAAATGACTCATTGTGGCAGTTATATCTGAAATAGATTTCATTGGCATTTTGTAATTTGCTTGACAGCTCATTAAGATTGAAAAGTATGAGGAAAGATTTAAGTAATAATGTCCAGCTATGTACGTGTACATATGCTTCTTATTGCACTGAGTGCTTTTAAAGAGGTGGTATAATGGCCTTTTCACAAGATGTTAAATAAGTCTTTGTTGTCCCCAGAGTGTGTATGTGAAGTTTTACCTCAAAATACCCCACATATATTTTTATATAGCATGTTAAAATGGTAACTTTTTCAGGGTGAGCAAAGACGCACCGTTTTGTGTCTGTCTCTTTAAATGCAAACGAGCTGCTGCTCCCAGCACAGGGGGCGGAGCTACAACAGCTTGTGTCATTTTACCTCACACAGACATGCACTGAAAATTTCAACAACTTTTAGCCTTTTATGTTCAAACCGAAGTCAGAAAGATGGAGAGACTCAAGAAGAGGTGACAATTTCTGTATGGTTAGTTGATGAATTTATGTAGCTTATGTGTAGTTATCTTCTAGTCATTGATTGGCAGATTCTGTCTTGATAATCTATAAATCATGTTCCGGGGGCGGGGTTTATGTAAATGTTATGGTTAGTGATGTCACTAACCCGGGAGGAATGTCGTGTAGTCCCTATGTCAGCTGTTTGCTGTAGTCCTTAAAAAGCTATTTAAAAAAAAGAAAATATCTCCCTTTGCTTTGAACTTTGAGCATTGTAACTTTGCAGATGTTGTTTATGCTCATACAACAACATTACACACTAACTAAAGTTAGAAAAGTGAAATCATAATCAACCTTTTCAAGAACTGATGCGAACAGTATTGAGGCAGTTCACTAGATGAACTTCGCCAAATTATGTAAGGCATAAAAAAACGGATGGAGCCCAGCAAACCTAAGTGGGTCGCATGAGCCAACGGAAATGTCACATAAACCATAAAATAAATCAAATAACTCTCAGCACAGTTAGCAACTGAAGAATTTAGATCCTGCGTTATGTCAACAGCATCTGAAAATAGCAGCTCAAATTGACCATATCTCACTGAGAAATGCAAACACTACAAATATAAATGAAGCGGAAGGCGAACGTCCTGCTTATTTATCACGCTGCTTTCTTCTCAGTCCAGATTCCATCCACATCCTTCCACATGGCTAAAGTATTATTCATTTATAATAAATACACAAGAGGTATATACACGAAACAAAAAAATAGCTAAATCAAGTGCTAAATGACATTTTTTCTCCTTATACGACACAACACTGAGATGTAAAAGAAACAAACCAGTTGGGGGAGAAAAGAATGTGTGATTTGTGTGGTATTTGCTTGGCCTCACCTCTGTGTTATCTTACAGTTCACTGACCATTATATAACCAGTCTGAACAAGTATCTCTTTATTAAAGCGCAGACAACTCATCTCTAACCAACAAGCACACCAGAGAATCAGCGGCTGTGTGCATAAATGTGTATAAAGTACTGAGCAAAAGGCCATGTGCTCAATCTGCTCCCTCATTTGTACTTTCCCCGGGTTGGTGTGAATGTTAGTACGGCTCAGTGATAATGTGTGTCAGATCAGACTGGCCTGGATCAGCTGCAGACAGACACCAGACAGGGGGAATCTGCTGTCATTATCATGTTATAACCATTCAACTAATCTGTTTTGATGAACTATTGGTTTTTAATAATTAATTAATTAATTAATTATCAAGTTTTAAATGTTGCTGTGGTGAATTACACCATCTTATTAATTTCAAAAATATAACTTGAAATATGTATATTAAAAATGAATCATATTATATAATGTAAAAAAAAATAATGGTATTATCATTGTAGGCCTATATGTCAAAATAAACATCATTATAAAAGTGGTATGATTGTCAAAAAACATCTTAGTACTATAGTTCATAATATTTGTTCAGGGACTCTCACCAACAGTAAAGTGCTTGTGGCAACAGGTTTTTTCATGAATCAAAAGTGCAGGGACGCCCCCTGGCGGTTATCTTCAGTTGCTCAGACACAAACCATTCACCACAAATTTAAGCATTAATATTTTATGCTTCTTAATCGTTGCCATTATATGTCACCTACCAATTATATTACGTTGGAATTAAATGTTCTCTTTGAAAGTAGTTTGAGTTTTGAGTAACTTTGGCTAATGCATCAAAACGTTTGTCAGTCTCAGCACAGTCAATTAAAAGGCTAAAATAAACTAATAAAACATGCAACTATTGCTATCAGTGTTGGGGTAACGCATTACAAGTAACGCAAGTTAGATAATCAGATTACTTTTTTCAAGGAACTAGCAAAGTAATGCATTACTTTTAAATTTACAACAAAATATCTGAGATACTATTGACTGACACCTGAGCTCTCCTGTCCTCCAAATCGTTTGTGAGGTACAGAGGCGTTGTGTGCGCTGTTTATGATGGTTATTCTAGACTAAAACATATTCAGTATTCCTAAAAATGAATAAAAACAGTGAAATGCAAACTCAGAATATTACACAAACCTGTAATAATAAAATACACATATAACCTACTTCATTTAATCTCACTTTATTATCCGTACAGTAAGCTACTGATGTAAATTTGCTCTTCCTTCAGCCTGAGTATTATTTATTTCACTTTTGGTGTGAAAGGGGCTATACAAGTGCCAAAAATAGAACTTTTGCATTTTTTGTTATTAAAAAACAAACATAAGAGCCCAGCCCAAGTAACGCCAAAGTAACGTAACACATTATTTCGCATAAAAAGTAACTAAGTTATGCAATTAAATACTTTTTAAGGAATAACGCAATATTGTACGCATTACTTTTAAAAGTAACTTTCCCCAACACTGATTGCAATACGCCATAATTCAACCATTCTTGGCGCACGGAGGCTCACGAAGCCGAATCGAATCTCCTTTTAAATAATTGAAATCTCAGGTAGCCTACATTCAATTCTATTAAGTCTACCAAATGTTTGTTCAGGGAATGCATGCAGAAATCTATCCCAGCAATCTCTAGGCTACTTTAGATCAGTATGTTATGTCATTATGTCAAAGATTATATAACTGTTAAGAAAAGTCACATTTATCACGTGACTACCCTCAAGCCTGTAAACAGAAACCTAAATATCCACTGATGTATTGCGTGAAAAGATAACAGGGCAAACTATATATATATATATATATATATATATATATATATATATATATATATATATATATTTCTTTTACAAAGAAGAAACAGCACTGCATTGAATACATTAACTTAAAGGAGTAGTTCACTTTAAAATGAAAATTCTGTCATCATATACTCACCCTCATGTTGTTTCCAACCTGTATGAATTTCTTTCTTCTGCTGAACAGAAAGGAAGATATTTAGAAGAATATCAGTAACCAGGCAGTTTCTGGGTCCCATTGACTTCCATAGTAGGAAAAAAATATACTATGGAAGTCAATGGGACCCAGAAACTGTCTGGTTACTGATATTCTTCTAAATATCTTCCTTTCTGTTCAGCAGAAGAAAGAAATTCATACAGGTTGGAAGCAACATGAGGGTGAGTATGATGACAGCATTTTCATTTTAAAGTGAACTATTCCTTTAACAACAAAAACAAACAATAACTGACTCCCCTCAGTAAGAAAGAAAAACCGTACATAGTTAACAGGGCAAACTATAGCTTAAAACGATCATATCATACCTACGTTATTTATTACGCAACATCAGTGACGACTTCCGGGCCACTAATCCCGCCCTTTCCAGTTTATTTATTTTCCATTCAACCCACTATTTCTGTGGCTCAGACACTGACGTGTATCTCTGTGCTCTGGGTGATGACGTGTCCTGAACACGCTCCTCTCGTAGAGCTGCTGACCGGTGATTGCTAACCGCTAGATTGGGACCAACATCAGAGGAACACCATGGCCAGTGAGTCTTCGTCGTTTTTACTGTACTTCCAGTCTATTAACAACTAGTGCAATGCATTCTGTAGCTACAAACAACTGTTATTTTAACAATAACTGGTTAGCCGCAGTGTTTATTCGCTCATTAAACATTAGCAACTGCATTTTGCTGTCAGAATTTAATGTTGGTCATTGCTTTATCATTAGGTTCACAAAAACACGTTGTTTAACTTTATGTTGTCGTTTAAAATGTGACTTTAATGGTTTAATTTGTAATTACGCTGGTTTTAAAAAGCGACCATGGCCAGCTAGTACTAACGTTAGCTCCGTAAACTAGCCTTCTCACAAATGCATTTGTTGTTTATTTGATTGCTTAGAAGTTGATTGTATTGTAAACCTGTAATATTGCACTTAAGTAATTTCGTTAGAACCATGGTGTGTAAAAATATAACGCCAACTTCATATGCAAATCTGCCAACTGTGATACTAATCGTTAGTAGCGTGATTTGTATTGGTTTTATTACATGCATTTGGTGTGCAGATGGTTTTGATCGTGTTATTTGGGTCAGGGTTTTCTTCTTGGATTGAATGATGACGTTGCAAGATAGAGATTCAAGCAACTTGTTTGACCTCCAGAAACTCTAAAGCCACGTCGCCTGAATTCCCAAGAGCTCCTGGGATAGTATCGTTGTCTTGTTTTCTCATATGAGGTTCAATAACTGTAACTTTAAGAGCGGTTCTTTTCTTTTTCAGTTAAATTCCTGGAGGTGATCAAGCCATTCTGTGCGGTTTTACCTGAGATCCAGAAACCAGAAAGGAGGGTATGCAGTTAGATCTCATCTCAACATCTTGCTTTAATAGTTCTTGTGGCACTTCAGTGATACTAACTCTTTGAATCTCTTCACCACAGATTCAGTTCAGAGAAAAAGTGTTATGGACAGCGATTACCCTCTTCATCTTTCTGGTGTGCTGCCAGGTATGTTTAATCTGTTAGCGCTGTAAACTGTTGATCAACAAATCATTCTTGTGCATTTATAAACCCCTCAAACCAAACATTACCATCTTTGGATGTTTTTTTTGGTTTAAATGATCTCCTACGATCTCTGTCCTCCAGATTCCCCTCTTTGGAATCATGTCTTCAGACTCCGCAGATCCCTTTTACTGGATGAGAGTGATTCTGGCATCCAACAGAGGTGCGTATACCTGAATCAGCAATGTCAGACAGTGATTGAATCAGATGAATGATTTAATCAAATCTCATTGGCTGATTAATTTGCTCATAATTAAATCGGATTTTAATGATTTTAAGCACCCATGCTTATTTTAAGTCCATCAATAACTGTGATTTGTTTAGTTGTCAATGAATTGTACAAAATTATCCCAAATAGTGGATTTGGAGTAAATTTGATCTAATATTTGTTAAACGTCATTTTTATATTGGTCACCCGTGTTTGCAAAATCTCAGATTGGCCAACCATTTGAATTAGTTTAGTAAAAGTTGAATTAAAGCTTAAAAATGTGTGTTTCAGGAACTCTGATGGAGTTGGGTATCTCTCCTATTGTGACGTCTGGTCTAATCATGCAGCTGCTGGCTGGAGCTAAAATCATTGAAGTTGGAGACACACCTAAAGACCGAGCGCTCTTCAACGGAGCTCAGAAACGTAAGGCCACCCTTTCTCTTTTACACTATATGAGTCTTGTCCATTTACATGGCTCTCTGCAATTCTGGATTCTGATTGTCATTTATGGAACGCTGCATTTAATTGTATTATTATATTTGAATGACTGGCCAAAGTTATACTTAATATTTTATTTAGTTATTTCATTTATTTGATTAATTTGGTAATTTGATCATTTACAGTCAGCCAGTTTTGATTGTAAAATAAACCCCTTCAGGCTCTGCCATCTTGCAACAATGTAATATTATAATAATGCATTATCGTTTACCAGTTGCACGTCTTTCCTGTGGTCTTTGATATACTTAGCTAATTTACTTCACTGCTTGAAATTAATAGAAAGGTCTAATGCAGCTCCCATCTTAATGCCACCATTGCATTTGTTTCTATAAGATATCTAACTGTGAGATCTTTCCACCAGTCTTTGGCATGATCATCACCATTGGCCAGGCTATTGTGTATGTTATGACTGGCATGTATGGAGACCCTTCAGAGATGGGCGCGGGAGTCTGCCTCCTCATCATCATCCAGGTTAATTCACATTTTCTCTATTCTCTATTTTATCGACATGTGCTTGAAATAATTAGACCTTTTAGGAGTGATAAACTGATATATTGGTAAGTATCTTCTTCAGCTGATAACCTTTTCTACAGAAGCATTTGGTTGTGAATGGATAATGCTTATTTTCTGTTTCAGTCATTCATATTGTGTATCGTGTGCATTTTAATTATAGTGCTCCTCATTCTAGATACAATCATTGACGACAACCTTTAAAATAACATTGGATCTATTTTTACCTTATTGTGGATTATTTTTTTTTTTTATCTCTCCAAGTTATTAAATGGCACTGTTGGTTGTTAAATTGTCTGTAAAATCACAAGACTTCACTCTGGCTAATGCAGTGACCTTTGTAGGCACTGTGTAAATAATCTCATCTGTTTGCATTTGAATCTAACCCTATCTATGCAAATGAGCGCATATAAACAAACTGATTGATCAACATCTTGTATCTTGTCAGTCTTATCTTGTGCTTCATTTTGGGAAGAGCATCATCCTTTCTGTTGAAAACCCCTTGCTTTAGTGGTGGTCTGTATAGAGTTTAATTATGTTATGGTTGATCACTTAATGATGTTGATGATCTGTTCTCTGTAGCTGTTTGTGGCCGGTCTGATCGTGTTGCTGCTGGATGAGTTGCTTCAGAAGGGTTACGGTTTGGGCTCTGGTATCTCTCTCTTCATTGCCACAAACATCTGTGAGACAATCGTGTGGAAAGCGTTCAGCCCAACCACAGTCAACACAGGAAGAGGTTTGTGTTCAGGATGA
Organism: Scardinius erythrophthalmus; assembly: GCF_964197995.2. Taxonomy (NCBI): domain Eukaryota; kingdom Metazoa; phylum Chordata; class Actinopteri; order Cypriniformes; family Leuciscidae; genus Scardinius; species Scardinius erythrophthalmus. Next base: position 10,193,305 of record NC_138232.1, read on the forward strand.
AGTGTCTTGTTTTGAACCATTCTGTGGTGTCATAAGTAATGTTGACTGAATTTTGTTTGTGTACATTCAGGTACTGAGTTTGAGGGAGCCATTATTGCTCTGTTCCACCTGTTGGCTACTCGTACTGATAAAGTGCGAGCTCTGAGAGAGGCCTTCTACAGACAGAACCTGCCCAACCTCATGAACCTCATCTCTACAGTCTTTGTCTTTGCTGTAGTCATATACTTCCAGGTTAGTGGATTATTGTTTAACAGGTGTTTGCTAAGGTTTCACTGATGTTATGGCTTGTTCAAATCCTAACCCGAATTAGCTGACAGCATGTATTAGATGCTAAGTATGTATATATTTTTTTTTCTTGTTCCACAGGGCTTCAGAGTCGACCTCCCTATCAAATCGGCACGTTACCGTGGCCAGTACAACACATATCCCATCAAACTCTTCTACACCTCCAACATTCCCATCATCCTGCAGTCTGCACTGGTGTCCAACCTTTACGTCATCTCTCAAATGCTCTCCACTCGCTTCAGTGGGAACTTCTTGGTCAACTTGCTGGGGACTTGGTCGGTAAGTGACCATGTATAAGTTATTTTACTGTTTTTTTTGTTTTCTTTTTGTTTAAAAATGAGTCTATATGATTTGTTTACATCCTTAAGTGTTTTTAATTTAGCATTTTGATTTAGATTAGAGTTAGAATATGCTAATCGTAATAATCATAATAATTTGAAGTACTTTTCAGTCATTCTGTGGACACTTTTATATTTGCTGAAGCCCCTCTAGTGGGCCCTGGTTGGGAACCACTGTTTATGCACACTCACACAAGATCAAACTTTACCTGGCCTAGAAAACTATTTAATCTGCACCCGTGTGGTCCGCCATCATGGAGGCTGCCATGACCAGATGAATTCTACTAATTTTAGCTTGCTTATCAAACTCTTTGGGTTGTATAACAAATTTGTTTTAAAAATACTTGGTGCTCCTATAATGTGTGTTTGTTTTTGTTAACAGGATAGCTCAAGTGGAGGGCCAGCTCGTGCTTACCCAGTAGGAGGTCTGTGCTACTACCTCTCTCCCCCAGAGTCTTTTGGTACAGTTCTGGATGATCCAGTTCATGCAGTCATTTACATCATCTTCATGCTGGGATCCTGTGCCTTCTTCTCTAAGACCTGGATTGAGGTGTCTGGATCCTCTGCTAAAGATGTAAGAGCGTTAGGCTATTCCTGCTTCCTGATCACACAAAGCTACATTGTACAGTTGACTTAAAGGGTCATTTCACCCATTTGAACATTGTTTTTTATTTAAAGTGGGTCATATATGTAGTCGAAATGTAAAATAATTTTTGAATTTGGTGCCTTCGTGAACGAGAAAAGACAAAAAATAACTTCAGAACGCATTTGTATGAAAGACAACAACTCCCACAATGCACCACATTGCACAGCTCCGCAAGCCACTCCCACTAATCCAGAAAGCGCATATCTGCCTATAAGAGAAATCACTCTTCCGTCTACAAGGCTAGCTACTACCAGAGCTTGAAATTAATTTCACATTCACACAAAATGTCTAGTTAGTTGGCGAACTCATATAGTGCATTACTCCTCGTTTGTATTTCTTTCGAAAAGGTGAATTATTGCATGGTACCTGGATGTTCAGTCAGAACATATGCGGTGCGAAACTAGGAAACTAGTTCACAACACAAACGTCCGTGTCCTCGTCTGATTCAGAGATTTCGTCCAGGAGAAATTGTCATCGTTGAAATTCTTTGCCGCAGACGGACTCTATCTCTGTGTTCGTAGCGGTTCGTAGCTGCATTGTGAGATCACCGGCGCCACCGGTCCGCCCTAACCCGAGCCAGTCCGGGCTCCTCGTCCGCGGCAGGCAGGTCTTCTGCCTCGGCTGCTCTTCGCTTTAATGCGGCTTGTAAAGGTAGCCACAAACACCTGATTCAAGCATCAGACTTCCGAAATCCTCTTCTTCTATATCATATTGAGCACTCTCCTCCGCTATTGTCATAACTTTACATCTGTCTCCACAGCGCCTGTTAGCTTAGCTTCAAACAAGATGGAGGATATTGCTTTCAGTTTCAGAGAGTAAAGTCCCACCCACTGATCTGTAATAGTTCTGTAGCGTGAGCGCGCCCCACCCTGGGAAAGATGAGAAACTAGTGTCTGTAGTCTTAACAGAAATCCCCCCCTCTAACACTTCCTCCTACAATGACGCAAAATGACGATTTTTGCGTCATTGTAGGAGGAAGTGTAAGAGGTAAATAACAGATTTCTCCCATCTCAGGGGAAAATGAGAGAGTGTTGCACGACCATTCAATAGTATGACTGGGTTTCTAACAATGCAAAGCTTAATGCAAATGGGTGAAGTGTCCCTTTAAGTGGACTTTATATGTTCATTTTGCATTACTTAGGTGGCTAAACAGCTGAAAGAACAGCAGATGGTTATGAGAGGACACAGAGAAACTTCTATGGTCCATGAACTCAACAGGTAAAACATGCAGAACACTCAAATTTAATTAGACCCAATGAGTCAAATATGGAATAACTTAAACTTTTTTTTTTAAATCCACATTTAGGTACATACCCACAGCTGCAGCTTTTGGAGGCCTGTGCATAGGTGGTCTGTCAGTCATGGCTGACTTCCTGGGAGCCATCGGTTCAGGAACTGGAATTTTGTTGGCCGTCACAATCATCTACCAATACTTTGAGATCTTTGTAAAAGAACAGAGTGAAGTGGGCAGCATGGGTGCTCTCCTCTTTTAGTATGGCCCACTGTGGCCACATCAGACTGTCTGAATTTATAAGGTTAAGTTCTTTTATATGATTTTTGTTTTATCAATTGCACAAATTCAATGTTCTACATCAAGGATGGGCTCCCACTGTGCGTCTGATCCTGACCTGTAGTGGCTCGCTTTGCACCAGAGTTGCAGACTGAATTGTGTTTTGCTCTCTTGGGGAAAATATGGCAGCTTGATATCTCTGTATTAAGTATGGGAATGTAACCATCCACTCTTTATGGCTTTTTTTTTATCTCCAAAGCCAGTATCTATCTATAGATATTTCGGATTCTACGTAATTCCATTCAATTATACGTAATTCCATTCAATTATGCATAATAGAAGAAACATGTCCAAACCTGATACACATTTGATACGCCCTGCAGTTGTCTCTATGTGTGTGATGAGGTAAGCGCAATGTTATATGGCAACAGTTGATATGGTGTAAATAAAAATAGATTTTTACGGTTGGTATGCACACTTTTGCCCGCTGAGTGTGTGAAGATGTTGGATTGGTTGTTAAAATTTGCCCAGGTTTATCAATGCCATTTCTTTGAGATTACTGCATTGGATTTGTTGAGGTTTTGCCAACAGATTTTCCATTATATTTATGTTGTTTTTCTTCTTGTATCTACAAGCTATTGTAAAATAGTTCTGTGCATTTCAAGATCACTACTTAATGTTTCTGTTATCACCCCACTTTTAGATCTAATTAGCTTTGGTTTCTTTTAGTGGACCAAATGCTGCAGAAACTGCCTGTTTATGAATATTCCAGTGTTGATATGAGAGGATGTGGTTTGTAATAGTATTTCATTTGTTGTTTTCTTATACAGACCACAGTATTAAAATTTGTTGCGAATACTTTTGGAGTTTTGTTCTTTTAACTTTTTCATTTTAATTTTACATTTTCAGCACAAATTTTTACAATTCTCAAAGATGTTATTTGATGGCAAAAGATTTACTTCAGAGTGAAACAAATGATTTCTGTGCAGAATCCACATGGCTACCCCATTCCATAAATAAATAGAAAAAACTTCAAAATAATTTGTCTTTTTTGTGTGTTTGTCATATGCTTTCTTTTGCTTGGCCTTATACTGATGATAAAATAAAAATGTTCATCGTGTCCTGTCAGATGCAATGTCAAATCCACATAGAATGCTGAATATGAAGTGACAAATAATAAAATAAATGTAATTAATATTTAATGAAATGTAGTATTTAACAATACACTGAAATATAAGAATTAGGTAAATTATAATCATGTATTATGTTTCCTAATGTATTAAATATCCTAAGAATTTGGAGTCAATTAAGATGGGTTAAAGCTGCATTGTGTGTATGTCAGTATGTGTATATATATATATATATATACCAAAATTATTGTTTTTGCAAAAATATTCTTAATATTTCGATATCAAAAAACAAAAATAGATAAAAAAAGAGTGCTGAATCGAACATGTAATAAATACACATATTTAACATGAACATTATTACATTAATGTAATTATACAATTATAATAAAATAACATTATTTTATAATTATCCACTAGAATCACATTTATATTCCATATTTCTTTGTTTTTGAAATTTAATTATGAAAATGGCTTTTATTCTGAAAAGCTGTTCGTGTGTGCACATCTTTGCATTAGCAGCGCCTCGATGGTGTGGCATCCTGTCTTGAGTCTTTGTCGGGCTTTGCTGCGATATCGTTATACCATCATTTTAATACGACAGCAGGTACAATAAATGCATTATGATAAAGTTGTCCCAAAAGGTAGCGTCGAAAAAATAGCGTATGGTCGGTGCTGGTGTGTACATGCCAATAAATGGTGTATCGATTCGCCACCCTAAGCCTGAAAGAAGGTTGTTAGCAACAAGCTAGCACTTGACTCATCGTTACAATGGGTGGATAATAGCAATCCGAAGCTCTTGAGTGTTTTGTATGATAGAACAGGTAGATACATCATGCACATGTATGAGCTTGACATGAATATGAATAAATCAATTGTCAAACAAACGATGAACTGCATCCTCAAAAGACTGCCATATTTTAGAAGCAGATGTAACTTATTTTTTAGGCATTGAGGGAATCGAATACTAACTTATTATGATTAAATTAGTGCTGTCCTTTTATATTCATGGTACTACTAACCATTAATTCACAATGATCTGCTAGTTATTTTAACTATTACTTAAGTATTGGTCATTTAAGACGAAGAGATGATTCGATTTAAACTTTTATTGTTTGTCTGTTTTAGGGTGGTCATTTCCCATCATCATCCCTTTAGAGAATCATGGCTGAGCCCGAACTCCTCCTGGACTCCAACATTCGCCTTTGGGTTGTGCTGCCTATTGTGTTTATTACTTTTCTGGTCGGAGTGATCCGCCATTATGTCTCAATTCTGTTACAAAGCGACAAGAAGCTCACGTTAGAGCAGGTCTCAGACAGGTAACTTTCATTGGACTTTCATTATCCATCCTCATGTGTTTTGCACCACGCATTACAGAACACTAAAGATTTGTGCTTCATGTTCTCTACACAGCCAGGTTCTCATCCGGAGCAGAGTTTTACGGGAAAATGGAAAATACATCCCCAAACAAGTGAGCCCTTCTTATCTTTTTGTGTCTTTTGATTGAGGCGTTACCGGATCACTGAAACCGAAATGTTATCTCTTGCTAAAACAGTCTTTCTTGATGAGAAAATTCTACTTCAATAATCAAGAAGATGGGTTTTTCAAAAAAACCAAAAGAAAGGTAGTCCCACCCTCTCCAATGACTGGTGAGTCGTTCTAAACTGACATTCTTTTATGCATATATTACATCATAAAATGACAGTCAGGATTGAGCGACAAGGTTAATGTGATGATATTTACTCAATTAGATCCCAGCATGTTGACGGACATGATGAAAGGCAATGTGACAAATGTCCTGCCTATGATCCTTATTGGTGGTTGGATCAACTGGACCTTCTCTGGGTTTGTCACAAGTAAGAGATATGGTTTTTGTTATCAAATATGGCTTCTTGTTGTCCATTCTCAAAGAATTCATCTTAACGCATTTATAATTCTGTTCTCTCCCAAGCAAAGGTACCGTTCCCTCTCACTCTCCGCTTCAAGCCGATGCTGCAGCAGGGAATTGAGTTGCTCTCTCTAGATGCCTCCTGGTTAGGGCTCTCACAACCTTTGAGTGTTTTTCATGTTCTTGTTTTATTCAAAGCTGTATCTTTAAATAACCTCTTGCTGTATGCCTCCACAGGGTGAGTTCAGCATCTTGGTATTTCCTGAATGTCTTTGGTCTCAGGAGCATGTATTCTCTCATTCTCGGACAGGACAATGGTAAATAACTTTACTGATGTGCCATTTCAATACACCATCATTCTGACACACTCCAACGGTGATGCCATATTGTAAAATTGATCTAAAATTTGTCAGTTGTCTGCAATGAAATAATGTTTTAAAATCTAAATAAAGGGCATTTTGCCAATTTAAAGGGGTGGTTCGGGATTTTTGACATCGGACCTCATTTTTAAGTCAGCCTGGTTGTTATTCATCAGTGGAGACATTTTTTAAAAAAAAAATTATCCAGTCCTAGGGGTGTGACGGTTAGTATATAACCGTGAGACCGACGGTTATAGTTGAACACCGTCATTAGAACTCTATAACCGCCAAAACCGTGTTATTAAAATATTTTTTACAAACATTTTTTTATCATAGAGAATGTTTAAATACTAATTAAAAACAATTGTTAACAGTCTGTGTTATTAGTGATTTACGTCGTTTCCAACTGTATTTGATTCTTTGCCGAGTACCCCCTACCGCCAATCATTTGAGATAGAAATAAAAGCTACGACTATGATATAGTGATGTGCCATCATTATGAGATTTATTAAACAAAGGAAAAACATTTGCAATAATAAACATTAGCAATAAACATTTGCAATAATAACAAATGTATCATTACCGTGATCGTGCAGTTTAGCCCTTGACTGGCCCCAAACATGTTTGATAAACGAAACATATAGCCTACAGTGTGTGTATATATGATGTGTATTACATTTTAGCTCAAAAAACAATTGTAATAAAAGATTGGATCATAAGATGCGCAATATTTCGGGAGACATGGTTTTTACCACTTAATGAAGTTTTGTAAATCATCAGACATGATTTTTACCACTTCATCAAGTTTTGCTTTGTAGAAAGCCTTTCTTTAAAACGAATTTCGTTTTGTACAAATTGTATCTTAATTTTAATAAATGTTTCATCAACCAATTTCATGTAGCCTATTTAATAAATAAAAAGAAAACATAGTAGACAATATAATAACCGCGACATGCAGGCGCGGGCGCGCCGCGTTCACTTGCATTGCATTTCATTGTGAACTAGAGCGCATCTCATCGTAAATTAATGAAACTCAGCGTAGGCCTATGCCTCATACATTAGCATTAAATATCTTTGCTGCATCCTTTCTAGAACAGACAAGGGCTTTCTTGCGGCTCGCATCAGCAGAGCATTGCATCGTCCATAGACCGCAAAACAATCAGCGGATGGCGGGCGGGTGCGGCTTTGAAAAAAAAAAAAACATTGGTGCGGATGTTGAGATATTAATTTTATTTGTTTAATAGGCGACCAAGTAGCTAATCAGTGTCTGCTCGTTTATTCAAACTAAGTTGTCCTATAACAGACGACCTTCGCAACGCCCCCCCGGCCGACGGTTATGTTATGAACCGTCACATTTGACTCACGTCATAACCGTCATCACCAATTCTGAAACCGGCACACCCCTATAGAGAGCCTAAGTCCCGCCCCTCCGCTTCCGGCTCATGGGACCTTACTTCGGAAAAAATATGTATGGAAGTCAATGGCGAGAGATAACTTATCTTTTTATTCCGTCTGAACTGTGCCCTGAACTACACATATGATGTTTGTCAATTTAAAAGGTAATTATGAAAGTCAAGAAAGTCGCAGTTTGTCATAAAACAGAAGAGTAACGTTTAGTTTTATGTGAAAATCGCTCAATGAACTACATCTCTCGTCTCCCATTATGTACGTCACAAGATCCGTTGCTCGTATGTGTGTATTCTGGCTCAAAACACTCAGGCATGACGGTGTTACGTTACGATTATAATGTAAGACTATAGAAAAAATGTCAGACGTTAGCTTCAGTAAAGTTAGCTTCATTCATTGAGAGAAAAGGTATGACGTCCCATGTGCGCCTTCTGGGTTTGTAGTCTTTGTAATTACGTATTTTCACAGTCTTATACCTCAGCAGTTTTACATCAAGCTGCGACTTTCTTGACTTTAAAATGCATCTTTTAAATTGACAAACATCATATGTGTAAATCAGGGCACAATTCAAACGAGATCAAAATATTTGTTGTCTCTCGTCATTGACTACCATACAATATTTTTCCGAACTAAGGTCCCATGGTGGTCGACCGGAAGGGGAGGGACTTAGGCTCTCTATCCAGTCCTTATATTTGGATAGTTAGCCGATGCTAGGCTAGCGCGAGTCAAGGGTAGATGTTAGCCAGCCATTAAAAACCGTTTTACCCACTCCACAGTGCACCAAACGCAAATCAATTATAACACTAGACTATCGATGCAAATGTACGTTGAGAGAATAATGTTAGAAATCAAACTTACCTTTCATCACATTGCATTAGTTATAATTTGTTCCCTGTAATCATAAGCCTTGTCTACAGCAGCAGCGGAGTGATATTGATTACCTAGGCAACCGAGTGAGCCGGTACACACATGTACTGCACACACTGTAGCGCGCTTCTTTTCTGTGTTTACTTTTTGCCGCATTACTAACTGGAGCAAAGTAAAATTCCGCAGCTGCTGAGAAACTAGTTCCTTTGGGATCTTTGAGATGAAAGGTAAGTTTGATTTCTAACATTATTCTCTCAACGTACATTTGCATCGATAGTCTAGTGTTATAATTGATTTGCGTTTGGTGCACTGTGGAGTGGGTAAAACGGTTTTTAATGGCTGGCTAACATCTACCCTTGACTCGCGCTAGCCTAGCATCGGCTTACTATCCAAATATAAGGACTAGATAATTTAAAAAAAAAAATGTCTCCACTGATGAATAACAACCAGGCTGACTTAAAAATGAGGTCCGATGTCAAAAATCCCGAACCACCCCTTTAATAAAATTTGTACTGTAGCAATAGCTTTTACCTTACATTTTTGCCCTAAAATTCTAATTATTCTGAATTATATGCATATTTTTGAGATTTGTATCATTTACTTAGGGTAGGTCCTATATATCAAAGTCCCTTTCAAGTTGGTGGCCATATTTGCAATATCAGAGGGGCAATTGTCTATCAATTGGTGATTGTCTCTTTTTTATTTACAAGGTGGGACATGGGTCGCGTATTATGAGTGCACCGTCTTTGTATATATCTAAAGTCTTTGCTGTATATGAATTAATTTTCATACATTTGCAACAGGCGCAGATCAGTCTCGCATCATGCAGGAACAGATGAGTGGTGCTGCAATGGCAATGCCTGCTGACACAAACAAGGCATTCAAGGTATCAGCTAAACTCTAACGTTAATACATTTATTCTGTTATTTTTTTGTTTATTTTATATATTATTTTGAAGCTGGAAACTAAATCTCCCTATTTTTTTTTAGATTTATGTGTATAAATGTTCTGTACTTTCTATTCTTCCTAGGCTGAATGGGAGGCACTGGAGTTGACCGATCACCAGTGGGCCTTAGAGAATGTTGAGGAGGATCTGATGAGTAAGGACTTGGACATGTCTGGGATGTTCAGCAAAGACTTGCCAACGGGCATCTTCTAAGTGCCTGTCTACTACTGAGAGGTTTTGGAGGACCTCATGAAATTACAAGAGTGAATTGTCGGACTGGTTGTGGGAGTGACAAAACGCTTCCATTCAGATTTCTAGAAAGTGTCATAAAGCTCATTGCAGACATTTTGTGTCATTTGCATGCACCATTCCCTCCATCACTCATTTTTGACCAGACTTAAGTGTCGTAGTGTGACAACGCTTTGAGCTTAAAGCTTTTTAAATTATCTCTTGCGACTGCATTCATACAACGCAACAGAAACATTACAGTGCACCCCATAGAGTAGCATGTGGTTTTCTTGAAAACATTCCCTAATGATTATTGCTGTTGTCTTTATTTTTGTTTTAACTTTTGCTTTAACTTTTCATTAACTTTAGTTGTTTTAAGAGCCCCTTGTCCTTGTTTTACTAGGACCATTTGATTGTTTGGACCAAGTAGGCAAACAGGAAGTTTTAGGAAGTAATGTGATTTAAAAGTGGAACAGTCCATAACTTAGGTTCAGTTACATGAATAGTATATTGCTAGCATTTAGATGGTTTCTTATGGTGCCAATAATACACCATGCACTAAATATGCCATTTTTTGCCATTAAACTAAGATTGAAGATTAAGAATTATTGGCATGTTTAATATATTTATTTGACTTCTATTAAACATCATCTTTGCTTTTATAAAATAAATGTTCCTAACTACATTTACTGGATGTATAGATTCATAATACAGCCTGATTTACTGAACCATGACGCACTGTTCTGTATTCTGTATTTATTTTATGATTTAACTTATTTTTCTGAAGAAAAGCGGATCCACCATTAAAGTTGAGATAAAGTCTTATTTGACCCCATTTACTTTTTAAAAATGATGTTTCTGGTCTGATTGTGCTACTTCTTTACAGCATGATGTTCCAAAGTAAAGGAAATGCTACTTGTCTTCACTATTTTTATTGAAAAGTTCCAATTTGCTCTGCCTCTTAGGGCGGATGTAACTCTTTTTCTTTTTCCAATTCTTCAGATTCTACTGCTGGTCAACTGCTGCCACTCTTCATAATATAATTATGATTTAGTTAAAAAAACAAAACAAGACAATAGCCTAAATATAATTTGCATCTACATAAAAAAATACTAACATTTGTTTTTTAAACATTTTCATAAAATGCTATTTATTAAAAAACAATTCCATTTCATTGTCATGTTAATAAAACCGTTATACAATTAAGTCTCGAGCATATTTTAAGTATATGGTTCATGAATCTATGGAAGCTTGTTTTCTGCCAAAAAAAAGGTAATTGCGACTTTTTTTTTAAGTCAATTCGGACTATTTTTTTTTCTCGCAATTCTGGATTTTTTTACTCAGAATTTTGAGATGTAAACTCGCAATTGTGAGTTATAAAGATGTAAACTTTCAATTGCAAGAAGTGGCTGAAACAAGCTTCCATGCGAATCAGACAATTGAACAGAAAATAAGATATTTTAAAGAATGTTTGTAACCAGACAGTTGATGGCATAGTTTTTTTTCCTACTATGGAAGTCAATGGGTGCCGTCCGTCAACTGTCTGGTTAAAAACATTCTTTAAAATATCTTCTTTTGTGTTGAAAAGATGAAAGGAACTCATACAGGTTTGGAACAACTTGAGGGTGAGTAAGTGGTGATGACTAAAGTTTCATTTTTGGGTTAATCCCGTTCAGACTGGTTTTGTGAACCGGTTCAACCGATGCATCGAAATGATCCGATCATCTCAAAATAATAGAAAATAATTTAAGGAACAATGTGACAAAAAGGTCATCTTGGTCAAAACTTGTTAAAGCGGCTGACAGGAATAAATAAGATGTCAGGGATGCAGACACCAATCTGTTTATCTTCCCAGAGCCCTAGCTTTTAATGAAGGACGGTACAATTTGTTTTAATTATCCACCGCACCTCCTTCATGTAACTACGGCAGTTCGGCAGCCTAGTAAGCGCGCACCCTCTAGCGCTGCGCGTCCCCCGTATACTTCAGCGCGCTCGCGATTACTGCGGGTTCACTCGCTGCACGATGGCGGAGGGAGGCGGACCCGAGTCGGGTACCGCTTCGGACCCTGACGAGAAGCCGGTGATCACACAGACACCAGTACCGTCCACCGAGAGTCAAAAGCAGAGCATCGGTACACTGCTGAAAACGCCACTTCGAAAGGGAGACGAGTGGTAAGAGGTTTTTAAATAATGCCGAAATCAAGGCACGCTTGTCGGCATCAGCTCAGGCCTACTGACGGAGACACCGGCTGCCGGAAATCCCTTCACTAGCTGGGCTGTGGACAACCACCTGCTTCGCTAACACCCGTAAACTAGCAGGCTCCCGTTATTATCAAGGCGGTGTACACAGCAAGCGTGCGTTTTAATATAATAAAGATTTAACACTATTTATATCGGTTAGAAAACTAGGAAGCTGTCTTGTAGCTAGTTAGCACAGATTAACCAGCCGTAGCCTCTTATTTCACCTCAACTGTCAAGGTTCTTCTGCTTAAATGTCTCCTTTATGTATTAATAAGACGTTTTCAGACACTTTAGTCGCTGAAGGGTTGGTAAATAAACGCAACCACCCCGTTGTCGGTTATCAGTTCTCTGATAACAGCGTCAGGCATGTAAGGCACTTCATTAGCCGAGGCTAGTTAGCCAGGCTAGTTTGTGTTTCATTGCCGAGTTAAGTGTTATTTTCTGTCAGACGTCAACCTTATTTTTGAGGAACTGTCAAACTAGATTAAAATTACTGTCTAACTTCTCCCTGTGAAGTTGTGGGGAATACTAAGCTACCTCAACGAGTATTACAGTAAGGCAGTGCTTTGTCATGGCCTTTGGATAACACCCAGTCACTCACAATGTTGTTTGCCAATAGAAGAGTTTATGACACTGATATTAAACATACACACAAAATACACCTGGAATTAATGGCAAACACATTTATACAATATTTAGCATGTAAACCCGTTAGTATATGAAAGTATTTGGATAACCTGTCCACTTTTATTTTGAAAACTGTGTGTAAGAAAAGCCTAGTGACTCACTCGAATGGACATTTAAATTTCAGTAGGATTAAAAGTACTTTCAGTATATAGACTTTTAATAAAAATAATTAATTTAATCAAACAGGTAACAACTTGTGTTGGTAAGGTCGCTTTACTCTATTTTTAGATAGAGCTTCATAGTTTAATTAATTAATGAACATTTTTAAATAAACAAAGGCTAGTTTACCCAATTTTTTTTATCTAATGCCCAGTCTTTTCATTGAATTTAAAAGATGTTAGACGAAAAGTTATGAGACAATAAATGTTATGTTACAATAAATGAATGGTTCTGAATTTTCCACTACAGCGACAATAAACATCTCCTTTTCTGTTTCACAGAAGAAAGTTATATCTTAGTAAGCAATGACAATTTTGACTATTGGGTGACCCATCCCTTTTAATTTGGACTTTTGACGTTTCGTATCAAACTATAATGTCTGTCCCTTGGCGGAGTGGAATCAAATGCTAACAAGCTTATGTAGTGGAACAAGTTCCTACTTTGGATGAGATTAAGAAAGACCTTATTGACCTTACTGAATATCCTCATTGACTGCTCTATATTGGTAGATGTGTAACAACACAATAGATATTTGCTTTGCTATCAGTTTAGGCCTTACATTTTAGGAGACCAACACATTTATTGTCCTTCCCGTGACTTTCACTGATCTCATTCTATTGTTCTACCTGTTTAGGTATTTGATTGACAGCCGGTGGTTCAAACAGTGGAAGAAATATGTGGGCTTTGACAGCTGGGATTTGTACAATGTTGGAGAGCACAATCTGTACCCGGGACCCATTGACAACTCTGGACTCTTTTCAGGTAATGAATGTTGAGTGTTGTGCCTATCTTTGCTTTGCCACACTCTCATAGATGGGTGTTGTGAAAAATGGGTTTATTTTGCCAGCAGTAAAAAAACTGATTTTGATTATGATTTTGTTATCATAATACTGGAGACATTTTTATCAGCTTTTAAAAATATGAATGCTTATTCCATTATGTATGTGAATATCTGATTCAAAGCTGTGTGGGTAATTTAATTTTAAGGTGCTTACAGACAGTGCTGGACTGGGACTAAAAAGTGGCTCTGGAATTTCTGGCACAGTGCGGCCCACGGTACCCGGTCCGCAACACACCAAACATAACACAACTGCTCATTTTCCGCAGAGCAATTTTTAACACCACTTTCTACAGGGCTCGACAATAAGGACTGCCTGATGGCCCGGGGCATTTTTGCACATTTTTAAGCCTTGCCAATTTAAATATTCAAGCGCACGTAGACCCGAAAGTACCCACGTCTCTCAGTTTGGTACTCGTGCTGTATGAAAAGTAGGGATGTCCAGATCCGATCACGTGATCGGAAATCGGGCCCGATCACGTGGTTTCAGACTCGATCGGAATCGGACGTTACCTCCCGATCAGGACTCTGATATATATGTATATATATTCTCATTATTTTTTTAACACATCTATAGTTATGCGGTGGCACAGAGTTAGACCCTTATGACGCAAAAACAGCAACGCGTGCGGCATGACATCACTTTGTTGCAGTCAGAGACGTATGATGTGTAAAACCAAGTGAAAAACAAGTGAAAGCGCGGGCGCGCCGCTGTCTCCTCCTTTCCACAAGCGCTTGCTCTCTTTGGCGTCTGTCGTTGCTATGCAACCATGAACTGCACTCTCCATGATGACAAGGAAGTATCAGCAAAAGATTAATAGATTTCTAGCCCTTGCATTAGCTTTACTAAGATATATTTATGGAGATGAAAAATAATAAGGCGCCCCGTACAGCTATGATCAGATGTTCGGCCGAGCATTCAATGTTGTCACGCTGTAAGCTGATCAGTTGGTTCGTTGCTGCCGCGCTCTATCACTCGCACTGTGTCGCACACCATAAAGAGCAAAATGGTTTTTAATGTTTCAGTTTCTTAATGTTTCAGATTAAAATGACATAATTTGGAAGCGGATAATTTCTTCACAAACAGCTCATTATGACTCAAAATGATAGAATGCTGCACCTACACTCGATAGTGTGAATAAGATCAGCGCAACGCAGACCACTGCATTGACAGCGTGAAACATATGATCTGTATACGGCCAGGGCTCAGCAGAAGACAGAAAATGCCGGTCCAGCGCTGATTGAGGAATTAAATTCGAAAATAAAAGACAGTTTGACACATTTTTTTCTCGCATCTTTTTAATCATTTGCTCTGAGATGAAGCAAATATATTTGTGCGGGAATTTCTCGCACTATAAAAACTAACCTTGCGGGAATGGTTTAAATTATGCACAATCCCCGCATTCCCGCACCGAAATTCAAGCCCTGCAAAAGTGAAGAATTTGTTATTTATTACATAAATGCTTGTTTAAGCTACCTCACAGAAGTGCTCTGTTTGTAAGAGTTGTTGAATGTTAAAATAAGGTGAATTAATGAAAAAAATAAGGAACATCCTGGATCTGTTTTTTCGCTCTTCTTTATTCTTTTTGTATGTATTATAGAAGTATCGGATCGGGACTCGGTATCGGTAGATACTCAAAATCAAATGACTCGGACTCGAGGGCAAAAAAACCTGATCGGGACATCCCTAATGAAAAGTTTTGTGCGCAGGAACACACATCCAAAGCGCATGCCCAGAACGCCGCGTCCCACAGCGCGCGGATACTTTCACGTCTTCCTGAGCTTGCACGGACATATTCGCACAAAATTGGCAAATTGCACGTCTTGTCGAGTATCATCGTAAACATAGCCAGTTAAACATTAAACGTAAACATCAAATGTTAACATCTGAGATAATATGCATATGTAACAGTATAGCTATTGGATCTGTGTAGCTCTTAAAGTGACAGCAGCCTAATTCCTGTTTCTGTCTGTTTTTATTTTAATCAAACATAAGAGAGAAAAAAAATCTCTCACTGCTCTTGACTGAATAACTGTAATAAGGTACTATTACTATTTCTGTACCCTACCTGAAAATCTAGTTAAGACCTACATGATAAACCTGAAAAGAACAGTTTATTTCATTTGTATGTGTTTGTTCTCGTAATTGCTTGTAATTTGACTATTTGTTCTTATTTTATTACTGACTGTAACAATATTTAAAATTTATATGAGTTAGGCTTGTAGCTTTTGGTTTCATAACCTTATGTATTAAAGGCAGGGTAGGTAGGATTTTTCAAAAAAAAAAAAAACATTCCAAATTTGTTTAAACTGTCTTTATATACCAATACATAATTAAAATGTAAGTACTCTGAAAAAGAGAGTTTAAAAATCGAGTGTCTGTAGACCTCTCACGACTGTTGTAAACACAGCTAATTATTTCCATTCACTCCTTCCAAAGCCACGCCCCCAAAACACATGAACACGCGACGCCAAACGCTCAGGCTCAGCTGGAAGACACATTTATTTACCTGAGACGAGTGGAGAGGAAGGAGCGCAGTGCATGCAGTGACATCATGTCAGAATCACATGTAATAAAATACCTAACTTTATCACTATAAATATAAACAAATAAGATGGCTTTTAGTACTCACTATCAAGCTAGCATATCGATACTGGTAAAGTTTAAAATATATTTTGTTTGATTCGGTAAAGAGCTATATTTAGGCTATAGGTAACGAGCTATATTTATAAGGCAAAGCTAAAAACAGGTTGCATTGATACACGTTTTTCCATTACCATCAGTTACACTGTGATGAAGGTGAATTTCGTGTAAGATTCATAACATATACAGTGTTTTGCATGTAAGAGTTTCCACGATGAAAACATTGTTGACTCTGATGAGGACTAACGTTACACTCCGGTGACAAGTACCGCATCGTCGGTTCGAGGACAGGTCCGGGGTCGAGGGCGAAGCAGAGGAGGTCGTTCAAGAGTGCGGGCAACCAGGGTCCGAGGAAGTAGTTTTTGCCTTGTTTGCCTTCGCTGACTGCATATGCAGGTGCTTTGAATTTTGAATGCTCTTTCTCTGCCATAATTTTACACTTCGTAGGTTCCGCGCCTCTTGCCCTCCTCAAATCAAACGGGTGCGCGCGCATATGGGCAGATCTAGCAACAGGGGTGGTAGCCATGGTTGCGAGAGAGAGAGTGACAGTCGCCCAAACCAATCAATTGTTTCGTCCCGATTGGAAATATTGAGCTGTTTATTGCAGATTAAAAGGTCTACAGTCACTCGATTTTTATACTCTCTTTTTCAGAACACTTACATTTTAATTATGTATTGGTATATAAAGACAGTTTAAACAAATTTGAAAAAAAGTGTTTTTATAAAAATCCTATCTACCCTACCTTTAAGGTTACATGGATCAAAAACAACGAAAACAATGACTAGGCCTATTTTATTTTATTTTATTTTATTTATTTATTACTTTTTTTTGTGGTGGGGCCAGTGAAAACTTAGGCAGGGCAAGTAAAAAATTTAACCACTGACCCAACCACGCAAGTAGAAAGAGCTGTACTAACTTAAAAATATAACAATAGCGAAATATAAATGATATTTAATTTTTTTTTACTGAAATAAAATTATTTCTGTGCTTATTAAAATTAATAAATGAATAATAAATAAATAAATGCAATTAGAGTAACAAAACATTATAGGGTTGTTACCAATCAAATTAAATCAGGCAGAATCCATCTTTGCACTGCAGAAGTGGCATTTAGATGTTTTTACACTGTTAACAAATGCATAAATGTAATAATATTTTTAAAAATGTAATATGACATTTTATGAAAAAAAAAAATTAAATATTAAATTTTGGGGGGGAAAATTAAATCGAAAACTAAAACCGCTGGGAAAACTCCCGGTGCTCCAGATGGCCAGTCCGCCCCTGCTTACCGAGTATGTAGTTTTGACAATTCAGTCTTAAAGGGATAGTTCTTAATTTTTCACTCTCATGTCATCCCAAACTCAACTGTATTTCTTCAGTAGAACACTAAAGGAAATCTTTTTCCTTTCTCTTCCATAAATCACTACTGACAAGATAATTCATATCTTTTCATTTATTTATTTTTTCTAAATGATTCATTCATGAATCGGATCTTATTCTTGAGTTTAGTTCACTGACTCAATGATCCAGACACAGCATTTCTTGAGTTAACAGCACACTGGAGGGGAAGCTTGTCCTTGATTAATTACTTAAATTGATGTTTATCACCCAAAGCAATCATGTGACTTTGGAAGATTTGCAATATAGTTGTGTTGGCATTTTTATTGGTGCTGTTCATTCTTTTTGAAGCTTGAAATCTTCCAAAGCGACAAGTACATTTTCCAAAATCTATCCTTTGTGTTTTATTGAAGGAAGTAAATTTTTAATATTTTCGCCACGATTTTCTGAGCCCAGCATGGCTTATTCTGTTTGATAATACAGTGTAGTGTTAAAGGGTTATAATGTGTTTTTCTAACGATTTCCCCTTTTCTCTCTCTATCATAGATCACGAGTCCCAGACGTTGAAAGAGCATCTCATAGATGAGTTAGACTATGTTTTAGTGCCTACAGAGGCCTGGAATAAGCTGGTCAGCTGGTATGGCTGTCTGGAGGGTCAGAAACCCATCATCAGAAAGGTTCCCCCTATTTCTTTGTTTTGCTCTGTTGCTTTGTCTCTTTCTTTATTTGTGATGCTCATAATGTAGTATGAATTAAAAATTTTACTTGCTATTTAAAATTTAATGTTTTTCAGATTGTGGTAGTCTCTTTGTTTTTCATTTTCCTTTTTGATGCCTTTATTTACCCATGTCTGATATACATGAGTGATTAACACAGGCAGAGTTACATGGTTATATTATTTTCATGTGGTAATTGCATTTAAACAGTTATACAGTTAATGATTTAATTAAGGTATGTTGAGTTGAGAGATGCAGATTGAAATGCTTTGAATGCTTTTCTTTTGCTATGTCTTTGAGTGTTAATTCATTGTTTTTGAAAACGTGTTTTCCAGGTTGTTGAACATGGAATGTTTGTGAAGCATTGTAAAGTGGAAGTGTATTTGCTTGAGCTGAACTTGTGTGAAAATGACAACATGGAAAAAGTTGTCACCCGCCATTTCAGCAAAGCAGACACTATAGGTATGAGATTCATAAGAAAATATCAGTTTTCCTCCTCAGTAGTATTTGCATCACTGATTTTATCCATTATCACCAAAAACTAAAACTGTTCATTCATTTTAATTGTTTACAGCTATTATCAGCAGCTCTGCATGTGTTTTCCCTTTCAGTTCTAACTCAAAATTGCCCTTATACAAATTATTTGTTTTTTTACCCTCTAGATACTATTGAGAAGGAAATGAGGACTTTATTCGACATCCCATCTGAAAAGGAAACTCGTCTTTGGAATAAATATATGAGTAACACTTATGAACAACTTAACAAGCTTGACAGCACTGTACAGGACGCAGGGCTTTTTCAGGGGCAGGTAAACCATTGCGCTTTATTTCATTCCAGTTGTGGTTGGTTTGAGGCTGATTGACATTTTCAGAGGGTTTATGAATTCACATCATCAATCTCATTTCATTCCTCAGGTGCTTGTTATAGAGAAGAAGAATGAGGATGGCACATGGCCTAGACAGACCTGCCATTCCAAGTATGTACATGCAGTTTAGGTTGTTCTCACACTTAAGCAGCTTAATGTTTAAAAAGAACTCTCTAGTTTCAGAACTGGAGTAGTTTTAAATCAGTTACTTTGTCTTGCCACTCGTTATTCTAAAATTGCTTTGAATAACCCTAACAAAATTCTTTGATTTATGCCTAGGTCCAGTACTTCCACCTCTCGGAATTATACAACCTCCCCAAAACTTTCTTCGAACTCATCTGCTACCATATCCTCCACAATAACAAATGGGGATAGCAATAGCAACTCTGGCTACATGCTGAACAACAGTACTTCTGGTAACAGGTCAGCTTGAACATTATATAACATAAAACTATCTCAGATTGCTCCACAGTTAGTTTAGTTCCTTACTGAAAGAATTTAAACAGGGAACTGAAACAAGGTTTCAGTTCAAGGTCAGGTTTCCTGTATTCAGCATTTAGTTGACCGATTGTGGTGGTCTAAATAGGCTTAAATTGTGCTGTTAACTCATAGTAAATGTCTTTGCTAACCCACCATATCTGTTGCAGATTGGGAAGTTATAACTCCTACAGCTCCTCTTACAGTTACAGAGAATCTGCCGCTCAACCAGGCCTCTGCGGTCTGAGCAACCTGGGCAACACCTGTTTCATGAACTCTGCCCTCCAGGTACTCAAGTGCATATGCATTGCATGTTTTGAAATCTGAAATTTGCTGTCTTTGCTCATGGGCACTTGGTTCAGCTGATGACCGTCGATAGAAAAAGATGCTTTTGGGCCCAGATGGTGTTATGATATCTAGCAGTTAGCTAGATCATGCTAACCAGCCAAACCCTTATTCTTTGAGACAATTTTCCTTTTAATTCCAGTGCCTGAGCAATACTCCCCCTCTGACGGAATATTTTCTGGAGGACCGGTATGAGGCCGAGATCAACCGGGAAAATCCATTAGGGATGCGAGGGGAGATTGCAGAGGCCTACGCAGATCTGGTCAAACAGACGTGGCTTAGTCGGAGCAGTTACGTGGCTCCACGCACTTTTAAAGTGAGTGAATCTATGTTTGATAAGTTACTCTGGAAGTCGATTTACATTTCCAACATACCCTTAATTTGAATGTTAAGTTTCTCCTCTCTCTGTTTAGACCCAGGTGGGTCGGTTTGCCCCGCAGTTCTCAGGGTACCAGCAACAAGACTCTCAGGAGCTACTGGCCTTTCTGCTGGACGGCCTACATGAGGATCTTAACCGTGTTAAGAAGAAGCCTTACCTGGCCCTGAGAGATGCTGAGGGACGGCCTGATGAGGTAAACCTCACTTCATGTGTAAACCACAACAAGACGTGTTATAGGTAAAAAACAAATTCAGAAGAAGTCAAAACGACCGGGATAAAGCTATAATGCTGCACAAGTCCTGAAAAGTGAAGCCAAAGCATTTTGATAGCCCCCTGGTGGCTGGCTGCAGTATAAGCCATAAATCCCACCCTCTCCATGTAATCGAATGTGACAGGAGGCAAACTAAAAAACCCAATTAACACTTCAAACAATTTTTTTGCAAAGATTTTTTGTCATTTTTTGTTGCTCTAATCACGCAAATGTATGTTCAAGTGTTCATTGTTCCAATAAGTTTGGTTTTATTTGGTGCTGTAAAAACGGGATGCAATGATTGACAGCTGAAAAATTTGGCCCTTAAACTGAAGAATGTTGCTTGACTTGTGGGTATCTCATTTGTCTGTAGATTGTAGCTAAGGAAGCATGGGCAAATCACCGGTTGCGGAATGATTCCATTATCGTGGACATCTTCCACGGCTTGTTCAAATCTACGCTGGTCTGCCCAGAATGCTCCAAAGTTTCCGTTACCTTTGACCCCTTCTGCTACCTCACGCTGCCCCTGCCCATGAAAAAGGATCGCACTATGGAGGTGTTCCTGGTCCGCACTGACCCGCAGTTCAGACCCATGCAAGTAAGACCCTTTTTTCCTGAAAACACTCAGGCACAGGTTTTAATTTTTATGATGTTGGCTAAAAGATCCATTTGTTATCTTCCAGTACCGTGTTGTGGTTCCCAAAATGGGTGTTGTAGCAGACCTGTGCAGTGCTTTGGCCAAGCTATCTGGACTTCCTTCAGACAATGTAAGACTTTTTTTGTTCCTAGCATTTCAACCTAACAATCACCTTTCCATTATTTATGATTCTTAAAGAGAGAGTTCTCTCAAAAATAGAACAATTGGCCTGCTGTTCCAAACCCCTATAGCTTTCTTGAAATAAAGCATATACATTTTAGTGTTTTTTTCTTTTGGAGTTTGAGAGGACTAGGTGTCTGTATTCTTGCATTTAAGTGGAAAAGAACATTTCATTTTGTGAAAAAAAAAAATAAAATAAATAAAAAGTCATGAATTTGAGACAAAATGAGGTTGAGTAAATTATGGCTGTTTTCAATTTCTACTTGTTTCTTCATAACATTAGTAACTTAGTATTCCTGCTTTGACTCTTCTAGATGGTTGTGGCTGATGTTTACAATCACAGATTCCACAAAATCTACAAACGGGATGACGGTCTCAATCAAATAATGGAGAAGGATGACATTTTTGTGTAAGCCATCTCTTAAATTCTACTTACCAATACCGTTCAAAAGTCGGTAAGATTTTGAATGTTTTTGAAATGAGTCTCTTATGCTCATCAAGGCTGCATTTATTTGATCATAAATAAAGTAAAAAACGTAATATTATTGAAATTTTATTTGTTTTAAATGACTTTATTTATTTATTATTGAATACATTTTAAAATGGCATTAATTCCTGTAATGGCAAAGCTGAATTTTCAGCAGCCAATAAGTTCAAAAGCATTTTATTTTATTTTTTCAAAAAAATCTTACTGACCCTAAACTTTTGAATGCTCATGTTTGTTCATTAAATTGTATTACATACTATAGGTTTTGCCAGTTCAGCTGAGCGTGGTGTTGTTTTAGTGGTCTTTACTGATTGTGTCTTTGTGGTTTAGTTATGAGGTGTTAGAGGAAGATAGCGAGAGGATGAACCTGCCAGTGTACTTCAGAGAGAGGCATGCTAAGCACAGTGGAGGCTCTTCAGGCACAATGCTCTTTGGCCAGCCTCTCCTCATAACCGTCCCGCGCCACAACCTCACCGTGGATACCCTCTATGAGCGCGTGCTGGAGAGGATCGGGTTGGTATTCTGCTTTATTGGTTTATTCTAATGTTACACTGATTCTGTCATTTCACACTTGGTTGACATTTTATTCTCTTTTGTTTTAGGCGTTACGTTAAACGTTCACAGGGAACCATTACAGACAGCAGAGCATCTGCCTCAGCCACATCGTCTAGCAGCAGCCAATCACCAGAATGCCTCGCTTCAGTGTCCACTCACAGCACAGGGCTGAGTAGCTGCAGCAGCCCGGTTTCAGATGGAGCTTCCTGCAGCGCTGGATCCAACGGGAGCAACCACTCCAGCAACGGCCCCAATGGAGTCTGTGATGGTAGGACACTCCAACTTGTTATAGAGCTCCCAAATGCTGTATTCATAGTCATCCATTTTAGATTTGTATTTGTATTTTTAATTTTTATCCCCTCCAGACATCTGACACAGGTCTGATTTTGTTGTATGCATGTGTTTTAGGCGACGAGGAAGCCATGGACCACCAGGAGAGTCCAGAACCAGAAAACAGCCACTCAGACACTGTGGATGGAGAGGAGGATTCTGAACCTGAGAATGGGCCCAATAGCAGCGGTGGAAAATCTTTTACTTCTCGGCCAAAACTCTTTTCTTTCAGCATGGTCAATTCCTACGGCACAGCCAACATCAGTTCTCTCCCGTTTGATGGCAATCTCCTAAAGCTCACAAGTAACTATCACATTTTTTACATTTCATGCAAAAAATTAATCAAATGAATCAGGTGAATTACTAAATGTGAAACACGTTTTTGTCTAATGTGAACTCTTTAGGATCACTTGCATTATATCATTAAGTCAAAACTGATAGAAATGCCTTTCTACAGCTCACTCAACAGTAGCCATTGATTGGGACTCAGACACGAAGAAACTATGCTACGATGACCAGGAAGCTGAGGTAATGATCTCCATTCCGCTAACTGTTCAAAACTACACAACTTTTTAAATGTGCAGCGTCAGTAAGATTTATTTTATGCTCACCAAGGCTGCATTTATTTGACCAAAAATATAAATGGTAATATTGTGAAATATTACAATTTAAATAACCAAATTGATTATTAAATAATCAATAAATTGATTTTGTTTTTGGGGACTGCTGGAACAGGATTTCATGCTTGAATGTTCAAAAAACGCATTATTCTTCCCAGTCTGTCAGTAACGCTCTGGGGTGCGTTTCCCAAAAGCATCGTTAGCCAACTATGGTCGCAAGTTCCGTCGTTCTCAGCATAGTTCAACGAGTCTGTGTTTCCCGAAACCATAGTTCCAACGAACATTCGCAAACAGCATCGCAAAGTTGTGTGGTTTGATCAACAGCTCTCGACCTGTGGTTGGAAGCATAGTTTCGTGTTTACATA
Source organism: Scardinius erythrophthalmus (assembly GCF_964197995.2). Lineage (NCBI taxonomy): Eukaryota > Metazoa > Chordata > Actinopteri > Cypriniformes > Leuciscidae > Scardinius > Scardinius erythrophthalmus. The sequence goes on from NC_138232.1 coordinate 10,217,020, forward strand.
ATATGTGGACTCAATAAATCCTTATCTTGAGCCAAATAAGCAAGCTGACATTCAGTACGATCTGTATCTTTTATTTCAAATACATACAAATGTAATTGCGTATTTTAGTTTGTCAAGAGATTTAAAGCGTAATTTTTGATGAGTGCGAATGTGCTCTAGTACGTAACAACGAGCCTATGATTGAATCTGGAAAAAAAGCAAAATAACAGAGAAAAATTCGAAATAGTCCTCAGATGTCATGTCTGTAATTTATAGCAAAACAACTACCATTAATTCGATCTCAAACAGATTCATTAAAATTAGTTTTTACTCCACCACATGTGTGACTTCATTAACCAATGTGGTTGAACGACCAGTTTGCTACAATACAGTTTCGGGAAACAGTCGTGACCAGCCGTGAGTTTCAACCAAGCGGCAACCTTCCCGTCTCTCTCTTGAAACAACACAAAAGTGATTTAAACTGCAATTCATCGGCTGACCGCTAGAGACAGGCTCCAGAAGAGAGTCAATCCCATAGACCCCCCCATGTTAAAATGCCCAACTTATCATCAAAAAAATAATTACAAAAAGTGGTTTTATATAGCTTATGTTGCCCTTCATGACAACTGTGAGGGGTGTGAATTGTTTTATAACTCATCCATTTAAAATATATTAAATCTGAAAGTTCTGCATTATTAAGGGCGTGGCCACTTGAGTGACAGGTGGATTGCCGCTGCCGTCACTACTAGCTGTTTGTCTGCTGTCTGTTAGCCATCATTTTTGCCCATTTTCGTTTATCCGTGAGTGATGCGCGGTGACACGCTACCAAGATTGCGACTGCCAGCTCCGTCCACTTTGGGCTTCAAAAATGCTCTTCAGAAACCTACGATTGACGTCACGGACACGCCCATATTTTTTTTACAGTCTACGGTTTCAACACACTAATAATTTGTTTTGCAAATGCATTGGCCGTGAATTATTTAAATGAGAAATATTGTGACGTGTACATTCCTGGAAGAAAACTCAAGACTATAATCGAGGCATTTCAGAGAATTCAGAAACAGTCCTTACTGATATAGAGAATAACTCCCTTTAGAATGGACTTTGTGCTTTGCAACTTTACAGACCCTTTTTCATGCTCAAACAGTAACATAACACTAAAGAAAGTCCAAAAAGGTGAAAAAGCATTATATATATTTTAAAAATCGACTAGTTGATGGGTTGTTTAAATGACTAGTTGATTAATCAATGTTGAGCAAGTCCTGTGTAATTGGCGTCCAGTGAGATGTGACACAGTGGTCATCTGGTCAAAGATGTCTGTCATGCCAAAAATGGACTAGTCAACCATCTTTCCTTTCAGCTACCTGTGCTAAGTGTCCTCGGACATTAATGTGAAGTCTCTCCCCAGGCCTATGATAAACATGAGAGTATGCTACATGCTCAGAAGAAGAAGACCACAGTAGCTTTACGAGAATGCATCGAGCTCTTTACTACAATGGAGACCTTAGGAGAACATGACCCCTGGTGAGGAGCCCCTGCTTTCCAAGCTCAAATGTTTTACCAAAGTATAACCACATTTAGTGCAGTTGTAATGTGTGTGTGTTTGCTGTGCTCCTCTGTAGGTACTGCCCCACGTGTAAGAAACACCAGCAGGCCACCAAGAAGTTTGACCTGTGGTCTCTCCCACGCATTCTGGTTGTACATCTGAAGCGTTTCTCTTACAACCGCTGCTGGAGAGACAAGCTCGACACGGTCGTGGACTTTCCAATTAGGTAAATCAGTTGTGAGACGACAGCTGCAGATGACAAAATTGAATGACAATCTGGATGGATGGAGTGATGGATCAATGAAGTGATGGATGGAGAGAGAGATATTTTAATTTATATAAATATTTATGTAATATATATGTATTATTATAATTGTTATTATTGCTATTTATTTAACTACTCTTAATGGTGTTCATTCTAAATTATATAATAGCTTAAAGGTTCTGTATGTAACTTTTTTTACTCTACTAAAGCATAAAAATACCATAATATTTTTGCAGATATTTAGGAAACATGCTAAGTTCTCATACTCGTTTCTCTGAAAAATACTTCTACAGCCAGTTATTTTACTTGTTCCGGGTTTTGTTTTGGTCAGTGTGATCTCGCCCACTGCTTGTCCACCCAATAGTATTTCAACCTGGGATGCCAGTTGGCAGGAAACAGTGTATCGCAGCCTTGGAAACGAGTAAACAAACTGGTCAGAGATGGCAGATTCCACACAACCTAAAGCCTCGGTATCCATCTAAAAATCTCTATGAACGAGAGCGTATTAAAACGTGGATAAATCAACTCATTAAGTTACAGTTGTGTGACAAACTGGCAACAGCGTGAGTGTTGAGTCTGAGGAGGAGGGGGAAGGGAAACAACGTTTTTTGTTATTTTGAATTTGGACTGCAGTACCTGTTTCAACCACTAGGTGTCATTCTTACAGAGCACCTTTAAAGCATGTAATAATCCTCCAAAGAGCATGGGATTTGTCCCTTAAATTAGTGTGTGCCCTCTTCATGTAAAGTGCTTTGTTAATTTCCCACCAGATGGCGCCAAGTTCTCTCCTCACCCTCACAGAAATAGGTTTTCATTGTCTTAAGCCAGTTTCAGAATGGCATCTGACTTCAGGTGTACATTTGTATTAGTACATAATTTTTTTCATTAAGTTAATTTTAGTTATAATGTAACGTTTATTCGTTGCATCCAGAATATTGACACTTCAGATACGAACAATGCCACACTTATGGGCAACTTGTTTTTCTCGCCATGATATTTGCCTTGAGCATTTGGCATTCATCCCATTTGGGTGCTCTAGGTCATCTCACTGAACGGGAAGCAGGAAAGAAAGCACAGGAGTCAGGTGCATTGCATCAGGTGTCAGTTTCTGGGAAGCTGAGTCATGCTTGCCTGGACAGACAAACCCATCCATTGTTCAGTGTGGTAAATGGAGTAGACTAACACAGTACTGGTAGTCTAGTTCATGGATGTATTGATAAAAAAAAAAAAATGTATGTGGTTGAAATGTAAACTAATCCATTCCAACAGACACTCTTTCTGTTTGCGATTTAATATTTGGTAGTTTGTGTTTTGAGAATGGCTTTTTTTTTAAACTTCTTGAATTGTGATATTTTCATGTTTTTAAAAGAATGTTTACTTTCTTACACAGGGACTTGAACATGTCAGAGTTTGTTTGCGACCCCAAAGCTGACCCATATGTCTATGACCTCATTGCTGTTTCCAACCATTATGGAGGAATGGGTGGAGGCCACTGTAAGTCACTCTTACTGCTTGTCTCCCATTATTTCAAAACTCTTTAATTCCCTTTTAGTGAAAGCATATCCTATCTATTGTCCTTAATCTTTTAATTCTTTCTTTTGCAATCATTTCGATACATAACTGGCCAACTCACAGGTTGTGTCAGCAGCCTTTTATTTGCCCTTTATCACTTATTCTTCCTTTCAACTCTGATATCTCATGTTTGATAGATTTCTACAGAAACTTAAACACTGAGTTGATCATTTACGTATTTGTCATTGTATTGCTGCCTGGAAACGATAATTTAGTTTAGTTTGGATTACGCAAGTTCAGCGGTTGAGCAATACGTTTCATTCATCTTGCAGACACGGCATACGGCAAGAACAAGATGGATGGCAAATGGTATTACTTTGACGACAGCAGTGTGTCTGCTGCTACCGAGGATCAGATTGTGGTGAGACTCTTTAAACTTCTACTCTTTCCCTTTTATTAAAATATATACTTAGCAATCCTTTCCAGACTCATAAAGCATTCCTGTGGTTAGTGAATCTCAAAGAGACATTGTCGTCCCATAAAGGACGGTTTGTACACGGACTCAAAATTGTCTCTTTTTGTTCTCCACAGACTAAAGCAGCCTACGTGCTTTTTTACCAACGTAGAGACGCAGACACACCGTCCAAACCCACCCCTTCCGCATCACTAGGCGGAGCTTCAGAGACCCCGGACGACCACATGGACACCAACTGATTTTCTTTTAGTCTTTCAAGGACTGGCACTGAAACAAAAACTACACAAAGATGAAATCAGCAATGCATCGACGCACATCCCTGGCTACTTCAGTGACTATTAAAGGCTCACAAACAGGCCCTCTGTTTTTAGCTTTATTTTATTTTATTTTCTTTCACACATGCGTCTTTATCAAGAGCCAAAAAAGAATATTAATAATAAATAAAGAGAATTTTAGTTTGAAGCGTGACATGAAAGACTTTATTCTTGGACCTCGATGCCTGCTGATTATAGAAGCTTGTTTCTTTTAGTCTGAAATGAGAACGAGGGTAAAACGGCAATATAACCTCTCTTTGGACGACATGAATGTTAGGTGAAATAGATCAGGAGAGGGGAAATGCCTAAAAATAGACTATGTATGCAACATTACGCTTCTCTGAAATGTTAAATTATGCCTCTACCCACTCACGTTGGACTCTAGCTATCAGCATCTTGTAACATGTGCCTCCTGTGAAAAATAGACTCTCTGTGTTTAATAACTTAAGCGTGTGGTGACAAGCACGGAGATTCTCTCAGAGAAGCTTGCGCTCTTATATTAAATATTGTCTCCAGGTTTCCTTTATGCTATCACAAGCCACAAGTTTTGTTAAATATGCCATGCGGGAGAGTGTTGTCTTGAAATATTTCAATTTCAGAGCTGCTTGACTATATCACAATGTTAGGTTTATTATCATGATGTTTATTTAGGGCGGGGCTGATCTCTAATATATTCACACACAGCCTTCACACCCCAAAAACTGTGCAAAGGGAAGCTTAAGAATCAGTGGAACAAGTGAACGTAAGTCACGGTCGTGCCCCGAAACAGTTCCAAAGCTTCTCATTTCTGATCTGATGGTTTGTGCTTTAATAACACTCCCTTTTTTTTCTCTTTATGGTGGATGTTTCTCTCTAAATGGCTTCAGTCCAGAGAAATATGGAGTCTGCTTGTAACACTTGAACAGGTATATGTACACAACAAAGAGGAACACAAAGAATGGCCATTGTTTTAATTAAGAACAGCCTTAAAGATGCAGCTGTCGTTATTACATGAAGGTGTACATTGGGACATCTGCCCTGTGTTTAGATGTGGCATCGTGTGTCGGATGACGGCTCAAGACAAGTGCTTCATGCTGCTTCATACATGATACACAAAGCATATTCTTTTTTCTGTGTGACAAAACAGCATGCAAATTTTGAAATCTGCAAATTGATAACTAGATGGTTGTTCCTGGTGTTTACCTGTCTATGGTATTAGCATTCACTGACTGGTAAAAACAGCTATGAAATTTAGGACTTGAACTGATCATTGACTCGAGCTATCCCCCTGCAGCTCCTACATCAGTAAAACATTCATCTAAACATTTTTGTTTTGTAATTTCATAGACCTTTCTTGCATAGATGTACATTATCATAATCTGGGGCACAGTACATAGCTGCTTTGTGTTCTATTTATCATGCCAATATGTGCAACACCAGATTTTGATTAAGCCTATTTGAATTGAAAATATAATAAAATGTGGAAGCCTGATTATAGATAATGGCTTTGTTTTTTCTGTTTTCTTTTACAAGTTTAGTTTAAGCTAATCAGTTATGAATCCTAATCTACAGCATCAGTCTCACTCAGCAAGTTTCCACTCACCTACTTATTTATTATTTCTGTTTTACATTATTTTGAATAATACATGCATTCCTATAACTCAAACAGTAGTGTTGCACTAGCAATGCAAAGGTTTGATTCCCATGGAATGCAAAAACTGCTAGAAATTTGTAAACCTTGAGTGCAATGCAAGTTGCTTTGGATAAAACATCTGAATAATGCATAAATGTAATTGCAAAATTATCGGCAGGAAAGACTCGCACATCTAGAGCCAACAGTTTTGAGAGTACATTGGGAAAATGGTATTGATTTTGGCTGATGTAAATAGAAATGGGTGTATATGAATGTTTTCAATGGTTATTTAATAACGTGTGCGTTTAGGTATTTTAGTTCTGTTTATTGACTAATGTCAGGACATTATAAACACTAAGTTTGGAATAATTCTGATTTTTTAAATGTTTTTGAAAAAAGTCTCTTATGTTCACCAAGGCTGCATTTATTTGATTAAAATACATTAAAAACAGTAATATTGTGTAATATTATTACTATTTAAAAACTGTTTTCTATGTATTTTAAAATGTAACATTCCTTTGATGGCAAAGCTGTGTTTTCTGCATCATTACTTCAGTGTCTCATGATCCTTCAGAAATCATTCTAATATACTGATTCGGTACTCAATTCTTATATTTTAGATTTTCTAAATGAATAAAAAAAGAGAATTTTTGAATTTGAAGGTTAAGTGCAACTGCATGTAAACATGTTTGGTCTAGTAACTGCAGTGGGAAATTCTACTCCCAGCTCTCACACCCACACTAGAGATAAGTTTCCACTGGAACTCATTAATACAGAATGAACCTCTTCAATGAACCTGATGATCGGTACCGTATTACACAGCGGATAACACCTTAAAAGTCTGTCTTCCAGTTCTCCCAAGCTAACTGAAGATGAATCGAAAGAAGGAATTCTTGAGATATGAGTAAAAAACACATGTTTATTGGTCCAAAATGCATATTGTGCAATACAAGAGCTAAATGAAACTGTTCAGTTAGGACTTTTGCAGGGCATCAGCTGCTCCTCACAGACTAGCATGTTTACAGGAGCATCTTCATTAAGTAAAAGTCCAAACTCAGCAACATCATGCACACGAGAGCACAAACTACCTTGAAAACCTATTGAAGACCCATACAGGTTCAGGTATGCAAGCAGGATTATTATTGATTTATTTTGACACCCATTTGACCCCTTAAACCCTTAAAAGATATTTTAATTGGCTATGCTGAGAAGTTTCTTGATGTCTCCCTCGATGTTGCTGGTCAGGTATTTCCTGCTGTAGCGTTTGAATGGCACTCCATCAGATCCGATAAGAAACTTCTCGAAATTCCAAGCGATGTCGTTTCTGCATATGGGACTCCACACGATAAATTTGGGGTCGTTCATGAAGGTCATTGGGTCATCGTGTGGGAATGGAAGTTTCTCCTTGAGGAAGACGAAGAGAGGGTGAGCGCCTTTCCCGTTCACGTCGACCTTCTCCAAGAGCTGAAATTTAGGTTCATAGCCATTGCCAGGACGGACATACTTCAAGGACAAAAGGATCTCTTCGTTATGACAGTTTTCCTAAAAAAAAAAAAAAAAAAATGAATAGGCAACAGAATCACAAGCTATTTTTGAAATACTTTACAACAAGAATATAATCAAGGGTAAACCGTTAAGTATAGTCATTATTGCATTCTTAAATTAGGATAGGAGTAAAAAATTATACAAATAAACAGTAGAAAATCTAAAGTAGAAAAAGTAAAATGCCTGTTAAACTCAAGGAAAAAAAAAATACAAATGCTCACTGAGAGTTTATATTATCGCAGGAGCATTAATACAACTTTTCATTTTAATAATATATTAGTAAATGCAAATTTGCAAAATTAGCCAATTTGATGTAACTTAGTTTTGCTTTGGGTATGGAGTCTCTTACTGTTTTAAGAATATATTAACAATAAATCTAAATCTATTATTTAATTTGCTAAATATTTTTTTGCTTGCTTGAGATAATTATAAAAATAAATTATCATTATTATTTTTGATGTTATTAGTATTATTATATCTTAAACTAACTTATTGTTTCTCTTTGTAGGACAGCTGTCTGTATGTTTATTGTTCTTTAATTTTTCATTTAAAACTATGGCTTCAGGATCTGCATCCAAGACCAAGATATATAATATTTCACAGATCAGTAGTTAACATCCAAATATATATTATAAAAACATGTGAAAATATGTAAATCCAAGTTTATTGATATTTCAAGCTATTTTTAATGTAAAGTAACTAATGGTATTTTAAGCATTATATAATTTACACATAAATAAGTGTTACTGCCATTGACGTTAGTTTATCCAGATAAATCAGCATACATAAAAGAGGTGTAAGACAGACAGACAGCAGGGCATGACAGGTCAAGTGCGCCACAGGTTCACTGCAGTGAAGGGCTAATGAATGAATCAGACATGGTGTTGTCATCTATTCTTACCTGATACCCGAACTGATTGCAGGGGACTCCCAGAATCACAAGCCCTTTACCTGAGAAGCGCTCGTGGAGCTCGTTCATCTGGGTGTAATCCCTGGTGGTCGTTCCTCAAAGAGAAGCGACATTCTCGATTAGGACCACCTTACCCTGTAAAGAAGAAAACTTGAACTCCTCTCCTGTGAGGGTTTTTGCTGTGATGTCGTACAACGATTTTATTCCTGCCATGTTTATTCCTAGCCCGATGCCTTGCACACACACACACACACACAGGTATATGGAAAATGACACGATATAAAACTGTAAACTGAGAGGGCGGTCTGATATGCAGTGACCAATCATTGCAAGACTCTCCACGCCCACTTTTAACACACGCCCATAGAAAATTAGGGAGTGTCACCAAAGTGTTCAGTTTACTATTTCAAGGTTGAAAACGTTTATCTTACTATCTGTGGGCCTGATGACGTGTCATTTGATGTAGTTTGTATTTTTAGACTTACAAAGTTAGACATAGTTAAGACACAAAACATACAGTAACGCCTCAAAAACAACAAGCAATACAGAATTGAGAACTTTACCACGACCCCTACATTTTTACAAACCACTGGCGCGCTTTGTGAGTGTGCCATTAGCCTGGTGGTTACGAAAACATACATTTTTATGCTACAGTCTCAATTTATTAACATAACATCTAAACGACAAACGTTTAAGCTCAGCCTCGCGGAGAATAACCTTAAGGTAAACACTTCAGACGACACTCAAATACGGTAATTTCGTCGAGTTCGTCAACTGTGTAATTACTAACTTAGCTCTTGCCATTTCAGTCTGTCTTGAAATGATTGTTTACATTTTTCCGAAATGGGTTCTGGGATTGTTTGACCCAGGGCTGTCATTATTAAACTGTCAGAGTGCTTCAGATTTAATCCAGCCCATGTGAAAAAGGTTATTTGTGTTACTCCTATGACAGGTAACATCTGTTATTTTAACATTTCCATCCGACCCGATCTGAGTTAAAGATGATGCGTAAGAAGAAGCGCTCATCATCCATCACAGTGGACGAAGATTCCACACTTGACATTCCAAGTAAGTTCCTGATGACGTCACATCTCAAATAAATCGGGAACAGCTCAAATCCTTGTACGTTTGGGGTAATTAAAAAGATGTATTGCTGGACTGTAATGATGTGTCTTCATTTGTGCAGAGTCAAAAAAGACCAAGAGCAGTGGGCGACCCACAAAGCCTTCAATACAGGACTCCCACCCGGACTCAGTCTTTGTTCAGTTTCTGAAGGAATCAGGTGTCATTTTAACACCTGGCAGTACGGCTAATGAAATTGGTAAGATTACAGAAAGGTGGAACACACAAGAAAAACATACATGTTCATAACAACATCTGTCACACAATCCTTTATTTATTATAACAGCTGTAGACCAAGTTATATTTCAAAAGCGACTCCAGCAGCATCTACGAAAGAGTCCCAGATTCCCCAATGTGAGAAACAGATCATCATTATATCACTTTTTTCTTTTTACAGAAGTAGTTTACACGGTGTTTACATTGTTGAATGGCTGTTTTGTAGATAATTAAGGAGTTTATATCTGCGCTGGAAACGTACATTGAAGACCCAGAGAGATTGAGGAACTGCCTTCTGCCTTGTGTGCCATCATCCACTTCACAGCAGGATGCCACGTAATGCACTTCTTATTGTTTTTCCAACTGAAAACATTACAAGATTTCATTCAAATGTTAAATGCAATTGTTTTTTTTACTCTTATATACACTTATTTGTTCATTTTTCCTCTGATATTAGTTCTGGCTCCTATCAGGAAAGTCTGGTACGCTTGTTGCTTGGAATAGAGATGCTACAGGTAAACAAATCAATCAGCTCAATTTACCTCAAAGCAAGAGAAAACTAAGTATATTTATAAATATATATTTTCCTTTTCTTACAATTTGACTCGGCACATCAGTTGGAATTAAAATTATTTTTATAATATAAAATATTTTTTTGATTTTTGTATATATATATATATATATATATATATATATATATATATATATATATATATATATATAAATAAAAATCTTAAATGACTAGAAAGATCATGGAAATTAATTGGTAAAAAATATAGTCTTTTTACTTGTTCTGTTGAATATTTATTAATATTGATTTAGTAATTTAATTGTTGCTGTAGTTAATTATTACATTTATTTTGTTCTAAATATTTTGGTATGAATATATATATTTTTATTTTTCCTACATTTAGACACTGGTCATAAACACTTTGTTTGAAAAGCTTCCAGAATTCATGTTTGAGGGGTAAATTTCCACTTTTTGTACACATTACTTCAATTATAGACAAAGTCCTGTACCATTTGCTTATCAGTGATTGTAATGTGCTCTGTTACAGAGTTAGTGAGGATGGCCTCAACGTTCCCCGTCTCATAATAAACCAGTTAAAGTGGCTGGACCGAATTGTTGACGGCAAGGTACACAGTCCTAGCCCAGTGATGAATATGTTTCTGTGAACGTCATAATTGCCAACTATTCCTTTGTAGCAGACATAAATGTTTGTCGTAGCCAAATTGTGGCATTGGTGTGACAGAGGTCTGACTACCATAACTGCTGTGTGTGTGTAGGATTTGAGCAGTAAGCTGATGCAGATGGTGTCTGTGGCTCCAGTGGAGATCCAGCGGGACATTATTACCAGCCTGCCAGAAATCCTGGAGGATTCCCAGCATGGAGACATGGCCAAAGAGCTGAAGTACGTCAGCAGTGTCCCAATCCATGAGATGGGGTAGAAGTGTCTGTTAAAGTTGATTCACGCTCAGTTGTGTTGTTTGGTTTAGTAATTATGGCTGTGATGGTAATGATGAGTGTGACTGTTATGTAGATGCTTATTATCACTGTGTATATTGTGTTTATGTGAGTCTGTGTTTGTGTCTACTTCCTTGTGCAGCGGTTTACTTCAGCAGGACACTCAGCTCACTGTGCCTATATTGGATGCTTTATCCAGCTTGAATCTGAGCTCTGCGTTATTGTCAGAGGTACTCTACAACATGCAAATATGTTCCCTAAAATGCAGTGTCATTGCTTTAAATGAAAAAAAAAAAAATGCTTTTATCATTATTTTGTTAAAGAAAGACATCACAAGCACACTTCTTAAGCAAAATAGAAGTAATAAGGCTGCATTTATTTAAAACAATAAAAAAAGTAAATATTACAATTTAAAATAACAATTTTCTGTTTTAATATATTTTAAAATGTAATTTATTCATGTGATGGTAAAGCTGAATTTTCAGCAGCCATAACTCCAGTCTTCATCGTCACATGATCCTTCAGATATCATTCTGATATATTATGCTTAATTATCAATGTTGAAAACAGTTTCTGCTAAATATGTTTGTGGAATCCGTGATTTTTTTATTTTTTTTTCAGGATTCTTTAATGAATAGAACGTTCAAAAGAACAGCATTTATTTGAAATCAATATTTTTTGGTATCAATGTAAACATCTCATCACTTTTTCAAATTAATGCATCCATGCCAAATAAAAATGTTCATTCATTTAGACTTTTAAACGGTGGTGTATACTATTCGAAATCCTCTCTCTCTCTCTTAGGTGCGTGAGGCAGTAATGGGAACTCTCTCTGCTGTGCAGTTAGAGGATCTTCCTGTCGTTGTGAAGTTCGTCTTACACTCCATCTCTGCATCTGATGCTAATGAGGTCAAGGTCTCTAAACTGACCTTTTTTTGTCGTTTCTGATCATGAACATTTCTTTTCTCTGGTTGACAATTAAATAATTATTCTTTCATGTCCCTTTCATGCTCCTCAGGTGGTGTGTGACCTGCGTAAAAAGCTGGAGTTGGAGCAGTGTGTTTTGCCAGCAGTTCTGCAGGCTTCCCAAAATCGTTTGAAAAGCAAAAACGCGTCGAGGTGAGACATTTTCCCACTTACATTTATGCATTTAACAGACACTTTTATCCAAAGTGACTTACAAAAGAGGAACAAAATCAATTCGTCAAGGAGCCAATAACATTTGTAATATACAATACCAGGTTTATGTGTCAACTAGATTAGGAAGCAAGCTAGAGAAGAGAAAAAATGCAGAGAAGAATATATTTTTTTGTGTGTGTGTACATGCGTAAGTGCATTGGTTTGGGGTGAGGGGTGGTCAAGTGCTTGTTGTAGAGATTAAACTCTTAAAATGCTCCTTAAAAGATGTGATGGTCTCAGCAGTTTGCTTTCTCTTGAGTGAAAATTCTGTCGTCATTTACTCCCTTCCCAAACCCAAATGACTTGCTTTCTTCTATGGAAGACAAATAAGAATATCTCCAGTTCTGCTGGCAGTTTTCTGACTTGTTCTTGATTGGCACTTCTCAGGCCCTCCAGTGTCCCATCATGCAGCAGTGGTCAAGACAGTGTGGCTTTGATTCTGGAGGTCATAAAGTCAGCTATCCGCTTTCAGAAAACCATCTCAGAGGCTTGGCTAAAGGTGAGCTGAGAGTTCTGTTCTGTCTTCAGACACTAGGTGCTATAATTCCATCCAACTGAAGTGATTTAAATACTGTTTATATTTTTGATTTTCAGGCCATAGAGAATGTTGATGAGTCAGAGGACCATAAGGTGTGATTGAAACTTTAAGTTAAAATTTGATGCGATTGCCATTAGATTGACACATTTCACACCTGAACATACAAATTTATGTATAAACCCTACTTCTTGTGTCTCTCAGGTGGTTGATCTGTTGGTGCTGCTCATCCTTCACTCCACTAATGCAAACCACAGCCGACGTGGGGCAGAGAGAGTGCTTAAGGTCAAAGTTCGCAAGGGTCTGATTCCGGAAAGCCTCTTGCAGAAGACCTTTAAGGGCCATGCTCAGGTCTGCTTTCATCCACACGATTATGACTGAGAGAATAGCCATAAATATGATCCCTGAAGTTTTGGCTCCTCGTGTCAAGTATGGTGTAACTGTTTCATTCAGGTGATGCGGGGTTATTTCCCATCCATTCTGGCTCTTGCTCAAGGACTCTTGCGTTCTTCAGACTGCTGTGTGGTGCCTTTCGGAGGTCACATGTACAAACAATCCTTCACTGCCTTTGACTCCTACTGTCGGCAGGTGAGAAAAACCTCTCGTCGCCTTCTACACTGCAGGACACCAACATTCATTCATAGACGTGCATTGATGTCCAGTACATGTGTGTTTGTTGTGTAGGAGGTGGTGGGCTCTCTGGTCACACACGCATGCAGTGGTGTTAGTGGCGAGGTGGATGTGGCTCTTGAGCTGCTCTGTGAGCTGGTATCTCAGAGACCTGCAGAGATGAGCCAGTTCACTGTTTTTGTGAAGGTACGAGTGCCTGTCCGGTTTATGACCTTAATATGACCTTTCTTTTGTCAGTTTACTGCAGGATTACCACAGTTATGCCACCCATGGAACTATATTGTATTTTTCATGTATGAAGAAGTCTTATATTTATAGGAATTTTATAGATGTTTACCAGTTTTCTAACCTTTATATTTAGTCTAAATATTTATTTACAAAATATTAACAGACTATTAAAAAAATTAAATATAGACATCTGTAAGACTGCAAATTCATCTTCTTTTTTTTTCCAATAAAACTTACTTGACCAAAAAAAAATATTAAAACTTAATGTCTATTTTGGAAGCAAGCAAATTGTTTTTTGATATATATTTTATATAATATTTAGTAAATAAATAAATAAATTATATATACATATATATATATATATACATACATACACACACACACACACACACACATATATATATATATTTATATTATGTAATTTTTATTATTATTATTATTATTAGTAATAGTAATAAAATTGATATTACTATTATAATTGTTATTATATAATCAAGTTTTAGTCTGCACAAGACCAATATTTTGTCAAGAATTATTTCGACGAAGTATAAAGGCTAGAAAACTATATATATTTATATTATATATTATTACTATATTATATCTATTTTGGAAGGAAATAGTTTTTTGATATACATTTATATTTTATATAATAAAAATTATAATATATATATATATATATATATATATATATATATATTCAGCATTTATTTAATTCAAAATATTTTGGGGAAATCGTTTCGGTGTTTTCATGTTTGTAATGATATTTAACCTATTGTTGGTGTGAATTGTGGGTAGGGCTGAACGATACATCGAATTTTCATCGTCATCGCGATATGAACTCGCGCGATGAACACATCGCAACAGACAGCCTGACACGATGAATAACACCTGGTTCAGATTACAAGATTTTTGTGTCTGTTACGATAGTCACGGTGTCAGATTACTCGATTTTGACTCCTAAAATCTTGTCGTGTCATGGACAAGAAACATGTCAGACTACACGTTGCTTTCCGACCAGTCATCGCGTGCCGTCACACGCACACATTCACTCGCAAACATTCACTCGCACACACACACACACACACACACACACACACTGTCCCTCGCTCGCTCGCTCACTCACACACACACACACACACACACACACACACACACACACTGTCCCTCGCTCACTCACTCGCGCTAAATAGTAATCCAGGCAGGTAATAAACGTTTGACCTATCACGCAAATAACCTATTAAAGCACTAAGACATGGGAACAGTATATTCTATTTTACAATGTCTATTTAAAAAAAAAAAAAAAATCAGGAATTGTTGTTAGCTATAGCTAACATTCACATTTGAATATTTATCGCAAGTCATATCGTCATCGCAATATTAAACAATGTTATCGCACATCGCAGCTTTTCCTCATATCGTGCAGCCCTAATTGTGGGTATTCTGGCAGGGTATTCTGGACTACATGGACAACCTGACCTCACAGCAGATCAGACAACTCTTCCACCTGCTTAGCCGCCTGGCGTTCGGACAGGAGCAGCACGGGGGACACATCCAGGTGAGAAACACATTGCATCTTAAAGGTATCATATGTCATGTTTTCAATTAAGAGATAGTTGATCCAAAATGTAAATTCTGTCAAATATCTATGTGACCACCACCAGGATGACATGCATATCGTCATCCGTAAGCAGCTGTCTAGCACGGTGCCCAAGTACAAGCGCATTGGTATTATCGGGGCAGTCATGATGGTGGGCAGTATGGGGGCCTGCAGGTACACTCTTTACATTACGATGTTTCACTTATACACATCCTTTAGTTGTAATCTTTGATCTCCACTCTTTTTCATCTTGTGATGTTTATGTAGAAATAAACCTGATGGCTCTCAAGGTGGTACACTGCCCAATGAGACGCACAGACAGGTGAGTGAGATGATCTGATGGTTTAACGGTGCAGTGAGCGATTTCTGAGAAGCGCTGTAGCATTATAAATGTCTTGCTTACTTTTACTATCAGTTGTTACTGACCCATGTACCACATCATGTTTTGAGTGTTGTGTTGTGTGTAGGTGATGGCTCTGTTGGAACTGGTGCG